>NC_133349.1:21913406-22263406 GCF_030506205.2 Paramisgurnus dabryanus
CGGTCACTACGACGTCACGTCGTGACCGACGAATTGGGAACTCGCTTAGAGAGACCAATCTGCTTCGAATACTACTAAAACGCCAATGAACTTGGCATTGAGATATTTGCATAATGCTGGCGCCGCCCCGCCAGGTGCGTATATAAGCAGCAGGTGCAAATAGGGAAATTAGCTTTTTATCGCTTCGAAAGCCGGCAGTATCTGCTACTGAGAAGCTACTCTCTGCTCTGGTGGGAAACGATTGCTGAAGTTGGTTGGACAAGCAGTACCACAGCGGACGCCGCAGTTTTCCACTACTCTGCATCTTTTTTGTTTTGAGTTATTAGTGAGTGCGTTGCTGATCCCTGTGCGCATCATCAACTGAGCATCTAAGAGTGAATTTCCCTAAAAGAGTGATACGGAGAGCTTTGTGCCTTGTTAAAGGCAGCCACTCTCTCGTATATCCGGAGATCAGCGTCCTTTTCAGGATGGCTTTTCGTCCGTGTGTTCTTGGATGCGGCAAGTACATGGGTCCAAAGGACGGTCACGAGCGCTGTCTTTCATGCTTGGGCATCGAGCATGCGGAGGCTGCGTTCGCTGGGGGTGCATGTTCTCATTGCGAGGAGATGTCCCTGCTGGATTTACGCAGGCGGTTGTCGTTTCTACGGGAACGGCGTCCGCGTCCGGTGAGTTCTGACCGCCGCCACGGAGCGGCCGCGAAGCTCTCTAAGCAGGGCCTGAAGTTAACTTTTTTGACCACCAGCCACTGTGGCAGGTGGATTTAGAAATCCACCTGCCACAGAGACTTTTTACCAGACAGTTTTTTTTTTGCCTGAATAGTGAATGATAACACTGTCTTTATTGTATGAAATAAATAAATATATAAATGTGCCCTATTGAGTGCCCTAAAACCCGCACACGCATACAGAGACGGAGGGGGCACAATCTGCACACATAAACGTTGCACATACGTTGTTTTTCATTACTCTATTCGCAAAATGTATGTTAATGTACTACAGTATAAGGCATAGTAGCGCAACTCTCTCTAAAGTTTACACATCAATAGTTCTGATCCGTCACAGCAGCACTACACATCGGTGCAACTGTGATTGTACTGTAGCCTATGTCAGCATTACATTCTCATCCCATCTCACCAACAGTTTAATACTTACTCGCACATCCAAACGTAGTCAGAGAAGTGCCTCATCTTCTTTCCAATCGCATGAACGTTGCGAAACAGCAGTCGCATCCTCTCAATGAATCACTCAATTTGCCTCGGTGATATGCGCAGGTTGATAAGAAATGAGCGGGTGCCGGTTACGAGTCATTCAAAAATATTTTAATGATATTCGGGCCGCGGTCAGTCGGTCGAGTTTAAAAACTATTTTGAACAATTGTGGGCGCGTTAGTTGAAAATGTCGGTCGGGAGTGGGTTGTTTATACAATGACCCGCGCATCACTGATTCGCATTGGCTACCCGCCAATGTGGCTGGTAGATTGACAGTGTTACCCGCCAATTGCAAAATCCACCCGCATTTGGCGCGTGGTCGGGTGTTAATTTCATGCCCTGTCTCTAAGGACGATCTGCGTCTAACTGTGCTGAGCCGGTCGGGGGATTCGTCCTCCGGCTCTCAGCCTTCCCGTCCTCAGCCGGTAGAGGTGCCTATGGAGACTGCAGCCTCGTGTTCTACGAGCGCTGTAGAATCCGTTGCGCCTCCCTCTGGACCCGCTTCGACCGCAACACCCGAGGGTGGAGCCCCTCTTTCCGAAGCTGACTCCGACGTTCTTCCTCCCTCTGGTCGGGTCGTGACGCCGGAGTTTGACCCGGAGATGGTGGCTGTGCTCTCTCGAGCGGCGGAGACCGTAGGGTTGGAGTGGGTTAACCCCCCTCAGCCCGAACCGTCCCGCCTGGATGATTGGTTCTTCGGAGCTGCCCGGGCTTCACAGCCCTCTCCACCAGTACCTTTCTTCCCCGAGGTGCACGAGGAGCTGTCACGGACTTGGAAGTCGCCGTATTCTACCCGGTTACGGCCGATTCAGCCCTCCCCCCTCACCTCCCTCACCAACGGAGCCGCTAAGGGTTATACGGGGATCCCCCCTGTGGAGCGGGGCGTCGCGATGCAGCTGTGTCCGACCACCGCTGCCTCCTGGAAGGACCGCCCAACCCTTCCCTCTCGGGCTTGTAGACAGTCGTCCGGTTTAACGGGCGCTGCCCATCAGGCTTGTGGAGAGGCGGCTTCGGCTCTGCATGCAATGGCTTTGCTGCAGGTCCATCAAGCGAAGGCCTTACGAGATCTGCATGAGGGAGGACACGACTCACCCGTCTTCTCGGAGCTGCGGGCTGCCACTGATTTGGCTCACCGCGCTACGAAGGTGACGGCGCAGGCGATTGGTCGTGCGATGTCTACACTCGTGGTCCAAGAACGCCACCTATGGTTGTGTCTGGCTGACATGACGGAAGCGGACAAGAACAAGTTCCTGGACGCTCCAGTGTCACAGACTGGCCTATTCGGCGAGTCGGTGGAGTCTTTTGCGCAGCAATTCACCGCCGCTCAGAAGCAGACTGAAGCGATCTCCAAGATCATGCCCCGGCGCAAGAGGCCTGCCTCTCGTCCACCAGCACCGGCTGCCCAGTCTGCTCCTCGCCGAGGGCGCCCTGCGGCGGCTGCCTCCGCCCCCCCCCCCCCTAGGAAATCATCCAGACAACGGAGGGGGAACAGCCGTCGACAGCCCGCCCCGCCCGCTCAACCCGCTTCCCGTGGTCGCAGACGGGGATCTAAGCGGCCCTGAGACGGGCGACCTGGATTCGGATGGGATCACTCTTCGGGAGACGGTGAACGCACCGCTCCTTCCCCCGGAGGAGGGCCGGGTGGAAAATCTTTGGTTTCGTTTTGTTTCTGTTCCGCCGGCTTCTCAGCCGGCACCCACAAAACCACAAAAAGAGTGCATTCTATTCCTTCTCCAGGTCTCCAGAGGATCGAGAGAGATGTGAGCGGGCATTCATCTGCTCATCCTCCCTCTCCTCCATCGCCAGCGGGGGTTCTGAGGAGTCCGAGCTCTCCACTGCGGAGACCGGACCACCAGCTCCCTCAGCGGTCTCAGGTCAGTGTCACAACACGCACACACACTGTAGCTGCGTGCGCTCTTACGGCGCGCGCACCGGCAGTCTCACCTGTTCCGCTCGTCTGCCCCACCGCGAGCTCTCCGGTTGTGCCGTTAATTCCCCTCGCACGGTCTCTGGAAGCTTGGCTTCAGCTTACCAGCCCGTCCCGATGGGTATTACGCACGATCCGCCTCGGTTACGAAATTCAATTCAACCGGCACACACCCAAATTCTCGGGCATTCGTTTCACTACAGTGAAAGCGTCCGATGCACATGTACTGCGTGCAGAACTCGATGTCCTCCTGGCGAAGGACGCGATCGAACCGGTCCCTCCAACCGAGATGAGCTCAGGGTTTTACAGCCCGTATTTCATAGTTCCAAAGAAGGGCGGTGGGTTACGGCCGATCTTGGATTTGCGCGTTCTGAACCGATCTCTCCAAAGACGATCCTTCAGAATGATAACGCCGAAACTGATATTTCAGTCAATACGGCCCCAGGATTGGTTTGCAGCAATAGATCTGAAAGACGCGTACTTTCATGTGTCCATTCTCCCTCGCCACAGACCGTTTCTGCGCTTTGCGTTCGAGGGGCGGGCATACCAATACAAAGTACTACCGTTCGGGCTGTCTCTCTCTCCCCGTGTATTCACGAAAGTAGTGGAAGCGGCGTTAAAGCCCCTGAGAGAGAGCGGTGTTCGCATTTTGGCTTACCTCGACGATTGGCTTATAATAGCGCATTCTCGGCGGACGCTTTGCGAGCACAGAGACTTAACGCTTCGGCATCTCGCCCGTCTGGGTCTTCGGGTCAACTGGGAAAAGAGCAAACTTTGTCCCACGCAGAGGATCTCTTTTCTCGGGATGGAACTGGACTCGATCGATTTATCGGCACGTTTAACAGAAGCGCGCGTCCAATCAATTCTGACTTGCCTTGGTTCTTTCCGAGGGAAGAACGCGGTCCCTCTGAAACAATTTCAGAAGCTCCTGGGAAATATGGCAGCAGCCGCGGCCGTGACACCGCTCGGGCTGCTCCATATGAGACCGCTTCAGCGTTGGCTTCACGATCGAGTCCCGAGGAGAGCGTGGCGCGCCGGCATTCACCGTGTAACCATTACACCTGCGTGTCGTCTAACATTCACTCCGTGGTTAGACCCTGCGTTTCTGAGAGCAGGGGTTTCCATGAGACAGATTTATTGGCATGCTGTTGTACACACAGATGCATCCAACACGGGGTGGGGAGCCACGTACAACGGGCTTGCAGCTTCGGGGGTGTGGACAGCACCCCAGCTGCACTGGCATATCAATTGCCGCGAGTTGTGGGCTGTATATCTGGGACTCGTACGCTTTGCTACGGAGCTGCGAGGGAAGGATGTACTAGTACGCACCGACAACACTGCGACCGTTGCGTATATCAACTGTCAAGGCGGTTTGCGCTCTCGTCACATGTCGCATCTCGCCCGTCATCTCCTCCTTTGGAGTCAGAAGCATCTGAGGTCCCTTCGTGCCATTCACATTCCGGGTTCACTCAATACAGCGGCAGACGCGCTTTCCCGAGCTGCGCGCCCCGGAGAATGGCGACTCCACCCCCAGACGGTACAGCTAATTTGGAGGAAGTTCGGTCGTGCGCAGATAGATCTATTTGCGTCCCCGGACGATACCCACTGTCGCCTGTTTTATTCACTAACCGAGGGCAGCCTCGGCGTGGATGCGCTGACACACAGCTGGCCGCGGGGGATGCGCAAATACGCGTTTCCACCAGTGAGTTTAATCGCACAGACGCTGTGCAAAGTCAGGCAGGACGAGGAGAGCCTTCTACTGGTCGCTCCTTACTGGACGACCAGGAATTGGTTTCCAGAACTAATGCTCCTCGCGACAGCCCCTCCCTGGCGGATTCCCCTGAGGAAGGACCTTCTTTCTCAAGGAGGGGGCACATTATGGCACCCGCGCCCCGACCTGTGGGATCTCCACGTATGGTCGTTGAGCGCGCACAAGGTTTAGGTGATTTATCGCAAGCGATATCTAACACCATCGCCGCGGCTCGAGCTCCGTCCACAAGCGGGCTTACGCGCTTAAATGGAACCTTTTCGTCGATTGGTGCTCTTCGCAACGCGAGGACCCCCGAGAATGCCCCATTAATATTGTGCTTTCATACCTTCAACGCCGGTTAGATGGTAGGCTGTCACCCTCCACCATTAAAGTTGATATCGCTGCTATTTCTGCTCATCACTCACTTATTAATGGCAGATCAGTCGGCCAGCACGACTTAGTTATTAGGTTTTTAAGAGGCGCTAAACCCCTCGCGCCCTCCCTCTATTCCTCCTTGGGACCTGTCCATGGTGCTGAAAGCCCTGCGGGAGAACCCATTCGAGCCTTTGCAGTCTGCGAGTCTGAAGTTTTTATCAATGAAAACTCTGACCCTACTCGCATTGGCCTCTGTTAAGAGGGTAGGTGACCTTCATGCATTCTCTATCGACGATTCGTGCCTTCAGTTTGGCCCTGCTGTCTCGAGTGTTACATTGAGACCCAGACCAGGCTACGTGCCCAAAGTTCCCACTACTCCCTTCAGAGATCAAGTGGTGAGCTTGCAAGCTTTGCCCGCGGAGGCGGCAGACCCGACCATGGCTTTATTATGCCCCGTACGAGCGCTACGCATCTACGTGGATCGCACACAAAGCCTTAGGACCTCAGATCAGCTCTTTGTTTGTTACGGTGGTCAGCAGAGAGGGAAAGCTGTCACTAAGCAGAGGATGTCTCATTGGATAGTCGATACTATCGCCCTTGCTTATAATCTGCAGGGCATTCCTTGTCCATTTAATCTGAGAGCGCACTCCACACGGAGTGTTGCCTCATCTTGGGCACTCGCTCGTGGTTCCTCGCTAACAGACATCTGCAGAGCTGCTGGTTGGGCGACACCTAATACGTTCACTAGATTTTACAGTGTTCGTGTCGAGCCTGTCTCCTCTCGTGTTCTTTCCTCGTTAGGGGAAGCACAGAGAACAGGCTCGCAGGTCGGCTTGCAGCCTCCGACTGACGCTACACAATAACTGTCAGTATGGAAGGCCTTCAGGACAAAAATGCGTAGTACTCTGTTTTGTCTCCTCCGCTGCCTTGGCAGCCTGATGTTGCGGAGCATCCGCTGCCAGCCTCTCACTAGCTGCATCCTCGCGAACCTATGTGTTTGGCTCGGGCATCCACATTGCGTCCCATCGGGTTCCTTTGTGAGTATTTTTCCGTGGGGTTAATCCTACTAGCCCACGTTTCCCTCAGCAGAGCACTGCTTTGCTTACACAGCCACGGCTGTCATTTATATCTCAACTACGGTTGACTTTCGCCCACCAATAGCCCTTAACAGGGCGGTGGCTTCCGCAGCGTCCCTATACCACTCAGATAGGGCGCTTCCCAGTCGCTGGCACTACTGTGGGGTTAAAGGAACATCTAGTGCCCGGCCTTCTGCCTTAAAACCTAATTCTCCTTATCCTTAAGTGGAACCGGAGGGCTTTACGCAGACACTGGAAGAGGTCAGCCCTTAGTGGCGTTTTGGTAGGGATTCCCAATTCGTCGGTCACGACGTGACGTCGTAGTGACCGACTGAAAGGGAACGTCTCGGTTACGTATGTAACCCTCGTTCCCTGAAGGAGGGAACGGAGACGTCACGTCCCGTCGCCACAGGGCTGCTCCCTGCTGTTTATCGGCCGGTCACACTTTCCGGCTTTCTCAGCGAAATGAAGCTAATTTCCCTATTTGCACCTGCTGCTTATATACGCACCTGGCGGGGCGGCGCCAGCATTATGCAAATATCTCAATGCCAAGTTCATTGGCGTTTTAGTAGTATTCGAAGCAGATTGGTCTCTCTAAGCGAGTTCCCAATTCGTCGGTCACGACGTGACGTCTCCGTTCCCTCCTTCAGGGAACGAGGGTTACATACGTAACCGAGACGATAGCTTACTTATCAAAATGAACTTGTTTTATAATGACATTTTATAAGTTTTCTATAAGAAATACAAGTATATAAAATATATTTATTTATGTGGTTAAAGCATTACTGTAAATAAGATCACCAGATTTACTATAGGTTTGCTGTAACATATAGATTTATACAGGGTCTACTGTACACTGTAAAAAATATAGATATATACTGTAAAATGTAAAAAATTCTGCCTTTAATTTTTTTGTTTAATCAACTCAGATTTACAAGTAATTTCAATCTACTATTATT
Source organism: Paramisgurnus dabryanus (assembly GCF_030506205.2). Lineage (NCBI taxonomy): Eukaryota > Metazoa > Chordata > Actinopteri > Cypriniformes > Cobitidae > Paramisgurnus > Paramisgurnus dabryanus. The sequence continues at coordinate 21,920,701 of NC_133349.1, forward strand.
TATCTGGACTACAGATAAGTTGCTACAACTTATAAAATAAAGTTGACATATTTCAACTATTTTAGTTATCTGAGTTGATTTAACAAAAAAATGTGTGTGTTTCACAGTGGCTTGTCTTTTTTCTACCTTACAGTGTTTCTGGGGGTCAACAATCTCAACACATACAAGGTCCACAGTACCAGCATGTGTGCCCAGTGGCAACCACAACGTCACGCCTCTCTCTACAGAGTTACCATTGAATCAGTTCTCAGTGAGTAATACATACACACATCACAAACATGGGTAATGCATTCTTAATAGTGCTGGGAAAAGATTAATCGTGATTAATCACATACACATACAAAATAAAAGTGTATTTTTGCATAATATATGTGTGTATGCTGTGTGTAATTATTATCTATATTTAAACACACCCACACACATATATACATTTCAGAAAATGTATATATATATATATATATATATATATATATATATATATATATATATATATATATATATATATATATATATATATATATAAAGTTACGTGTTGACCACGGACACCGCTTGTTTATGTTGTTACTGCTGAAACCGATATAGACGGTTTCAGCAGTAACAACATAAACAAGCGGTGTCCGTGGTCAACACATAACTTCCGGTAAACTCCGCTAAGAATAAATACAACAAAGTACTTTAAACGTAGTTTATTTATATAACAAGCTAAATAACAACAACACGTAGGTTACCTAGGAAACCAAAACATTTGTTATTTTCGACAAGGTATTTGTTTAAGAGTTCAGTTTAGAAAATTGTCAGACCATTAAAAAACTGAAACCGGAACTAAAGGTTGGACCAGACGCGTATTGCATTTATATACCGCACGTCCGTCCGATGAAACGGTCTATATATAAATATAGAATATATAAAAATATAATGAAATATATATACACATGTAAATGTTTCTTAAATACATACATGCATGTGTGTGTATTTATATATACATAATAATTACACACAGCACACACTTGTATATTATGCTAAAAATCACTTTTATTTTGTTTGTGATTAATTACGATTAATCTGTTCCCAGAACTAAAATTCTTAAACAAAACCACTCTTTTCTAGGGGTGTCACGATTCTCCAAATGCTCGATTCGATTACATATTCAATTATAAGGTCATGATTCGATTCTTAATTTGTACTTCTTTTTTTTCAAAGCACAAAAATGCAATGGCATTTTTAGAATAGACTTTTATGAAATAAAATATCTGATCTTGAACCCGTAGATGCCCTGCCATGTTAATCGTGCTGCCAGTGGAAAAATATGCTACCTGCACATTCCTAATAAAACAAAACTTCCTGTCAGATCAACATTCCTGTCAGTATATTGCACCTTAAAAACACGCTTTTATTACCGTCAGATGAGATTGTGAGACTATAACCCAATAAGTAATGATTAAATGCTGTTTTCATAACTGTTTTCAACTAAAATAAGTTGTTGGGAAGCTTAAACAGACCTCAGTTTAGAGAAACGACCGGTCCTGGCACAGACACCGTTTTGCCGTGCACACGTGCATGCTCTATTCTGATTGAGTTCAGCTAAAGCCGGGAGGCGCTTGTTATTGTTTCCCATGTAAAGAGCAGCTCACGTGGTTTCTCCTGCATCTGCCATGCTATCTTTTGACTGGCTGTAGCTAGCTAAGTTAAAGGAGATTGACTCGCAGCACTCAACACATGTTTTTTTTTCGCTTGGCAAGCCAACCGGATGTGAAATAGGGGCGTGGCAGCATCAACGATTCCATTTTTTAATTCGAAGTTCGAGGTTGTGACTTAATTTCGATCGATTTCGATTTAAAATCGAGACCGTGACACCCTTACTCTTTTCAAGTATTGACATGTTCAATTTCAGCTTTGTTTCTATAAGTGAATGAGATATTATGGCACATTTCAGCACATAAGTAATTCAAAGCCTCTGCACATCACAGGACTTCTCTTTTATTGTATGCATGCTGCTCTGCTGGCTTGCAACATGGTTTCAATTCAAATTTATTAAAATAGCCGAAGTCAAAAGCCTGTTTCTCGTTATTGCTTTTCTTATTCCTTTGTGATACCCCACCGCCTCTGCTTATCTTGCAATCCTGCAAACGTTCTGTCCCATTTCCAGTGTATCACTGCTCAGATAGTCACCAGCTCAGTTGTGCTATTAAAAGCGGATCCTGGAGAAAAAAAGGATTTGACTGGCAAACATAGCAACGGGGTTCTTGTGGAGACACACACAGAACTGCTCACCAAAGATATAAGGATCCATAATTGGGACCCTTTTGACTTGAAGTTTAGTAATGATGACTAATAAATCTGCTACCACACCATTAAAATTAATTACATTTATGATCTTCAAATTCTGGCAGAAATGTGCTGCTATATCACTGTTGGTTACCATGCTAACTAAATATAGTATAATAAAAACACTTGGTGTAACGGTACTGACAGCAGTATGGTACACAAGTAGCAAATCCAAATTTTCTTTTTTTGGGTTTTTTATAAGAATTTGCAACTCTAATGAGCAAAAAGTAAATAAAGGGACACATTTAAAACGTTTATAATATCTGACCCTGGACCACAAAATGGTCATGATCAAGAGTAAAAATTTTTTTTATTAAGATTTATACATCATCTGAAAGCTAAATAAATAAGCCTTTCCATGATGTATGCTTTGTTATGATAGGACAATATTTGCCCGAGATACAATTATTTGAAAATCTGGAATCTGAGGATGCAAAAAATCGAAATATTGAGGGAAATTGCCTTTAATGTTGTCCAAATGAAGTCCTAAGCATAAATGACATTTTTACAAATTTACAAAAATAAATGTCCAAAATATTTTAATGGAACATGATCTTTACTTAATATCCTATGATTTTTGGCATTAAAAGAAATCAATAATTTTGACCCATGCAATACAATATATATATATATATATATATATATATATATATATATATATATATATATATATATTTTTGCTATTACTATACCTGTGCTATTTATGACTAGTTTTGTGATTCAGGGTCACATATGTTACTTAAAACTAGATTTATGTATTTCTTTATTTGAAAGAAGCATTTTTCTTTTTAATGTATGACTGCAAAGTAAAAATTACCCATAAACACCACTGTATAACTCGGTAGCCAGCTGTGCCTAAAGTATACAAATATATTATAACTACTACTTTAAAAACTTTATTATTATTGCTTATATTCCCAACTGGACATTATAAGATCAAATACAGTTACTTACAAACGTTGATAACTTTTATTATACTGTATTTTTACTGTCAAACGCATGCATTTCAGTGCTAAGATCTCATGGCGAATTGGTTCATTCCTCTGTGCAAATGTGGGGAGGGGAGAATGTGTCCCGCTTGTGTCAGGGATGTGACTGGACTAAGAAGTGCAGTTTGTTGAAACAAATGCTTAAAGTACGATCCTGCTGTTTATTGAGCTGGGCTGAAGCGATCGCTAGCCGCTATTCCGCAGAGATGGATTTGTAATAGGCAAATGTCATATCCCATTGTTTGATGGGCTCGGCAAAATCAAAACACGTGTGAGCGAGGGAATATTGTTGATCTTATTATCAGGTTTCACATTTTCACAGCCCACATTATTATTGGAAAATAGAAAGATAAACCACCTTAATAAATCCTAATTTTTGTACATAAAATACTTTAGAGACCTTTTTATAATATCATAGTCCAGAAAGAGGTGCTTTGGGAAACATCTTATTAAAATGAAGAAAAAGAAAACATTTTCCCCTTTAATCTAGTAGTAACTGTATAAGACTGCTTGTGTGAATAGCCTTCCCAGCCATTCATCGTCCCCGTGGACACAGCTGCTTAATGGCAGACAAATTAAGATGTATGAACCAAGCCAAGCTGCTGGATATTACCGTCTGCCATCACAAACACAACAAAGAGATCGATGAGGTAGTAGAAAAAGAGAAAACGAAAGTCGGCGTCAGACAGAACGCATTTGCTTAAAAAGAACTGAAGATCAAAAATTATTGGTTTGGTTCACTTGAGTCTTGTCTTTTTACTCTTAAGCCTGAGACGATTATTACGGTGTGCACATTTCCCTGCAGTTTTCAGCTTCTGATTAAAGCGATTAAAGCATTGAACCCATGGCTGAATACAAGGCTATCCATTCTGTGCTCACACACTGGCCATTTTCTCATCAGGTCTGGAATAATCCCAGCTATAAAGGTGATACACAGCCATTCTGTTGTCTCTTACTCTGGGTTATTTCTACATTTCCAAAGACATGATGTAAATGAAAGGAACTGTACGTAAATCGAGACTTAGTGATTACCAAAAAAATAGCTGTTAGAGCAGCAGCACATGTGTTAAAAATAACAACACTTCAGTGCTGCTATGGCGCTACCGTGTTTGCGATTTTCAAACACCAGGCTTTGTTTGTAGCTTGAAGGCTGTAATTGTACTGTCTGAGTAATTAGCCAAATTGTTTGCTGGAGAAAGCAGTTTCATTTATTCGTATGGCAGAGGCTTTTATTATTATTTCAAAGTGATTTGACATGTGCATTCCATTTTATTAGTGTTTGTGTTGCTTTGTTTTGGCATATTGTATTTATTATCATGTTTTAACTTAATTCTTTTCTATTTGTAGACAATGAAAAAGAGGAAGTGAGGCTTGGCGGTGGAACGTCCAGACATTGTTTTTTCAACCTTTACCCAAACACCCCTTACAAAATCAGCGTCTCCACCCTTTTACAGGACATGGAGGGACCTGCCGTCACAACCACAGCAACCACTTGTAAATACTGTTCAAGCTCACGACTACATGTTTCAGGCCACTATAGACAATACTGATTTATCTGAAAAATATGTAGAGTTGGTTTTAGTGGGAGTGATTGTTAAAGCAATGACATGTCGAAAAATGCATCAGGGCAGAATCAAGTCTAGTTGACATATTATGATGACTAAAGTTTATTGGGGAGTTAAGATAGGAGCGATATTTGTAATTCCCATTTTTTTATGTTCATTATAAACAATTTATTCGTGTGGGTCATTTTTTTTTTTTTTATTCATGTGCCCTTATAACTTTAATTGACCTCCTAAGACCCGAGCTGTGGTTTGTCTTTTGTTTCAGATTTCTTCCAGCTATTTTGGGGTTAGGAAGAACCAATAAATATAATAACCAAATATTTTTTCTAAACATGAAGCAGTGTATTTGTCCATGTTCCAGTTACACAGAATTAAGTATTATGGTGCAAACATAAAAAAATGTGATGTCCATATGTGAACATACAGGTCTTAGGAGGTTAAAATCTGAAAATGTAAACGTTTACAATAAAATTCAGAGGAGCTACTGGTCTTTATAGTTGGTTTCCATTAAAACCACAATTCGAAATCTGCAAATTCTGTATGATAAACACTGTATTTATACAATATGTTTTGTTTTGTTGTTTCTGTAGCTCCAGTACCCACCCAACCACCGACCGCAGCCCCCACCACAATCCCTCCTCCCACCATCCCACCAGCTAAAGAAGGTAAATCATCAATTTGGTGGACAGTTCATTCTCTCCTCATCTTTCTTAATGGCGCTCTCAGTCATGTTTATTAATGTATCAAGTTTGTTTTAAATGCTTCCCTACAGTAAGTCCTTCCAATAAGCATAGTGCAGCTACAGTATAACAAATATGTGATGTTTGAGAATTGTTTAGATCTCTTCTGCATTTTTTATAGGGGAAAACCAAAAATCCCCATTTCATTTTACTGCTGTCTAGATGAAGGCGTCGAGAACATAGAGATTTTTCGACCATATTAGAGTGCATTAAACTGGCCTGACAGTGGTTGTTTTTCTGCTTTTTGGGCCGTGTCCCTGTGTGTTATGTGACCTTTTACTAAAGTACATCTCTACTGACAGCTAACCTTTCTTTGTTCTCTGAGTCGCTCCCTACTTAATAAATAAGTCTCCCAAACACCACAGCACATGGGACTTATTCAAACCTCTTAAAAATGATTTTTAGATCATTCACTTCTCACTTTGACCCATGAATGTTTATTGCATCTCATAAACCATCACCCTGATAAACTCTTGGCATGAACAGCCCAGTCTCACAAAAATTACGTACCTATAGTCATGTAATTTTTTGATAATTTTTTTTATACTGTCACGAATTTCCGCGTTTTTTTATGATCGTATCAAAAATGAATGTGTCATTGTCAACTGTTTTGTCCTATTTTCTTACCATTGTCCCTTCAGTTTAGGGCTAGATTTACATAAAATGACATCCTTACCCAACTCTAATCTTAAAGGTGCAGTGTGTAACTTTTAGAAAGATCTCTTGGCAGAAATGCAACATAATATACAAAACTATATTATCAGTGGTGTATAAAGACCTTTCATAATGAACCGTTATGTTTTTATTTCCTTAGAATTTGTTGTTTTTATCTACATACACTGCAGGTCCCCTTAAATGGAAGTCGCCATTTTGTCCCGCCATGTTTCTACAACAGCCCTTAACCGACAAACTTTTTTTTACTAAGTTGTCTCCGACGATGACATGTTTGTCCTGTGGTGGCTACCGTAGCTTCTCTATGTGTTTCGGTGAATGGTGGACTGAGCGTCGATTGCAATTCGCGACTTCACCACTAGATGCCGCTAAAATTTACCCACTTCACCTTTAACGCCAGGCAACAATGGTTTAAAAATCAAAAAATAGAAAAAAAATCCTAAAACAAATAGTATAAACCAATACTTAAAGGGGCATTATGTAGCTTATTAATTAAAAAAATCTTTAAAATAGAGTTTTAATTTGTATATTTATGAGCCAACTATAATGTAATAGAAAGAATGACACCTTGACTGTCCTCCACGGTTGTCTTTATCAGCCTGTAGGCTCTATTGTGGGTGGAGGAGTCGGGTCCGAATTGGCGCGAAAATTCAAAATGTGACGTCATGCGCTTGCTCGTCTACTTGGGCGTTCTATATAGACGCGTAACGCAGCCATTAGTAAACAGCGGCAATCGCTAGCATGTTTCAAATAGACTCTGCAAACGAAAAGAAGCGACCAACCACCAGCACAATCCAGACACCCACGGAAACTCCTCGTAAGTTAAAAAAATAAATCCTTATCTAGTGCGGCCAAAATAGAGCGTGACCGGCGTCGGGGCAAAGACAAAAGTCAACATCAGATTGGCATTTGATTCTTGGAGGGAGCTCTGGTCAGCGCTGGGTATGAAAACAGACCCCGAGCTGGCTTTCTTTTTACTGCAAAGGTGACACATAGTTACAGGCCATTTGTAATATACTATTTTATTGTTTTTGTGGTGTAATGCTAACGATAGCATGCTAGCCAAATATGGATGGTAGGTAACTTAGCCAGCCACAGGACCGTTTCAAAAGTTACTGTCTTATATCAATTATCTTTATTCAGAGCACGAGTGCATTAAGATTGTGAGAGTGTTTTACAGTGTAGTGTTACAAAACTTTTAGAAGTAGACTTCAGTTAAAAATATAAAGTAGTACTGCAACATTTTACTAAAATATGGTCTGTCAAACAATAACCTTACAGTACTGTAACTTTTACATCTTTTTACATCTGTAAACATGCTGGTGAATCTCAATGAGCTGTCTGTGGTTGCTACGGCAACCCTGGTTGTTGTTGTCATGCTTGTACATGTGTGCGCATTGAGAACGAGCATGAGACTGGCTGCAGTTTCTTTAACGGCCACTGGTGTCCGTAACGGTTAGAAACCTACGCAATGCTCCTTTAAAGTGACATCCTAACACAAACACCAAATCTAACTTTAAACAGAAGAGACAGTGGTTTGACAATAGGAAAAAGCAGTTGAGTAACCAATACATGACAATGAAACATAAACAAAAATGTGTGATACGATCACGAAAAAACGCGAGTCTTCTCAAAACATACACAACAATTTGCTGTTTCTTATTCGCTTGTGGGTTAAACTGGCCAAGCTGCTTCTTCATTGACGGTCGTGCTGGTACTGTGGTTACATGCGTGGATACTGCCTACCAGCGGTCTGCATGTGTGTTTGCACGAAGTATGAAAACCGACGTGTATCCTACGCCATCGCTGCTATGCCTTAGGATGTAGGCACAACTATAATGAGCCCTTTATTTGTAAAATTTAAATGGCTTTATTTGCAATTCTTTGCATTGTTAGCCTGTTTGCATTGTCAGTGAGGACAGACAATATGCTTAACACTAAATCCTGCTATATAACAGTCTGGCTTAAGCAAGGAAGAGGAAAGGTAGCAGGGAATTCATTAAATCCTTGTTTTAGTGATGATGGAAATCTTGTCAGTGAGAAAGGGAAGTGTTTGAAAGTATTAGACATTTGTTGTACTGCAGCGCTAAGACAGTAATGAGAATTCTTATTTTAGTTTGTGATTTTTCACTCACTTCATGTCTCTCTTTCTCTCTGCCTTTTTTCAAACCTTCACTTCTAGTTTGCAAAGAAGCCAGGGCAGACCTGGCCTTTCTTGTAGATGGCTCCTGGAGTATCGGAGATGACAACTTTCAGAAGATTATCCGCTTTCTATACAGCACAACCGGCGCGCTTGACGTGATTGGTCCCGAGGGAACACAGGTGTGATATGCATGAAATATTTATTAAATCCAGCCTACCTCAAACTTTTTTATCTGTTTATATCATATAATATATATTTTTTATCATTTTAACACTTTAGATGCACATTTCAGATGAACCTCTAAAAGTTCAGCTCAGGATCTCACAGTTTTTATGTTAGGTTGCCGTACTTTGTATATTCATGGGAGCCTTGAACCAACTTAAAGCTAGTTAAGTGACAGCTAGTCCTTCATTAGGCCCAGCCAATCAAATGCATCTCCACAGTCCGTACTTGAATGCTAAAGGCCGAAGTTTTAAAAATGTTTACGTGTTCAGTCCGCGCACTGTGCTCATTGCACAATTTTTGAAACCCTGTGTACATTGTACGCATAGCGAATAAACTATAAATAAACTATACTTTGCAAGCCAATGAGCTCGACCGTGCACAAACATTTGCGTAGACGTAAAAAACAGACCATACTCCGGGCTTAATGGCTCATGAAGGCAAAAAACACAACAAATCAGCCAAAAAATATGAGTCACTGCCTGTTAGTGAACAAGCAAGATTTATCGACCTTAAAGTTTTTTTTTTTAAATAAGTAAAGTACTCTGTCTGTGAAATGAGAAGGTTGGACTGGGTTGCACTACGGCTTATCAAAGTCCAAAACTTTAGTTGAAAGTATGCTGGTCTTACCTCCATAGATCAATGTATGAACAAACAGTTCTTATTATCAAGGACATTTTTATTTGAGAACAATGTAGTAAACATGATAAAAAGTGTCACGTACACACGACAAGCTGTCAAAAAGATCTGTGTTTACAAAGACAATAAAATGCTGAATTATTCGTGCCAGGCCAGTAGATGGCGATGTTACTTTATAAAGAAACCTACACATTCTTCTACAGAGCCATAAATACAACCAAGACAGCAAAAGCATCAAGCATTTTTGTTAAGATGTCCATAAGAAATGACCCTGCACTATTAAGCTACAAAATTTTGTTAACTTTGTTGGAGAAGCGTTAATGATCTCGTGTCTTGAGCAGCACAAACACAGTACTGTAGGCCGGCATTGTTGTTTTTCTTATACTATTGCATGCTTGAGAGTATAACCTTGAATTAATACTGTACATGGGCATGACGTCACTATATCACAGATTCACAGATGCGCAGTTTACACAAAGATTATAAGGCTTCATAATCAAAAACTTCCACTTTGAAACATGTCATCAAAAGTTTGCACTTTCAAGGCCCCAAAATGCTGCTGACATGTAAACAAACAGCCAATGCGCATAAAAATTCCCAGTTTATGGTTGAAATCCTTGTAGTGTAAACTGCCCCTAAGATTGTTCAAAGATAAATGCTAATCTTTGCCTCTAGAAGTCACACTGTATTCTACATTTAATTGTTATATTTATATGTAAAGTTGTATATTTTTATAAATAGATCTAGCCTACATAAAAATATGCTTGGAAGAAGTAATATAATAATAGTCATTTTATTAAATATGAGAGCGTCTTCCCCAAGACCCTCTATAATGGACAGCAAGGCAACTGTTTGCCACGTTAGCTAGATTATTTGGGCACTCTCGAAATGTAATTCATAAATTAGTTATTCGAAATCTCCAGCAGCCCACTTGCATCTCTTGAGACTTCACACGGAGTTAAAGTGTGAGTTACAGTGTCTGGTTTGTGTGAAAGGGAAATTTTACTTTAAAAATTGCCTCTGTTGTTTGTTGGACTGAGGCATCATGGGAAAGACTGTTCTGGGCATGATACCACAATGTCTAGCATTTAACCCAGTACCCTGAGAGAGCATTAGATAAAAATAGCTTTTGTCTAGACATCTCAGTCCAGGGCTCTAAACATTTTCATCAAGGCTCCATCAGCCGCATTAAGGATCATTGCGGTGGACTTAGAAGAAGGGTGTCAAAACAGGAGAAAGGGCATGTTTGAGGAAAATAAATGAAGGATCAGAGCCAAAATAAACAGTGGGACACGGCACAGATAAAATTTCTCATGTCTTTACACACTAGAAGAGAACAGATGGACAGAGAGTTTTGTGAGAACAGAACTTACATTTGCAGTGGGCCATGTCAGCGTGTTTGAATTGGCTCAACCCATCAACAGAGTACCAGCAAGCATACAAGCATGATGACTTTGATTTTTATTGTCTTTTTTAGAGTGTTATCTGGAGGTTCAAAGAAAAGTTTACATAAACATGACTTTTTTATCATTGTAACTCCATATTTTCCTACTTGAAACTCTGCATAACACATCTGATTTCTTTTCACAACAAAATAATAGGAATTAAATACGAAGAGCTCAAATGCAAAATGTGCTAAACGCCTCCTCGGTCAAAAATTAGATAATGAAATTGACGATATTGACCGAATGCTCTCAGCACATATTATATGTTAATCAAATACTTTCACTTCAAATTTGCCATTAAGAAATACAACTTTGTTTGCAGAATCCATTAACTCTTTCCCCACCAGCATTTTTTATGATTTTTACAAAAGTTAAATGCCTGTCAGAAAATGTTTGTTTTTTTAAATACACTGTAAAAAATTCTGTAAAAACAGTAAATTCTGGCAGCTGGGGTTCCCAAAAAATACTGTAAAATAACGTTTACAATAAATGACAGAAATTTTCCGTAATTCACAAATACAATCTTTTTTGTATAATTAAATATATCAGTTTATATAACATACAATATATCAAATGAAAGAACACACCATCTGCTTTCAAACAAAAAAGTTTCATCCTACCTTCATTTGTTCTCTTTTTATCACCTCTCAAATATGTGTAGGTTTCTTCAAAAAGATAACCTCAGTGAAAGGACTTTTCATAGAGATCAGATTCAGACTGAACCTCAAAACATACACAGAGTTCTTATGGTGCGTTTACACCAACCATGTTTCAAAATCGCGTCTACCACGCCTAGTTTGCCGCTTGAACATTTTGAATGCATTCGTGCGTGAAGAGCGAAGTAGACGCGCAGAAAAAACAAGCATTTGACGCGCGTCAGAGGCAAACTCCACTACTTGTGGGAGGGGCATGTCCTATGCTGTTGTCTGTTTGCAAAATGACTGATGTTGATTGTGCATTTATCGAGAGAGTTACCAGTTTGTATTTGGTAACCTCACTATAGGGGGAAAATAAACGGCGCGGGTTGATAAATGTCACGTGACTCAAAAGTGAAATGTGCATTACAACTTACCAGGATGCGCAATGTCCTCACTAACACTCTTCCAAGCGAGGTCCTTTTTATTTCTGTCTCTATAGAAATAAGAACTTGTGTTGTATAGCTCCGGGTGACTGCTCACGGACAATATCAAGCATTCCTTCATGTTGAATGAGTGACTCCGGGCGGGGCTGCCACCACAGCAGCAAGCTGGCTCCTGATTGGTTAACGCGGCGCGAAATTCCACCAAAGTTCAAATTTTTCCACTCGGGCATCAGCCGGGAATTCACGCCAAACTCAAAAAGAACAAAAAGCACCATTTGAGCGTACTGTGCCAGGCACTCAATTAGCGCGAACTACACGTGCGAATAGGGCGGAAACGCGTCTTCCGCGCCACGACAAACGCCTCATCCGCGCCGCGAGACCTCCAGACGCACGTCAACGCGTCATCACATTGACTTAAAGTTGAAATCACTCGCGCTTCATGCCTCTACCACGGTTGGTGTAAACGCAGCATTACTATTTGCCCTAAGGGGTTGCTTCCAGGTTTTATAAGTTGGGTAAGAGTGCCACCTGGTGGATAACAGCGGAAGTACGGATTGTCAGAAAAATGTGTCATTGGCAGGGAAGCGTTTGTCTTAATTGACGAGTTAACTCATCAATGGTGGGGAAAAAGTTAAACTCCACAACTTTCAGCAAAGTCCTCTAAGTGCATGGGAGAAGAATTGTGCTCATTTACAAGAAAACATGTCAGACGTGTTTTTGAACACACTTCAGGGCTTTTCAAACTGCGCTTAACCCTGGGTTATCTTCCTTCTAAACCCTGCTTTTAACCCTGGGTTAAGGATCGTTTCACACTTGTAATTTAGAAGCAGGGTTATCCTTTAAAGCAGGTTTAGCACCGCTTTCATGGGGTTAACCCCGCATTGTGGTGCAAAACGCATGCAGTGTGAAACGAAGCAGGGTTACAATGTTATGGCCCTAATTAAACACAGCTGAAGTAGCTAATCAAGGTGTTCAGGGTTGCTTGATAATTACAGACAGGTGTGTTGGAGCTGGGTTGGAGACTCCTGACCCAGGGTTTAGGAATGCACAGTGTGAAACGTCAAATTATGAATATCCAGGGTTATCTCTTAACCGCTGGTTAAGTTTGAACAGTGTGAAACATGAAAAAAATAACCCAGGATTCCGTTAACCCTGGTTTTACAATAACCCAGGGTTAACAATTTCAGGTGTGAAAAGCCCTTTAGAGAATTTGAGTTAGATAATGCTTTTAGAATCTGATTAAAAGGTTTAAACCCAAAAGGAACAAGCCAAGTGTCTGACATCATTTTGCCATTTAACAAGGCATTTAACCCTAAAGTTTCCCCACAGGGATTTTATAACCGTCCTATGTCACTTTTAAGCAAGTGTTAAATGACTAAACATTAACTCTCTGTCACTGACAGGTGGCCATTGCTCAGTTCAGTGACGATGCCAGGACTGAGTTTAAGCTGAACTCCTACAGTGACAAGGAGTCTTTGCTGGACGCTGTGCAACGCATCAACTACAAGGGAGGAAACACCAAGACAGGCAAGTACAACGTAACAATCCTCAGTGATTTTTATAGCACCGACAGATGGTTTAGAGACAGACAGATAAACAAGTAATAATAATGTTCTCTGTGATTCAGTTGCAGCATTTCATATGCACAATCTGTGTTGCTGGTGGGTGGTTAGTAAATAAGTACAGTTTTGTGGATCAACGTTATCAAGCGTAAACCAACCTGAACCAGTACAGTTTGTCAAGTCTGCTTTAATTATCTTGTAGCGGATATCAAGACGGAGAACCTTACTTCAGATCATGAATCGATTTGATAAAAACTGCATGGTGCCCACTCAGCAGCATGACAACATGTGTCTTTAAGCTTCTGCTCTTGCCAAGTTTCTTTGATTTAAAATGAAACACCTCTCATTTCATGGCGAAACAGCGGCGGGCGTGTGGCAGACATCTTCACAGGGCACCCACCCCACTGTGTCTTCACACACACACACACACACACACACACACACACACACACACACACACACACACACACACACTTCCCTGCCATATTCGCCATGTCAATGAGCTCCAGAGCTGGAAGGTATTTGTCCGTGGACATGTATGATCCAGACATTATGAGCTTATGTATGTATTCATCTCAGCTTTAGCGGGCTGCTCATTCAAAACACCACCGTGATTCTGAACAGATTAGGGTTAATCCCTAAATCGCTTTCATGCGCTTATGTGGTAAGGATGATGTCGAGGCTAAGAGTGATTGACTTAATGCATTTAAACTTGCAAAAAGTATGTCGGTTTGAAGTATTAAGAAGGTCCATGCTCATCAGGATGAACCCAACCTATGCTGGGTTGTTTCCACCCAAAAGGCTGGGTTGTTTTAACTCATTTTCTGATCAAATATAAACATTTTCTGGGTTAAGCTAACCCAGCATTTTTTAGAGTGTGCATTATGTGTCACGAGGGGGCTTATTGATGTCAACTTTTACCTCATGATGAGTCTGTTAGGACATTAGTCGAAGCTCACAAACACAAATGAACCAAATCCCATCCATGTACACGTTTGATGAATGATGCCGTCCTGAAGTCGTGCTTAAATGTCAGTCATACACCAGTGCCTTGCCACTTAGGGCCACGTTTAGCTGCAGCTCCGAGCCCCCGTCTAAATCCTTTTGTCCTAATGCGATTTTAAAGCAAAATATCTCACACTTCACACAGCGCCGCCCTCTGCTTCTTTAGTCTGTCATTTGTCTCCCTCTGACAGCAGCTGAAGGAAAGCCAGAAAGAAAACAGACAGCTTCAGAAGTCAGTTAGGCATAGCCACGGGTCCCCTTGTTCAATCCCTCGAATATATTGTCAAAATGCAGCATCTCACACACGCATGCATATTTTATTCAGAGTGCAGCTTTTGCGGGGGGATTGTGTCTAATACGCGACGCGCTCAGCCAGGGGAGCCTGAGACGTTTCAGAGAGATTAGACATGCAAATTGGAAATGAGCAGCCGGGCTGATGTTTCTCCGCTGCAGAGCCAAGTTGGTGATAATGGCGAAATATTGAAATGAGGAAGTGGTGCTTGTTAGATCCCACGGTTCAAGTGTGTATGGCTTTTAGATCCTTATTATCAGGGTTATGTTTGTGTCGCTCAGCGCTAAATACTTTTTGCACTTTGTGTGGTTAAAAATAACAATCATAAGGAAAACACATCTTGTGAGGAGACGTGTCACAAAGCCAAACCAAAGTCTGTGAACCTTAATGACAGGATAACAGTGTTGGAATCATTTCTTGGGTTATTTTACTCAAAAAATGAAAATTCTGTCATCATTTACTAACTAGAATGTTTTTACAAACCTGAATAAATATTTTTGTTCTACACAAGGGAAGAAATTTTGTAGAATATTTGAAACCAAACCAATCAGAAGCCTATTTGCTTTTTCTATGGATGTTAACGGGGCTTCTGATCAGTTTGGTACAAACATTTATCAAAATATCTTCCTTTGTGTTCACTAAAATAAAGAAATTTATACAGGTTTGTAACAACATAAGGGTGGGTAAATGATGGCAGAATTTTTTTTTTGGGTGAACTATCCCATTAATAAAATGACATCTACCTGAGCAAAATGTAAGATAAAAGACTCTGATTTATACTTAAAATATTTAACATTTTGCAGTGGCGGCCGGTGACTTCTTTTTTTGAGGGCGCACGATGCGAAGTTCGTCACAACATATATGTAGCCCGTCATGTGTGTGTTTCGGCATTTCAAAATATGTGTTCTGCTCATCGAGTAATCCTATGTGCATCACGTGTCTATGATGCGTCTAAAGGGTTTATGATAAAAGAGACGCCCGTGTTTGCCAGATACTCGTATAATCTCTTAGGGAGTGTTTTGCGTGTATTTTTTGAACGTGAGCATCTCTTTTATCATAAACGGTTTTGACGCGTATGCAGCAGGCACTTATTTTGACAGAACACGTGATGCACATGGTTCACATGACGCAACAAACACATATTTTGAATTCGGATGAGCAGTCACAAGCCACCACTGACATTTTGATGTTTTTAGTAGATAAAGACAAAATGGCTTAAAAGATTACTCCACTTTGTTAAAAAAACAGATAATTTACTCACCCCCATGTCATCCAAAATGTTTATGTCTTTCTTTATTCAGTCGAGAACAAATTATGTTTTTTGAGGAAAAAAATTCCAGGATTTTTCTCAATTTAATAGACTTTACTGGACCTCACCAGTTTACAATTTTAATGCAGTTTAAAATTGCAGTTTCAACGCAGCTTTAAAGGGCTCGAAACGATCCCAAATGAGGCATGAGTGTCTTATCTATCAAAACGATTGACAACACGAAAATAAAAACTATGCACTGTTAAACCACAATTTATCGTCTGGCACAAGCCGTGTGATGCTCCAGCGCGACCTCACGTGATGCGTAAGCATGTCAAAAGGTCACGCGTCAGAAATGTGAAATGCACATTTGCGGACCATTTTAAACAATAAACGGACACAAAGACATTAATTAGGATCATTCCACATACAACAACATCGGAATGTTCCTATTTCTCCACCCTTGTAAACACTGGGGCAGTAGTTTTGCATATGTCATGCATGACCTTTCAATGTGCTTTCACACTACGGGGCTTATATATAAAGCTGGCGCACAAAACGGGGCTGGAAACGTGCGTACACCAGTTCCCACGCAAAGCTTGTGATCTATAAAAAACAAACTTGACAGGATAATGGGCTTGCAGGGTGGGATCTGAGGATGATTCATGTACGCACACTTGCAGGTGATCTGTGATTTATAAAGGGAACATTGCCTTGTTTTATAAGTCTTAATATTTTTTGCCGTATGCCATTTTCGGCTTTTGTGTCAACGTAGACTTTTAGTAAAGATTTAGTAAGTTTTATAAATGAGACCCTACGTGAGGTTGTGCTGGCGTGTCACACAGCTAATTGTTTTGCTAGATAAGACCCTTATGCCCTTATCGTTTGGGACCATTAGAGCCCTTTGAAGCTGCGTTGAAACTGCAGTTTTAAACTGCATTTAAACTGTAAACTGTTGAGACCCAATAAAGTCTATTATTACACGGCTCTCTGGAATGCTTGATTCTGATTGGTCAGTTGAGACATTTGCAGGTTCGTTCTTTTCAAATAATAACCGCTCCAAAGTAATAACGCATAGCCGGTACTACTTGTATGTTTAAAATCCCTCCGCGCCAATAAAGATTACTGTTTGGCGCCATCTTGTGACAAACACTGGACAACCACAATTAACAATGGTGGTACTATATTGTTTCGCGGAAAGATAAGAATGTTTATTTAAAACAAATATGCCAATAAAATGTTTCAAATTCATATGCATGTCCAGTTTTTTTCCTTATGTGGCAAGTAGCCGTGTAATAAGCGGCTACTTGCTTCGCGTCGGGTCCTGATCACACTGTCGGGGATTATTTTGCGGCTGCCTCTACATTATCCCTTACTTAAATTGAGAAAAATCTTGCAATGTTTTCCACAGAAAACACATTTTCTTCTCGACTGCACAAAGAAAGACATCAACATTTTGGATAACATGGGGGTAAATTATTGGGATTTTTTTTAAGAAAGTGGAGTAATCCTTTAAGAAAATAATTGCTTTGTCTCGCATGCTAACAATAATGGAATTTGATGGTTTTTGCATTCCTTTTACTTTTTTATGACTTTTTTATTAAAATGAACACTATTAACATTATTTTATATATGTGACCAAAGTCTTTATTTTTTTGATTTACTGGTACACATTAAGGGGTGGTTTCCCAGACAGGGATTACTAAAACGTTGTGCCAGTGCAAGTTGTTTTCAGTTCGGACAGCTCTTACATTTATTTTAGTCTGGGACTAGTCTAATCCCTGTCCGGGAAACCGCCCCTAAATCAACCTACATAATCTAAAGAACATTAAGATTAAAATAGTTTGAAATCAAACTTTGATGCTCCAAATATCATAATTAGATTCTCATATAAGAAAGTATTAGATAGGAGCAGCATAATATGCCATTATGATAATCTCACTTGCTGTAATGAACAGTAATTATGTTAAAATACAGTTTATTGTTACAGTTTTCATTTTCTGACTGTACTGATCCACACTCCTGTGGTTCCACTCTGCAGACACGGCCATAAAATCCCATCAAAATACATCTATCTGGCAGACAGAAATCTTTCTGTCAGCACACAAGTTCCTGTGAAATCCATCGTATTTTGTGCTTTCCTGGGTCGTTGAAGCCGTATAAATCTTGCTCTTGGCATAAGGCAGTGACATTTACTCTCATGACTCTTGATTCAGGCCGAGCCATTAAGCACGTTAAAGAGGCCATCTTCGCTGAGGACGCAGGAGTAAGGAGAGGCATCCCTAAAGTCCTGGTGGTGCTCACAGATGGACGATCTCAGGACGATGTCAACAAGATCTCTAAAGAAATGCAGACAGAAGGTGAATATGGTTTTAACCCTTGCATTCTGGACATTTCCCATAATCGAGAACATTTTCATCTGTCGTGAATGCAGAAATGTCTTCAATAAACAACAGGATTTGAAAAACACCAACTGTTTCAGTGTTTTGCTTGCTTCTGTTGCTTTCGCTGCAGGCTACATCATCTTTGCCATTGGCTTTGCCGATGCTGACTATGGGGAGCTGGTGAACATTGCCAGCAAACCCAGCGAGAGACACGTGTTCTTCGTAGATGACTTGGATGCTTTCAAGAAGATTGAAGAACAGCTAATAACTTTTGTTTGCGAGGCGGCGACAGCCAGTAGGTCCCTTTGACAGTCTACAAAAAGTTCAGCTTGGGCTTCACGCTGTAGTTGTTTTGATTAAACTAATGGTGAAAAGGTCATAGCTCTTACTGTTTGCATTAACCAGTTATCATCCAGGAACTACAGTATATGTTTTATAAACGTTACTATACTTTTGAGATTAGTTTAAGACGTTCAATTGACATAATCAGTGTTTCCTGTCATGTTAATTTAAGGTCATTATTCTTAGTAATAATATATTACAGGAATGTGGATGGTGCCAGTTTACATTCTTCATTTGAGTCAATAGCACTTCAGTAAAGGCATTCAGTTAAAAGCTGTTGCTCTTAAATGTTTAACAGTTTTTGGAAGTTGATTTATATCGGAAGCGGAACAATGTTTGCATGCATCCTTATGTAATGTATAATTTCCAAAAAATAATTTTGTTCTTTGACAAATTGTTATTTTTTCACAGCTTGCCCATCTGTGCTAATGGGTGGAAACACTTTAGCAGGTAAGACAGCAATAAATGTTGCGTTATTAACACTGGCAGAACACACAGCACTATTTTGCTTAATAAAGGCATACCTGAGGATTTATTTGAAGAATTAGCCTTATTCATTCCCTGTTAGTAATGTATTTAAAAATCTTTTACTTAGTCTGAAACAGCAAAGTTTCAGTAAATCTAAAGTAGATTTTGAAATGGAGGTAACAATTAAAGTGTGTAATTTTTGTCATTGTTTTTTATTAAAATCCCATTAACTCTAAAAAAACCACCAACTTAAAGGAATAGTCTACTCATTTTCAATATTAAACTATGTTATTACCTTAACTAAGAAGAGTTGATACATCCCTCTAGCATCTTAGTGCGTGCACGTAAGCGCTGGGGCGCGCTGCAACACTTCAATAGCATTTAGCTTAGCCCCATTCATTCAATGGTACCACTCAGAGATAAAGTTAGAAGTGACCAAACACATCAACGTTTTTCCTATTTAAGACGAGTAGTTATACGAGCAAGTTTGTTGGTACAAAATAAAAAGTAGCGCTTTTCTAAGCGGATTTAAAAGAGGAACTATATTTTATGGCGTAATAGCACTTTTGGGAGTACTTTGACTCGGCGCAGTAACACCCTCCCTCTCCCATTATGAGAGGGAGAAGGGGAGCGGATTTTTCAGGCGAGTTGAAGTACTCCCAAAAGTGCTATTACGCCATACAATATAGTTCCTCTTTTAAATCCTCTTAGAAAAGCGCTACGTTTTATTTTGTACCACCAAACTTGCTCGTATAACTACTCGTCTTAAATAGGAAAAACGTTGATGTGTTTGGTCACTTCTAACTTTATCTCTGAATGGTACCAATAAATGAATGGGGCTAAGCTAAATGCTATCGAAGTGTTGCAGCGCGCTCCAGCACTTACGTGCACGCACACAGATGATAGAGGGATGTATCAACTCTTCTTACCTTTTGATTTTTTAGTTTTGAGGGTTTTGCAGTGAAAGACAAATTGTTTAAATACCAATGAAATTACAAAACGGACATTTGTGAAAATAAGGCATTTGAATTACTGACTAATACTCTTTTCTTTGCAATTAAAGTAAATTTGCTAAACCTAAACACAAGAGCCTGATAAAAAATGCTCATTACAAGAACGCACTTAGAGGGTCAGATGCACTTCAAGGGTTTTGCATTTGAGCTCTTCATTATAACATCTATCTACTCTAAAACATCATTGTTTGACCTATTATTATACTTTCAAGTAAGCCTTTCATGGGTTCAATTAAAGAAATAAACTCAATGTCCGTTGCAGGCTTTCGTATGATGGAGATGTTTGGTTTGGTTGAGAAGCACTACAGCAGCGTACAGGGTGTTTCAATGGAGCCTGGAACCTTTAACAGCTTCCCCTGCTACAGGTTGCACAAGGACGCTCTCGTCTCTCAGCCTACCAGGTGTGTTCAAGCATTGGTTTTGTGTGTGTGTGTATTAATGGCTCTGAAATGAGAAAATTTACAATAGCTGTAACATGTCACCTGTCAAATCACAGAAAAATATAGATCCAATTTAATCCAATCTAGAAATGCTGTCATGGACTGGGAACGGATTAGCCTCTGGCTTACATACAGAGAGCGAATGGGCTTCTGTGGCTGCTCTTCTGAGCACTGACCCTCCGCCTCCTCCATAGCATGTCATAATATTTACATTAGGCTTCGCTTTACTGCACTTAGAAGGAATGTTGTTATTACAGTGGAGAGTTTTAGCACGTGGGTCTCCTCTCCTGTGAACCTTGCTAACCACATCCTCATTTTACCTCGCACGGAGGCAGCTGAAATTACTAAAATACTGCTATTATGATAATGTCAATTGTGATTATCAGCAGCCGCAATGACCTAAAGAGCAAAAGAGGCATTCTGGATGCACTTTACATTTATTCTTTAGAGGAAAGTGCTCATTTATTTTATCTATATATTTATATATTACATTAATTTATTTTAATATTGTCACCCCATTTCCAAAGTCCAAAGTGTTTTACACAAACATTTAACAGCATTTTGTAAGGTTTATGCTTAAAATACGAAAAATCTATGTGCAAAATATTAAAATGCCTCAATAAATATTTTCTAGCAACCCAGGCTCACTCGCCATATGTATCTACATTTTTACATAACTTACATAAAATATGTTGCTGCAGGTAAATATCAAGTCATCTTTTGATAGAATGATCATCTAAAGATTTGCAAAAAAATTTTGTATTATTGTTTCAGTTCTATTGTCTCATAAATTAGCTTCTTTCAGCCTTTTTATACCATGTCCAAGGCAGTTAAATTCAGTTTTATATTTACAAACATCACTAACAACAACACTATTCAATTCAGTAGCAACCTTTTATAATTGTCTGAATCAAGTTTGGATATCGAAATAAATTATTGTATTATTTTGGATGAATTATATTTGAAATAATATGTTTTTTAGATATGATCAGCGTACCACTGTTGATGGTGTGTCTCAATGCTTTTCATGTGTGCAATTTACATTGATAGGTATCTTCATCCTGAAGGGCTTCCTTCTGACTACACAATAACAGTGCTCTTTCGCATACTACCCGAAACTCCTCAGGAACCCTTTGCATTATGGGAAATCCTCAACAAAAACAATGAGCCACTGGTTGGCATTATTCTGGATAGTAAGTAGACCCATTTTCGGTTTTACCATTGAATCTTTTTATTAAAGATACAGCACTCGTTTCATCTATTACAATAAAGAAACCAAGCACATGGGTCTAATATTTCTGCCTGTCTTTAGATGGAGGGAAAACATTAACCTTTTTCAATCACGACTACAAGGGAGAGTTTCAGACGGTGGCTTTTGAAGGAACCGAAATTAAGAAGATTTTCTATGGCAGTTTCCATAAGGTCAGTCTTTCTTCCAATTTATGACTCGGCTGCTAGAACTATGATCTGTACAGTTACAGTATTTGTGTCATAGCCTTGGGATGAGATTTTCTGTTCTTGTCAGAAAAAGTAGAAGTTAAATGAATTTCAAAGTTCATTTCTAAGTCAGTGTTAATTCATGCTAAAAGCCATTAAGTTGCCAGCTTAGCAAATATAACTGAATACACAAATTCTCCTTTGAAAAGGTTACCTCATTTTCTTCTGTGGTGCCTTTACTGTCAGAACAAAATAACTGCTTATGTGCAGTTATAAATAGTAGGGATGCACCAAAAGGAAAATTCTTGGCCGAAGACGAACAAAATGAAACACTTTTTATTTTTCATTTTCCTAATTATTTTGCCAATTTTCTCACTATTGCACAAGTTACATTTTCAGAATGTCCTTTTTACTGTATTTATTTCACACTATTTAACAATGAACATTCCAGCAGTCATTATAGGGCCTTTTACACCCGGTTACTTCTCTAATCAGATAGATATCTGAGTTGTTCCATTTACATTCGACCACATAAATGAGTCGTGGCTAAACGGATATTAATCCCATCTTCTATTCCCGCGCAAAAAGCAAATAACATATTCATTACTCTGCCTTACATCAACGCTTATATGCAGCACTGCATCTTGAGCAGCGGTCAAGCACGAGCAGAGCGAGAGGGAGAGAGACAGCGGCAAGTTTGACAAAAGCATGACAGAGAAAAAAGCGCTCAACAAAGTGGTCTTACATAAAGCTTTTGTTATTAAACGTTTTATTTCTTGTTTAAAATAGGCGTGTGTCATTTTAAGACTTTACTGGTTTTAGGATGTTTATATTACATACTGCTGACACTCTTCGTCGTTCTATGACACGAGATGAAGAGCTGAAGTCTCTCGTTCTTCGTGCTTGTGCATCCAGCAGACAAATACCCAGGATTGCCGCCGTGTTTTTCTCACACGCTGCATGGTGTTCAGGATGTCTTAATTTTAAATTATAAAGGGAACTTGTAGTGCTGTATGTTTTCACGTCTTTCTCTGACACTCCACATGTTGGTAAAAGCAATAAATCTGTTGCGATAAATCCATTTAACAAATCACAGCGCACCATTCCATGCATTGTAAACAATAAGGGTGGCGCTTTGGAAACACACCGAATCCTGGTTTTCCTCATCTACTTTGTACTTCGTGATCAACAAACAAACAAAAACAAAATAGTTAGTTTGATGGCATTGATAAACCTGTGGTGGTTTTTTGTGGCGTAAGCCATCAAAATCAAAAAATTTATGTGAGATGTACTCGGAAAAAGGAAAATGTTGGCCGTTGCTTGTTCTCACACGACATCATCAAACTTCTGTCATGCTAACACATTCCCCCAGGGGATCTTATGAAAAACTTTCCATTATTTTAAGCGAAGTCAACGAAAATCGTGCAGGACCAAAACATTTTGTAGCTGATCACTGTCAAAAAAGTTCAGCGATGATGTCCCAAGGATGACAGCAGCAATGACAGTATTCTTAATATATGACAAAGTAAGTGTTTTGATTAATGCCATTAATGTTTATTTTTTTAATCCGTGTATACCACTAGTCAACTAAATGAATATAACATGGTAAAGATGAATGCACATTTATATATTGATTCAATAGATTTATAGCGTTATAAAGTTCAGTTTTTATAATAAATCTTTGAAAATCAAATAATGGATTTGAATTTTAAATGTTATCATAACCTAAAGATGCTATGTGAAAGTTTTTGGAAAATGTGGTTTTCATCTTGTCACTTTCTTCCATATAAAAACACGTTTTTACCAAATTAGTCAAAATGGATTTATTGCGTTTTGGAACCAAACTTTTCATATTATTTAAATGCATTCTTTGGCACCTTTAATGTCAAATAAAGTTGTTGTTTGTGTGAGGTAGGTCTTATGAAAGTGTTCTGGGCCTAAAATGCACTTGTCCATTAGGTCAACTTCACTTCAGGCCAGTTAGAAACAGGAAGTTGTGCTGTTTTTTAATGATGATCTCACCAGAGCCCCTAGCTACAGAGTTCTGACAGTATGCAAATGGCTTTATGATAGCCCTGTCTTGTTCATTTTATGTATTCTTTCTATACATCAACGCTTAGGAAGACAACTCCATAACTTCCTCCACAGAGACCCTGTCTAATGTATTTCAAAGCTCAATGTGTTGCCTGTCCGGTTAATATTTCCTTTTCCTGGCAAGTAGTTTCTACCTTTGACTGTATGACAAGCTCTCCACAGCCTTTATGTGCTGATGTGTGTGTGGTTATGAGCGAGTATTCTCCTGACATCACTTATGATGTGTATGGACAGTAATCCCTCTTGGCAGAGCTTGTCTAGATTAGAGACTCGAGTAACAGAGATACTACAGCATCGCTTCGGCTCCGGATTTTAAATGGATTCATAAATCACAGTCCGTCTTATGCAAATGGTTTGGGAGGAATGAGATCATTTTAGTATTTCATTTTCTTGTCGTTCACGCATTTGTATTTTCTGTGCTTTTGTAAATGTGCTGCACAAACACAAACACAAACGAGTGCTTAAAAGCGAGACAAATACAAAATAAGCCATGCTAATTTCTGTGTGTGTGTGTATATGCATTCGATTATTCAACACACAAATAATCTGCTTTATAAAGTGACCTAGAGGACTGAGTCAACGTGGTTTTAGTTTGTACTTGCTAATGAGATTTGTATTCAGGGGATTGCAGCCTTGCGGTTAAAGCTGAGAGTTTATCTGACCACAGCCGAATCAGATTTTCACCATGTAAAAAATCCTCTTTGCACGGCATTCACTGTCCTGACCCTGACCATCGCACATTTGGCATGAGTTGTTATGACAGCTTTTAAACAAAGCCCCCGATTTGGATGAGATCCTGTTGTTGTGAGCAGATTGTTTGGGACTCTCGTTGCCCCCCGCAAGCCCTCTATTAAAAGTCTCGCTCCTCTCAACCGTGACTTATTCTTCACTTTGTAAAGCCACTGTCCAACGGGTTTAACTTTGCAAGGTCTTCAGAGGAAGTCATGTGGATCTTTTGATGCTTCAGATGTTTTAGTGGCTGATCTTATGAATTTTATTTGGTGTTATTGTCAAGCACATTTTGAATCAAGGTGAGAAATGCAGGTTTCATTTGCATGATCTGATGACACCAGCAGTTTTGAATTTACTGTGCAATGTGGCTGAAATACAATAAGAAATACAAAAGTGGATCTGATACTGTAAATGAAAGCACAAATACCATAGTTATTCATTCATTGCTCATTTATTTCTAAAGGCAATATTAAAGGAGTCACATGACCCGGTTCATGTTTTCCATTGTTTTTAGAGTGTTAAAAGATGTCAGTGGACAAAAAAAAATCTGTAAAGTTGCAAAAATTAAAGTTTTAAATCTAAAGAGATCCTCTTTTTAAAAGTGAAGCCTCATCACGCCTACCCAAAACGGCTCGTTCAAACATGACCATGCAGTTAGACGTCATACTGGTTCGAACCATAGACTATAAAAACAGACGCTCGTTCGCTCTCTGCCATTGGTGAAAAGTGAAGCCGCCAGTGTCCCAATACGGCGGTGACATCTTGGGTCTTGAGTGATTTCAGGACCAGTCCTGCGCAGTAGTGAGTAGGAAGTAAAGCCGCGAAATCAAGGCCCCGCCCTCTCTCTCCCAGAATGCGCATATCACAGCTGTCAATCATTACTTGACACCACGGTTTTTATAGCATTAAATAACTAACTAAAAACAAACTTATTTTAAAAACAAACGCTTGAATGTACATAAACGTAATAAAAACTACAGTAAATGACAGAAACCAGCTTCGGAAAAAGATAATAGAAGTGTAATTAAATTGTTTAGTTGATCTCAAGTCCCACTGAATAAAAAGGGAGAGGCAGGGTTTATGACCTATACTGGGACCAGTCACTGGGGGGCGATCGAGACGTTTTGGCTTCACTTTTCAGAGCTTGTGCAGCACGCTTGGTTCGAACATTTGCATTGCTCATCTTTCAAAACATGGTAAGAAGCGTCACATTTCCGTTTAGGTAATTGTGGTATTCGGCCAATCACAACGTTGAGCTTTTTAAAAAACGACCTGTCAAAGGAGGGCGGGACTTAGAGGTGCTACAAAAATGTACGGTATGTGGAAAATAATGCATTTTTGAACTATACACCATGCACACATTGTATTACACCAAATACACAGAGTAATGTGCTTTTTAGCCACAATATATGTGCCCTTTAAGGACTTTTTGCACTTTGAACATAAAGCAAATGTTAATTCCAAAAATTACAAAATAAATGTACAGAAATTATGTATGTGGCCCTCCTGAAAGCTTTAGTATAAATCGATATACAGAAGTTCAGTGACAGACTTAATTATTCTACTGAGACCATCATAATCTTTACATGTCAAGACAAAAGCATGCTGGTTTTTGCCAGTTTAGGCAAGCCTAGCTTGTCCCCCAGCTTGGACGAACTGGTTATAAGCTGGTTTAGCTGCTTGCCCCCAGCCTGATCACCAAGCATGTCTTCAAAACCCTATAAAACCAGTGAACCAGACCAGTCCAATCATACAGGGAGACCAGCCAACAAACAAACAAAGCACTTCATATTAAAGAGTAAGCTCGTAAACAGGAACAGTTGGCTCCAATAGGCATACACCTGCAGTGTGAAATGGACCAGCTGATTGTGTTGGCTGCAGAACGATCGGAGGGAGATTGATTCGCAGGGAGATGCGACCCAAAGCGGCTGACCAGAAACAGAAGTGTCGTCCCCGACCTCTAATTCTCTTCTGTTACTCCTGGTTAGCACTGCATTACCGCTGACAGACCGGTCCGGACACACCAATAAACACTCTCAGCAGCATTCTCGGGTTAAATGCACGGGGCGCATGCACCCGTCGCATGTCACCGCTGCAACTGCCGCATCTAATTGGCTTTTTAACACAGTAACACCTGCCGCTCAGAGCATAGGCGATGCTTAGTTCGAAGATCCATATTTGCCAAAATGCATCCGCGTCACCGACGGGCTTAATCTGTCTTGTTTTTCTGATAGAGAAGTTTAATTTCTGAGCACCGAACAGACTCCCTTCATCATTCTTCATAATTGACATTAATGTGAGACTTCACAATAATGAGCTCGGTCTGAGTCCGCTATCAGCCGTGCTGTCTGACAAGCACACGCACGCTTACAATTGCATCCAGTGAACTGAAGAAAATTGAGTTTTAGACCCCAAATCCATTAAGAGACGACGTGCGCTGTCTCATACTAAAATCGACTCTGACACTCAAATATGAACTTTTGCTAACTTCATATTACTTTCTTCTGATACGGTTTTGGCTGTGTTATTCTGGAGACAAATTACAGTACTCTCCTCTGACTGCACTGCGGTATGGCAGCATTTTGAACAATAGCACATGTTGTAAATCATAATAGACGTTGGATGATAGACACGAGATTTATTTGGTTTTCATTGGAGTGCATGACGCTAATCTGTTCCATGACATTCACTCGGGAGGTCTTAAATTTCAACTGGACAAGGGTTGTGTAGTTTTGAGAACTAAGTAGAATCAGATAAGAATCTGATAGTATTACAGGTATATCTCTGTTCATGTAGTTTAGCAAGACCAAGGACATGGGTTCAATAAAATGATTTGCTGGTAAAACCAAAAAAAAAGTAAGTTACCTGGTTGCCTTCAAATTTTGAGTTGATTTGACTCAAAATTTTAGTATAAAAAAAGTTGTGTAAAATATATTGTGTAAACTAATATGTGTTGAATTAATGAGTTGAATTAAATCAAAATTTAAAGGCAACCAGATAACTTATTTTTTTAAATTGAACCAACAATTTTTTTACATTATAAAAATGTATTCCTTGAATTCAAAGTGTTCTGTCATCATTTACTCACTCTCATGTTTTTACAAACCTGTATCCACACTATTCCTACGCCCCATGACACTTTGCGTGAATTATGGGCACGACTTCCGGAGCGTACTGTCACTGAACCAGAAACTGGCATTTTCCATGATGATTACGGTCATAATTTTTATATATGAGCCAGTGTGAGTTTTTTTAAACGGCAATTTTTAATCGAGTTTTTATGGCGTCACATCAAGCTTCACGCGATCCGACAGCAGCAGTAACTTATGCTTCTCATTCAACACATTGTAAGGTATTTAAACAAACCATAATAAACATATTAAACTACTATTACATGTTTTCAGTATTGTTTTCATTTTATGGAAATATTATATGCAGTAGATAAGACATGAGCTTATAAAATAATTTAAAACATAACAAAAGTACGCAAACACATCATTAACTAATAAGCAGATCATGTCGATATATTCTGTACTGTAATCTCATTTTTGTAATAATATACAGTATAGTAGCAGAATAAAAAAACCAGCTAAATCAGCATATTTTTATCAGCATAATATTAGTTGTTTTTGAATAATTATTGTATTTATTGTTCACTGTCAGTTTCTATAAAAGGTTTTACTGGATGGATGTGTGGATACAGTTAATAGATGCACGTGCGCCACATACACATTCAGTTCTTGTGCATGGGGTTAAAACAAATGTTTTGTAGAGATTTACTGCGTTTGTATCAGCTAAAATGACTACCCCTAACTGCACAAATTATGTCGGTCTTCCCTGGATTTCATAATAAGCATTAAAATGCCAGTCAAAACGGCAGACTCGTATCCCTCACAATAGGGCTACCATTATCTGTAGTGGCTCAGCGAAAGGTTTAACACATATGAGCTCAAAGATGGCGGCGCCCACATTTACGTCAAGAATAAGATACATTTCTTTGCTAGATATTTTAAGGGATGTTTGTAACCAAACCGTTCATGGGCCCCATTCACTTCCATAGTAGGAAAAAGAATACTATGGAATCGAATGGGACTCATGAACGGTTTGATTGCGAAGATTCCTCAAAATATCTTCCTTCGTGTTTGTCAGAAGAAAAAAATTTATACAGGTTTGTAACAACGTGAGAGTGAGTAAATAATGACAGAATTTTTATTTTTGGATGAACTATCCCTTTAAAAAAAATACTTAAATGAAGCTTAAATTTTAAGGTGTTTGCAATGAAAGTTTTTTAAAAAAAATTAAAGGAGTAGTTCACCCAAAAAATGGCCCTAATTTTATTCCTTCTATGAAAAGTCAATGGGCACCATTTTTGGGGGGTGAACTATAGATCCAACTTTCACTACAGTGTAATTTCGTCATTAAAATTTTTTAAGATTTATAATATACTAACATGTCTATACAGACTATTGTTCCTTATTGTTTTAAACATTCAAGTAGAGATGCATCCCTTAACATCACATACACCTTTCTTTCTCACTTAGCTTCATGTGGCCATCGGCAAAACTGCTGCCAAAGTGGTGATCGACTGCAAAACAGTAGGAGAGAAACCCATCAATGCTGCAGGGAACATCACCATTGATGGAGTGGAGGTTTTGGGACGTTTGGTCCGCTCGCGTGGAAGAAGAGACAACTCTGCACCGGTAAGGCCAGAGATCTATAGAAAGATCTTGTCCTTTACTCTCAACAACCTCAGAAATTACTAAAAAATTATTTGCCCTGATGTAATTCCATCACCTAAAGCCACACGTGAGCCTTAATTCTTTAACTTTATATTAGCTTCTGTTGCATTGACTTGTTGCATACTCGCATACTAGAATTTTAGCGGGTACATGACATCATTTGGGTACTGTACACCAACTGTATTCTAAAGTGAGACTGAGGCTTCGCTGACATTGTGCCCTTTTGACGTATTGCTTTTTGCATACAGTGTAGCAGAGAAGTCAAATATTTGAAACTTTTGCTGAAGGATGACTTACATTGGCCTAAATGAATCACCCATTAAATCTTACAACAGGGCTGGCTTTTGTCTTGTAGCAACACAAAGACCCACTATATCGGTGCAGGATTGTTTCTGAGGAGCAGCTTTTGTTTAAAGTCTGATAATTGCAGAGTGATGGATGGTTTAAACCTTCGTTCAGAGATACAAGGTCTTTGAAAGCAAAGTCATCCTATTAGATCCAAATTTAATGATAACCGGGAAATTGAATTCAAAGCGTGCCATTTCGGTTAGAGATACTAAATACTGACTTTATGCTTTATGCCGTTTGTTTTTTCCATTAAATTCGTGAATCATTATGTGCAATTGTGTAGCATGATTTTATTTAACAAGTGGAATTGATGAGACTAATTGTCTTTGTGATTATGTTGGTGTGATTGTAATCTGAGTGTGTGTACGCAAAAGTTAAAAATGATTAGAATCAGTCATTCAGTCGTCCAAACAAATAATCAGATAAATCTTTGCTAGTAACCACATACGGCCGCGCTTTTATAAATTTCATTTATCAGCAACAAGCACTCATATAATGTGTTTATGCTTTCATAAAATGTTTGCAATGGTGCTTGATAAGATTCATAATGCATAACATTTGTAATTGTTTCTAATGAGAAAAACAAAAGCTTTGAATATACGCTTTGTTTGTGTGTGTGTGATCCACAGTTTCAGCTCCAGATGTTTGACATAGTCTGCAGTACATCATGGGCGAGTCGGGATAAGTGCTGTGAACTCCCAGGCTTGGTAAGAGGCGACCAATCAGTGTTTTATTCGGTACAATCACTAACTGTCAAAGTAAATATGTGTCTGACGATCCGCAAACCCATACAAGCTACGCTCAAATCAGCTTATAATACTTAATATCTGTCGCTGACTTATCCCAGAAAATGCCAGACGTTTAAGCAACTAGACCACATGCAATTCAAAAATGCAGAAGTGGAGTTTTCAAATATTGTTTTTGATTTTTCTTTTCTTACGGGACCCATAAACTTCGTCTTGATGTATGAGACTAGCACACGCACACAAAGTCTGGGATTCTGTACAAACGGATTCTTGATGCATTAAATGTTGTAAAATATCTACTTTAATTACTTTACACTTATCTATCATCAACAGTAAGGATTGTTTTCCGCTGACTCTGTGTTAGTACAGTATGAACTATTTTTACCTTCCCTGCCAAAATTTTCACTGGACTCTTCCCCAAAAATTACACATTTGAGTTTTATTATGTATACATAATATAATGTATACACTACTGTTCACTTGACTGTTTAAAATTATTTTAATTAAAAAAAGACTGTAGTTCTTGAAATGGATGACTTGGAATATTATATGCAAATAATAAAGCCAAAGCCCAGAATAAGAGCTCAGAATATATGGAAACTCTAATGCTGCGTACACACCAAACATGAAGTATCGCCTTACTCGTTCGAGATTACTTGTGCGATTAAACTTTGTGTCTTTTTTGCATGAGTTGAATATTTTCAATTTGCGTAAGGCACATTTGACGAGAGTATCACGTGTTTTCGCTGCAAGTGTGGCACCTAATTCACGTCATTCGCATCTCCCCACACAAGTTTGCCTTTGTAATGAGGTGCAACCTTCCGATCTCTCTGATGAAGTCAATATGGAAGTGACTTTTAGTCTGTATAGCTAATTTTGCCCTTCATGACACTTGTGAGGGGGGTGAAGTTTTTTGTAAGTCATCCGTTTAAATTATATTAAGCCTTAAACTTCTGCATAATTAAGGGTGTGGCTGCTTGAGTGATGGTTGAACAGCCATTGCTGTCACTAGAATCGAGCTAGGGGGGCGTGGTTTCAGCAACCAGCCACGTCAGCTTCACCCAAGTCCCGCCTCTTTACCCATTTTCGGATATCTGCGAGTGATGCGCGGTGACGTACGGACTAAATTGAATTATTTTGAATGTTACATAATTTTCATTAGTTGGATTTGTGTCATTCCATAGTTTTTATGAGATAACTGTTATTCTAAAATGTGGACCATAAACTTTTGAACAGTAGTGTACATTTATTTGTAGTAGAAAAGTATAATTTAACTTTTGAAAGGATGTGTGCAAAAATGTCCATTATACAGTCTATGGTCATAAATGCACAAAATAATAAAATCTTAAAAATGAAGGTGCTTATAACACCCTTAGAACGAATGTGTTGTTTAATACAAAATCAACACAAAATGACACATAATGTGTTAAAATGACACAAAGGGCCCTATTTTAACTATCTAAGCGCATCGTCTAAAGCGCACGGCGCACGGTCTAAATGGGCGTGTCCGATGCCACTTTTGCTAATTTAACAACGGGAAAAATGGTTTGTGTGCCGAGCGCAGGGTCGAAAAAGGGTTGTACATATTTTCCTAATGAGTAATGGGTGTGTTTTGGGCGTAACGTGCAATAAACCAATGAGAGTCTCAGCTCTCATCCCCTTTAAAAGCAAGTTGCGCTGGCGCTATGTTTAATCCCTATTTAGATGACGGACTTTGTAAACTGAAAAACTAAGCGGAGGAAGAAGACCACCAGTTTAAATAATGTTAAAAAATCTGTTGTTTTCATTTTTATTGAAATTTTATTTTTTTTATTTAAACCTTTTAAAAGTCTTTTTCTTTCAGTCATTGCTTTGAATTGCTGTAAATGCATTGATATCCTTCATAATCAATGTAATCTCATAAAAAAATTTGCAAATATGCAAGAAAAGGTTTGTACTCTAAAAATACAAACAAGAGATAAAGGATTTACAAACGTGCAGAGAGCCAAAGCGTTTCAGCACTAGAACAGCGCCATGTGGGATTTTTACAAATCATTACTTAAAATGTTTCTCATCCCACCATATCCACAGGTACAGTGTCATCATGTACAATAAATCCGTAAAATAGCATTTAAAAACATTTAAAAATAGATGCATTTGTTTAAAGCAAAACATTTATTTACTTACCAGGCTACAGGTGAAGCAGCTCTTTACGCCTTCTAACGTCTCATAATTAGTCCTCATTTATGCCCAAGAGACTCAATAATAATCTTTTACATTCAATCCTTTAATCTCTTATATTTAAAAGTGTTTTTGTGCTGCTGCGCATTCATGTATGTGATAAGGAAACCCGCGTTGTCGTCCTGTTTATAGGCGCGTATTACAAATGCGCTCTTTAAATAACAAAAAACATAACGTAGTCTATTTTAGTTGCACCTGAACACACCTCGTTTTCAGACCAGAACGCCCATGGGCGCAAAAGGGGGCGCAAATGCATTTGCTATTTAAACAACGTGGCGCTACATGTGAAAATGATCGTTGCGCAGGGTGGAAACTAGCAAAAGACACTTGCGTCGCGCATTGCGCCGGGTGTAAGATAGAGCCCATAATGTGTTAAAAGCTTAACCATTTAGTCAAAGGTTCTTAGAAGAACCATTTCTTTCATACCTTTTTTTACAATCTAAAGATCCATTTTCACTATAAACAACCTTTTCTGAAACAGATGTTAAAGGTTCTTGATGAAACCATTTAGCCAAAAATGGTTCTTTTATGACATCACAAAGCCTCTTTATTTTTACGAGTGTACAGTAAGAGTGTGAATGACATTTCCCTCATTTTGTTGAAAAACTGTCTGACACTGGCCTTGGACCAGCAGACCGTTCTTTTTTCTGAACCCTTCATCATCACTAACAGCCTTGTCATTGCCTGTCACTCATTGACTTATTATAGTTCTTTATCATTATTATTACTGCTAATATTGAGTGTAGTCATATATGGTGGCCTCTGACACCTCAGCAATATCTTCTCTCCTGCTAAAATCCTGACAAAATGTCTCAGTGATCTCCAACCAGCCATTCTGGCAATTGCCCATATCTTTAAAGATCCATGTCCGCTCTACAAATAATTCAATTATGTAGTCTTGTAGCAGACAAATAGAATTTGTTCTCCACGGATGGGATGAACAATATCTCCAGATCGCTTGGCATGTTTGTGTGCTTACAAATTAATGACTTGAGGGAATTGCTCAGACACCCACGGTTGGCTTGGACAAATAAAGTTCTGGTAGACTCGGAGAGGAAACGGGTAGTGTTCAGATCGCTTTGAAGTGTTTGACATGTTGTTTTATGTATGCCTTTCCTTCAGAGAGTAGAAGACGATTGTCCTGCCATGCCTCACGCCTGCACCTGTGCTCAGGACAGCAAAGGACCTCCCGGACCCTCAGGACCTCCGGTAAAACTACTCACAGGCAGTAACCTCAGTGCACAATACAATACGTTCCATCTTATATATTTTAATCTGTGATTGGCTGTGATTGTGTCACATAGCAATTTTACAAGTGTGGACAGACAAATTGCTTTTCAGATGAAGCATGTCATAGCGTGCCTGGTTAAGGCACTGTGTAATGATGCGTAGACTTTTTCAAGAAAAAAATCTTTATTTGTCACTTTAGGTGATCGCATAAATGTAATATATGGACGATCTCCTGAAACAACCCCAGGTTAGGTGCCTTGCTCAAGGGTATGAGGAAAATTGTAGGCTGACCTTGCGGATATCAAACAGGCAGCCTTCCAGTTATCAGCTTCAAGCCTCACTTGCGATATCTCACCCCTTGAGGGCAAAACACAAGAAAATGCACAGCATAAAGAGATTAAAGAAATGGAGAAAGTACACGGGAGAACGAGAAAGACAGCCAGCATCAGATTCAGCTCAATTCAGCCCGTGCCGCAGGTCGAACCCGATACGGCAGGAACAAATAAATGAGCTCATTTAAAAGACAGCGTCGTACACACACGGAGCGAAAATGTATTTCTGAGGCCTCGAAAAGGCCATGCTGTATAAACAGCAGTGTTTTTGAGAAAGTCATTACGTGGGGATCGATTTATCAAAACTGATTAGTCCACTCCTGTCTGCGTCTATAGATTCCCTCATCCTATAACCAATAACCATTTCTACCATCATCCTAAGCCAAAGCAGGTACTGCAGGGAAGACAATTGCATTTCAGTTTTATCTGTATTATCCCGGCATCTTGAAATTACTGAAGCATTACTGTCATGTGTTCCCTATGATGGCAGTAGCAGCCCGAATCAATCGAGAATGTCCTTTTCAAGTCGCCACATGTGTCCCGCAAATGAATATTAATGGTTCTGGCTTTTCCAGCAGCCTTTGTTTGGTGTGTTTGGGAATACTTATGAATCAGATTTGGTGATAAAACCATACTACAGTCGTCGCCCTTGGGGAGGCAATTTAATGAATTAAACACAGGAAAAGGAAGTTGGGGTTAAATTACTTGCGGTTGCCTACAGCACAGAGGGCAAAAGTTTATGAGGGTCATGGGTTAAGGCGAGGCATGGCTTGAACCAGGTCAAAGATGCTATCTAGTCTCTGTTTTTCTTAAAAATGTGACCATTTCTGTGAAATCCAGACTAAGGTCTAATAATCTTTGACATGACCTTACTCAGTCAATATTAATTATATAGGCTATCATGGTTACATTTAAATCTTTAAACCTTTATGTTATGTGTGAACTAGCACACGCAGAATTCTTAGCATTTTTAACACATTGATAGGGTGCATGATGGGTTGGTTTTGAAACCAAACTAGTGACAGCACTTAAAATTGCTATGTTGGAGACACGAACCAAGTGTGGTCCTTAGGAGAACTTCTCCAGTTTTCTTGTGTTTTTCAGTTTATGTTTATCTAATTGTGTGCATCTGACTCTCAGGGCGGTCCTGGTATAAGAGGTTCAAGAGGAGATCGGGGGGAACCAGGCTTGACGGTAAAAAAAACACTGTGTTATTTATTTTCATTATGCCTTATGCAGGCCACCCACAGTTTGGCCTCGCCAAACCTGTATGATTTACTGAAACAGACAATATCTTGCAATATAAAGTGAGAATCAATAAATACACAATGCCACAGTGTTGTTTTTGGACCGTGCACTCGTTTCACACGCTGAGTAAATGGTTCTGTCCAGAAGAGTTTTGTTTATTTGTATCTGTCCAACTAACTGTAGCACCTTTTACAATGAAGTCTCTCCAGATGTGTGTACTGTATGTACAGAATGCACCATGCTTTGGTCCAAATAAAGCCATTCTGGGAGGATATATCATAGAGGGGCTACATGCCCCCCCAATTTAAAAAAATGACGATTCTGTCCCCCTCACTTTCTGAACTCACCGCCATGCCACTATTCCCACTCATGTTCTCTGGTTTGTTATGTTAACTAATATTAAGCTAATCACAGGTGAGCATTATAAGATTAATCTTCTTTTGTGCATGCGCATCTGTTTTGAGCATCAGCTTAGCAAATCTCTTTATAGAATAAAAAAATGAGAACATAAATTAATATATAATCAGATTTTTATCTTCCCATTAGTGGCATAAACTTTCATTGCAGTACTTACATTAATAAACACATCATGTGAGTGTTTGAAAAGCTGTATGTGAGTGAAAAAAGCCTGTTTTGCGTATCCGCTTTTTTTTTTCAGTCAAAATCTGAAGCATGTTCAAACGCCTTCAGCGTCAATATGAAGACGCGAAGGGTGCCCCTATGCATCACGTTGGCCCTGTCCCAAATGGCGCACTTCATGTGGACTTTCGGTCTCGTGGCCTTAAATTGCATGTGCTTGCTTAGTCCACGGGTGTCCCATCTGTCATTTTTACGATTCGAAGTGTGCTCATCAGCGCCCCCTTTGCCCCCTTGATGCGGCCTTCATCGAAGCCCGCACTGCAGCAGGCACTTTACCAACCCAGAAGTCCTTGCGAAAGAGTAATCAGAACAATCAGACGATGGAAGGGAGCAGTTCACACTGATGGGCAACTTCTCTTCGTATGTCCGGCGTGAAGCTCGGGTCTGTCCCAAAATACGACTCCGGTGCACTCACGTGGACTCGCAACAAGGGTCCCTTAAGTGGGCATTACATGATGTCATCAAAGTGTGGACTCTGAGGAGGACCACAAGTCCGGAGTGTGCCATTTGGGACAGGGCATATATCGACAAAATGGAAACTCCGTTGCTTTCATGCTAATCCCTAAGCGTCGGATATAGACGAAAGGGCATCCCGGAAGGTGATGCCGTCACGTTATGTAAAGTCAATGTATGCAGCGATCGGCAGGATCATGCCGCTTCTGGACGTTAACTACTCAATTTTTGTTCCAAATTTTTTACAATTGTCGCTTGGGGTACCCTTCACGTCTTCATTGTCGCTTGGGGTACCCTTCGCGTCTTCATACTGACTCTGAAAGCGTTTGAACATGCTTCAGATTTTGACACCTTGGGGAGTGGGAATGTGTTGGCTTTTCATACATTTTTTAAGGTGCGACAGTTGAAATTATTACAAATGTATATACTGTATTTCCACGTATACAATATATACTTGTATATTATTTAACCGTTATATATACATATTACGGTTATATATTATTTATACACACATACATATACTGTATACACTCTGTATTTGTTTGGCCAACTGACAGCCATGTCCCCATTCCCCTCCCTTTTAAGATGCTGGCTACGCCCCTGGGATATAATTTCATTTCATGCTCCAAAATTTTTATGAGAACTAAGTCCACATATTGGCCTCTAAGGGGTTTTGTCACAAGCTAGAATGTGACAAGTGTCTTTTGCTTCTTTGATTATTGCATCATTGATGGAGAAGGACCCTGCAGGGCTTTTACACTTTGTTTCAGCAGCTCGGCTGGTGGTAGGCCTAAAATGTTATGTACTTACATTAAGGAAATTAAATTCGGCAATGAAACTTTAATGGTGATACATTTATTTGAGACTTTTAAATCTGATTTAATTGAGTCTTTATGTTCAAGGGACCTCAAGGGGCTTCGGGTGAGATCGGACCTCCGGGACCACAGGGGCCTCCAGGTCCTCAGGGGCCAAATGGAATGTCCATTCAGGGGCCAGTGGTAAGCTTAACACAGTCCTTTTTCTCTGCTAGTCCCTGATTGTTACTAACAATATTTTATTCATATCTTCGTTTCTCTTTTGTTCTATTTTTCTCTTTCAATTTCTTTCTCATCAGGGAGCTCCAGGAGAGAAAGGAGAGAAAGGTGAGACTGGTCTGCCAGGTCCTCAGGTAAGTAAAAATACATCAGCCGCCCATTTTCTCAGCTTCATAGCACCCACACACTCTCTCATTAGCTAACCTTACATCCTCCGACATATAGTTATAATTATCACAGCGTCATGTCTGTGCTTATGCTGCCGAGTGTGTGTCGTGTCTGTCTGCATGCGCATGTGATTATTTGTGATGAACGATAAGCCGTGTGTGTTTGTGTAGCTTATCTTTTTCATTTTATTTTGAAAGACAGACGGGCAGGAAACACCTGTCAGAAGTGAATAAGCAAACACAGATAATGCTCTTCAGCTGAACGCCTAATACAATGAACTAGTGACTTTATGAATTACTTGAACCTTCTCAAACTCAGCTTGAAAACTTACCTGTTTGCACGCAAGTCTAATGGGAAAAGTGCTACAACTAAAGGGCCATTTACAGTGAAACTATTCCGAATATGACGATCAGAAAAGACGTTTGGGTGTTCGAGAGCTGGCTACCATATTTGTTAGTTAAAGGTCTGTGTTTTTGAAGCTTTGATTGTGTTTACAGTGTGTAATATAACGTGTTCATGTTTCACGTGTAAAAAACACAGTATTTTTCACACAATTTACTTATCTGTATAGCAAACCGGCCGTTCCCTGTAGGCTTTGAAAGGGGAATTCTGTTAAAGAAAATATATCGCCTGGCAGTGCACTTTAAGCATTAGCATTTTGCAGGTATTGTTATGCTCTAACAGCAACATTACACACTAACTAAAGTTTGAAACTGGGATCAGAAATAACGTGACCTTTAAAATTTGAGTAGTAGCACTATACAATCTGATGTATCTTGACATCAGTTCAAAATATCATACGTTTGATAAGATCATAGTATGAGGATCATTAATCAAGCTCTGCATTAAAAAACAGCTTTTAAGTCCATGTAAAGATATTAAAGGATTAGTCAATTTTATTAAAAAAAATCCAGATAATTTACTCACCACCGTGTCATCCAAAATGTTCATGTCTTTCTTTGTTCAGTCGTGAAGAAATTATGTTTTTTGAGGAAAACATTCCAGGATTTTTCTCATTTAATGGACTTTAAATGGACCCCAACACTTAACACTTAACTCAACACTTAACAGTTTTTTAAAACAGAGTTTCAAAGGACTCTAAACAATCCCAAACGAGGCATAAGGGTCTTATCTAGCCAAACGATTGTCATTTTTGACAAGAAAAATTAAAAATATGCACTTTTAAACCACAACTTCTCTTCTTCCTCCGGCTGTGTGACGAGCCAGCGCGACCTCACGTTATTGTGTAGTGACGTAGAAAGGTCACGCGTTACATATATGAAACGCACATTTGCAGACCATTTTATACAATAAACTGACACAAAGACATTTATTAGTATCAGTTGACATACAACAACGTCGGAACGGCCCTCTTTCTCCACACTTGTAAACACTGGGGCGTTGTTTCGCATACATCATCTGTGACCTCTTGACGTGATGATGTATTGCGTGAGGTCGCGCTGGCGCATCACAGGACCGGAGATAGATGAGAAGTTGTGGTTTAAAAGTGCATATTTTTAATTTTTCTTGTCAAAAATGACAATCGTTTGGCTAGATAAGACCCTTATGCCTAGGTTAGGATTGTTTAGAGTCCTTTGAAACTCCGTTTTAAAAAACTGTTAAGTGTTGAGTTAAGTGTTAAGTGTTGGGGTCCATTTAAAAGACCGTTATGCCTCGTTTGAAATCATCTTTCAAATGTCTTTTGAAACTCTGTTGAAAAAAACTGTTAAGTGTTGAGTAAAGTGTTACGTGTTGGTGTCCATTAAAGTCCATTAAAATGAGAAAAATCCTGGAATGTTTTCCTCAAAAAACATAATTTCCTCTCGACTGAACAAACAAAGAAACATTTTGGAAGACATGGTGGTGAGTAACTTATCTTGATTTTTTTTTAAAGAAAATGGACTAATCCTTTAAAAGAAAAATGTGATATTAACCACCAAACTAAATTTGAATAATTAAAAAAAGCAAAAAATTTGCTCTCAAATGCTGGGACAGCTTTCCCCAGCCAGCGGCAGCATTTTTTAGGATTTTCACAAAAGTTTAATGTCTTCCAGAAAATGTTCTTATTTAAATATATAAACATACAATATATCAAATAAAAGAACAGACCCTCAACCAGATCATCAAAAAATACACGGAGTTTGAACTGTTTGCCCTAAGGGAATACTTCCGAGTTTTATAAGTTGGGTAAGAGCACTACCTGGTGGATAATAGCTGTAATACAGATTGCCGGAAAAACTCGTCATTGGCAGGGAAGCGTTTTCTCTTAATTGACGAGTTAACTCTTAATTGACAAGTTAACTCGTCAATTAACGATTGATGAGTGACAAGTCAAAATGACGAGTTAACTCGTCAATTGTGGGGAAAGTGTTAACTTTCAAATACTGCTACAATTTGAATGGATGCTCGCGATTGTGTTAGGGCCACCCAGGTAATGCTCAGTGGCTCCAGTGCTTCATCGAGCCACAGTTTTAGCCCAGCCCAAATAATCCGGAGCACAAAAATGTCGAAAATATGTATATGAATTTTCTGAAATGACTTTACACAGACTTTAACATACCTTAATTCAAATCACAATTTTATGCAACAAAAATTCATAGCAGATCTACACTCCTATGCTTCCAAAGGCTTAATCAGAAACGTGTTAAAATTCTTCATTTTCTGCGACAACCAACCGCTGGGTTTTAGATGCCTGCTGAAAATGTCGTCCTAATGCTTCTGAAACATTCACACTGACAGCTCCATTTGTTGAAGAATGGCTGTTTGATCTAAAGGCACTCTAACAAAACCCCCTTAAAGTTCTCCAGGGTGAGAACAAAGAACATCCTGGATTTTTTGACCAGCTTCCATTGGTCGAAGTGCACACACACATAAACCCATCCTCAGCTTTTCTCCGATATAGACATCACAGTTTGAGATAGATATTCTCCCTTATGTGAAATCAGATTTATTCATATTACACAGCGGGTCAATGTAGGACATTGAATATTGTTATATTGGCCGCGATGTGCTCTTTGTCGTGCTGTGTGGATGGCCACAGTGCAGCAGGACTGCTCTTGTTTTTCCACTCATTGATAATCTATCCTGTCAGTCTGTGAATTATTTTCACAGGTTGCCAACTTGCCGATTGCCAGTTCTCCATATCGTCTGTCGCTAGAGATGAAAGCATTGTATATAACACTGTTATGAGTGCTCTCCCCCACTGTTGCAATGTGAGAATTACGAGCCCACTTATGATAAAGCAAAGTCCATTTCAGCCTTTGCAATAGTGCACGTGTATGTGTGTGGTGCTGACAGATAGAGTAATGTTAAGCTGAGCTCATCTAGTTCTAGTGATTTAGCATAGACGTCTTGCCACTATATTTTATAGCGTCACACTATGTAATATTATAGCTAAAGCTATGAAATTAAAATATCATATCATATAGATGAGGAAAGCATTTTTTGTTCTTCAATAGATAACACCACTCGAAGCAGCTTACCAAGCTTAATATAATTATTGGGGAATGCAATGTGACAATGTTGGTAGCCGTCCACTGTGGGCCTTTAATCTGCAGCCTTCTGGTTACCAGCCCAAATCCTTAACCACTAGTCCATGCTTGCCACATTTTATGGTCTTCTTTCTGTCGACATTAGAACCTACATGAATTACAATGCTGTAGCTCAGAGGTTTAAGTTTATAGGTAATGTTAAAACTGTAGCTGGTAAAAGTTATGTGCTGGCCATGTTTAACCATGTGTTACACATACCTCACACATTTGTTAATATCTACTGTATTTCTGTCAATGATTAAGATGTTTGGTTTTCTTTTAGGGTGTACCAGGTGCAAGTGGAGGACCTGGCAGAGATGGACCTCCAGGACAAAGAGTAAGCATCTTTTGATATAAAACTAATTTTGACTTGAATATTTTACAGTAAATGTATACCTCGGGAGAAACATTAAAGGA
Source organism: Paramisgurnus dabryanus (assembly GCF_030506205.2). Classification (NCBI taxonomy): domain Eukaryota; kingdom Metazoa; phylum Chordata; class Actinopteri; order Cypriniformes; family Cobitidae; genus Paramisgurnus; species Paramisgurnus dabryanus. Next base: position 21,962,644 of record NC_133349.1, read on the forward strand.
TTAGGCAATTTTCTAAAAAAAAAAAATCCAGATAATTTACTCATCACCATGTCATCCAAAATGTTGATGTCTTACTTTGTTCAGTCGGGATGGAATTATGTTTTTTGAAGAAAACATTCCAGGATTTTTCTCATTTTAATGGACCCCAACACTTAACAGTTTTAATACAGTTTAAAATTGCAGTTCAAAGGGGTCTATAAACGTTCCCAAATGAGGCATAAGGGTCTTATCTAGCGAAACAATTGTCATTTTTGGCAAGAAAAATAAAAAATATGCACTTTAAACCTCACAACTTCTTGTCTTCCTCCGGTCCTGTGAAGCGCCAGCGCGACCTCGTAATTGCGTAATGCCGTGGAAAGTTCACGTGTTACATATATGAAACACACATTTGCGGACCCTTTTAAACAATAAACTGACACAAAGACATTAAATAGTATCATTCCACATACAACAACGTCAGAATGTTCCTCTTTCTCCACACTTATAAACACTGGGGCATAGTTTTGCATACTTCATTCGTGACCTCTGTCGTGATGACGTATTACATGAGGTCGCGCTGGCATGTCACATGACCAGAGGAAGACGAGAAGTTGTGGTTTAAAAGTGGATATATTTTTTTCTTGCCAAAAACGACAATCATTTCACTACATAAGACCCTTATGCCTCGTTTGGGATCATTAAGTGTCCTTTGAAACAGCAATTTTAAACTGCATTAAAGTGTTGGGGGCCATTAAAGTCCATGAGAAAAATCTTGGAATGTTTTCCTCAAAAAACTTAATTTCTTTTCATCAACATTTTGGATGACATGGTGGTGAGTAAATTATCTGTATTTGTTTTTAAGAAAATGGACTAATCCTTTAAGTACTAAAAGTATGAATCCTTTAAAGGAGCATTTCACCCGTAGAAACATTAATCTTTAATGAAAGTGTGTCATATTTGTAGTTAAAATATAACATACATTTTGAATTTGGTGCCTACTTTATCGAGAAAAGGGGTGTTTGTAGTCTCACCCCCTCAACATAGATATTGCACTTCCTTCTTTCAATGATACAAAATGATGATTTTTACATCATTGAAAGAAGGAAGTGCAACACTAAAATCTGTATTTCTCCTGTCTCAGCGGCAACTGAGGAAATGATGCACGACCATTCAAAAACATGACTGGGGTTCTAACTATACAAAGCTTAATGCAAATGTATGAAGTGTCCATTTAAAGGTGGTGTGTATACATTTTGGCGGTATCCAGGGCCGCATTAACACTGTAAGGGGCCCCTGGGCTTTACCCTTTTGTGGGGCCCTTCATCCACCAGAATTACAGCCTACATTCACACAATCTTTATAATAACCCTGCTGAAAAAAACAGCATCAAACCAGCATGAGAATTATGCTGGTCTATGCTGGTTTAGCTGGTGGTCACCAGCTTACCAGCACCAAAACACAACATATGCCAGTCTTGCTGGTATGACCAGCATGGGATGCTGGTGCTAATGCTGGTTTGGTGCTGGTATAGCTGGTGCTTACGCTGGTTTGGTCCTTGTTTAGCTGGTGCTAATGCTGGTGCTAATGCTGGTTTAGCTGGTGTTCACTAGCAAACCAGCACCAAAACACAACATATGCTGGTCTTGCTGGTATGCTGTTTTTTAGCAGGGCACTAAGTGCAAGTTGTCAGGCTTTTATTTTGCTGGAATAAATGCAATAACAAAATATTAAAACCATATCAGAATGCTCACAATATACACAAATATCACTGCATAACATATGCACATAGTCCTAGCTAGAGGTGACCCGAATAGTCTAAGATTCGATGCTTTGACAGGAGAAGCCTGATTCGACTACTGCACAGTCGAATCGTCACAGATGTGTTATAAAATGAGGATCATTTAATTTTGGCTGTATAAGAGTGCACATTATCTGATTTCACATATAACAGCTTTCTCCCAATATAAAAAAATATACAGCCTATTATGATAATACTAAGTAAATAATATTTTTTTCAATAAATATTTTTAAAGTCTGTTAATTGCCTAAATCCCGTGACAGGGCTACACGTCCATATCCAGAAACCATTGCAAAGTCTCTTTGTTTCTGCATTTTAAAAGACAAAACAGGCAATTCTATACTTTCGTTATTTTAAAATTTATTTTAATATTTCTTTGTTTTTATTTAATTTATAGATTATTTAGTGTTATCTGATTAAACTATTTGTGGCTTGTGTTTTATTCCCCTGCGCATTTAGGCATTTTGCACCCATGTTTATTGATTCTGACTTCATTTTGTTTTTATTTTTTATTAATTATAAAGGTAAATTATGATCTAATTTAAGTTCTCTACGTTTTGGATTGCTTTCCGTTGTGTCGGTGTGACGCTGTTGCATGCTGTCACATTCAATTTAGCCGAACGCGCTAGGTGTTCTGCGTGATCATATTTAGGCGTTCATCAAACTAAACATCAAAAAACTGATTTTTTCGACAAGTATAAGTTTTAAAATGTATTTAAAAAGGTTGCTTAACTTGTCAAAAGTTGAGGTACAAAACAGGTAAGCCGTTTTTTTTTTCGGTGATGACACCGAATATCTCTACCGAATCTGACACAATTGTCTCTCTTGTGATTTAATAATATGGTCGGTGTTAACTTTCAAATGATTGAAAAGAGATTCCTGAAACAAATGTTATAAGAAACATCAGATGTTTCAAGTGAATACAGAGATGATCAAAGTGAAAGTAAGCAATCAGATATTTCTGTGCAAAATAATAAAGCATATATAGTGTCTATGAAATTATTAATTTCAGTGTTTTCTTGTTATAAATGAACCGTTTAATGAATTGTATATAAAGCTTGTTTTTTTATAATTTACAGTAACAAATTATATGTAATTTCTCGTCTTTTATTTTCTTGCCACGCTAAATCTCAAAATGAAATAAGATCGCTGAACTTAGCCGTGGCTTCCGAGGCAGAATCTAATTTGTTATTTATTAGATTAAGTTATCAAAAATGTTTTGTGTAATATTTTTGTGTGCTGTTCTGTACATCTTGGCTTTAAAATGTTACGAGGAATTATTTAATGAATGTTTACACGTTGTCTTTCATATTAAGATAAAAACGCGTCCTCAGTTTCGTCTTTGTTCATCAGAAATGCAATAATGGATATTTCAGACAGAAATTTTAAAAAGCTCACTAATGATTGCAGGGTAGCCTGCAGTAAGTGAGAGATTTTCTTGCGCAGGAACTGCATTCACGCACGGACATTCAAAGCAAAGCGATTAAGCATCATTTTAAAGGGTATCAACTTTTTATAAAATGCGGTTGTTATTTTTTTCCGGCATCTCGGGGCCCTTTCCAGCCCGAGGCCCTGGGCTTAAGCCCAGGTAAGCCCATGCATTAATGCGGCCCTGGCGGTATCTAGTGGTGAAATTGCGAATTGCAATCAATAACTCACCCCTCAATTTCAAAACGCACATGGTAGCCGCCACAGGACAAACATGTCATCGTCTGAGACAACGTACTGTAGGGATGAAACGCACTCTGGAGAACAGTTTGTCAGTTTAGGGCTACTGTAGAAACATGAGGGTGACATGCATATAATGAGACCTGCGGTGTATGTAGATAAAAACAGCTCATTCTAAAGTAATAAAAACAATACAGTTCATAGTGTAAGGTCTCTTTACAGCAGTACTAATATAGTTATGTATAATACTGCAGTTTTGTCAAGATATTCTTCTAAAAGTTACACAATGCACCTTAAAGTACATAGACTTTGAAAACAACACAACTTCAGTCTGCAATGACAAATATAACCTGATAAAATAGTTTAAACAACATAAAACCATCACTTAATCACTTAATCCCCGTATGCAGCTCATCAAACAGAACTTATGCTTTTTTCGTATCTACAAACATCTGACTAAACAGATTCAATTACAGGAGTATTAGTCAATAGCAGCACGTTGATCTATTGAGCTGTTCACATATGTCGTGCTAGACTGTAATAATAACTACTCAATGTGTTGGTTTTCTCTATTGATTTTAGACCTTATCTCCAAACCAAATTAAATCTCAATTCTCAAGACTCATTTAACATTTTAATATTATTTTAACATTTAATATGTATGATTCACAGATTTTACAGTAGATAGTAATGTTGCAGTGAGTTTGCACACCAGATTTGAAGTATAATTGCTTTCTCTGGGTCAAGACCTTTCACCGCTTATATAGTTTTTATTTTTAAAAACAATAGTAAAAACATCATTGACTCATCCTCATGTTGTTTTATATCTGTAAGATTTTCTTTCTTTATTAGACTTTATTAGGCAGCATGTTCATGAAAGGGAACCTTTTTGGGTGAACTAATTCTACAATACGTCCATAATGGATTTGCATATAGTATATAGTATTTGTACCTGTAGTCTATGCTTATTAAACACCATTAGACAGAAAAGAAAATGTAAATCTCATCGTGTGAACTGCAATAAAAAATATGCACAAGGTGACTGTTGGATTACATTTCCCATAGCTGCTTGGTGTAATTAAATGTTAATGTCTTAGCAAAAGAGAGCGGCTCTATTTAGCAACGAGCAGACGGAGTGAAATTTTTTGAGTAAATCTGTCAATTTCGACTGAAAAAAAGAGTACAAATAATAGTATTTAGACCTCACTGCAGCTTTTTTGAGGTGAATAAATCTACTGAGGTTCCACATAAAATAACTCAAAATGACAGCCTAACAAAGAAAGCAGATGTTTGGCTTTGAACTTTTTGGTAATGGTTAAGAAGAACATTTGTTAAAGAATATTTTAACACTTCCAAGGTTAACAAATGGGTTATCTAATCTGTAAATGGCTTCCAATCAGGTGCTGAAGAAATTATTACAGTTTTTCAACAACAAAAACATACTTTGAAGAGACCTTCGTACAGTGGTAAGAAGCGTGAACAATCACCTGGCCAAGAGATGAAATTTCAATAGCCTAATTTAAAATGAAATTGTGTGTGTGTGTGTGTGTGTGTGTTCTGGCTGGTCAAACAAATTTTGAATAATATGAATAATAGTGTGTTTGGCCTCTTAAGCTCAACAAGTGACCTTTTGAAACAACTTTTACAAGCAAAGAGGTGTTTATAGCATGATCCCTCCATGACCACTTCATAAGGGAGGTTCGTCTTCATCTCAAAAGAGACTGCTGTGAACTCAAAGTCATCTGAGATCACATATGCTGCTTGCATTGAAAGATTTTAAGGGTTTAAGCTCTTGAAGAACGCTGTACTTAAGGCTTTTGATATGTTACATAATTTTCCAATAAAGCTTGATATTTCGAGCATGAGGCATGTTCAATGCAGGATCACTTAAGACTTAGTTGGATTGGTAGCTAAAAGGAAGCAACCAGAGCTGTATTTTAAAATTTGAGCAGACGGATTTGACAGTAAGTAATTGTTGTTCAGGCTGTATTTTTACTGAGGTTTATTCAGTGCATCTCAAAATTTCACATGCTAACACTTTTTAAGAAATGTATTAGTGGTTTGCATTAATTTGCAGCCATTTTGACTAATTTCGGTAAAAACGTGTATTCTATACCAAGAAAGTGACAGGATGAAAACCACTATTTTCTATTACAAAATTTCACATAGCATCTTTAGGTTCTAATAACATAAAACATTCAAATCCATAATTTGTTTTTCAAAGATTTATTATAAAAACTGATATTTTTTCCGCCAAATGAAATAAATCCATGACAAGTTTTTTTTTCAAAATGCTATAAATCTATTGAATCAATATATAAATATGCATTCATCTTTGCCATATTTTATTCATTTACACTGATTAAACATTAATGTCATTTATCAAAACACTTACTTTGTCATATTAAGAACACTGTCATTGCTGCTGTCATCCTTGGGATGTCATTGCTGAACATTTTCGACAGCGATCAGCTGTAAAATGTTTTGGTCCTGCTCGATTTTCATTGACTTTGAGTAAAATAATGAAAAGTTTTTCAAAAGATCCCCGTGGTCATTGTGTTAGCATGACAGAAGCTTGATGCTGTCGGGAGAACAAGCAACAGTCAACATTTTTCCGTCTCCCGAATGCCTCTCACGTAAATTATTTGATGTTGATGGCTTACGTTTCTTCCCTGTCACAGAAAAGCACCACAGGTTTATCAGTGCCATCAAAGTATTATTTAGTTTTTGTTTGTATGTTGATCACGAAGTACAAAGTAGATGAGAAAAACTAGTATTCCGTGTGTATTCCGTGCCACCATTGTTGTTTACAGTGCCTGGAATGGTGCGCTGTGATTGGTTAAGCGGATTTATTGCATTCTGCAGAGAAGGAGGACCGCCGTTTGTGCGTTTTGGGGAAAAAGAAGACAAGATCACAAAACAACATGGCGGATATTGGATTTTGCGTAAAATTAAGAATTTATTGTTTAATACTGACCAGATACAATACTGATTTTGGTGGTAACTATTAAAAAAAGGCGTTTATCGTGTTTTAGACCCAAACTCTTCATCTTTTGGTTAATATTATTTATGTGAATGGATGCTAGTTTTGCCTATACAGTAGTTTCACCATTATCTGTCCATAAAGGTCAAGTGTGGGTTTTTAAGTGGTATCTAATGGTGTGATTAATTTAGAAACACATAGAGAAGCTACAGTACAGTAGCTGCCACATGACAAACATGTGGTCGTCTGAGACAACGTAAGAGTTTGTCCATTAAGGGCTACTGTGGAAACATGACGCTGACTTGCATGTAAGGGTATCTGCCGAGTATGTAGATAAAAACGTCTCATTCTAAGGTAATAAAACAATACAGTTCATTATGTAAGGTAGTGCCCTGATAATACAGTTATGTATATTGGATTGCATTTCTGTGAAAAGATCCTAATTGCACATTTAAAGAACAGTCTTAGACTATGAAAAGGAGAATATTTTTGAAGAGCACTTTTCTTTAGTGTCCCCAGCTTTATTATTATAGCTTTTATATTTAAACAGTTCTTATCTTTAGCAGATGTAAAAATGATTTGTTATTTCATAATGTAATGATGTAATAAACTATGTCTGTAGATTTTAGTTTTAGTGTGTTTAATCCTTGCCAGAATTATCTGGCAGGATGTTAATAGCAGCGCATCCCTGCTACCATCTGACAGTCAAAAATAAAACACAAATCCACCTGCTCTGTTGTTACTTTCCTACATATGCGTTTCTGGTCTTTTACATTGAGATTGATGGCTGTTGAAATGTTCTCAGGGCGGTTTATGTCAGCAGTCCACAAAGGTCGGCCAGAGTACTACAGCACACTTTTAGCAGAGTATTAACTGTACAATCTTTCTGCTATTCATTTCTGAAGAAGAGTGGGAACTTTTTAATGTTTGTGCTCTACGCTAAAAGAAAACGCACTGCTGTATTAATGTCAGAAATTGTAATTTAAGTAAAGCTCTGTGATAATGAGGTTCTTTCTTTGTAGGGGCTACCAGGTAAAGATGGACCCCAAGGACGACAAGGCCTTCCAGGACCAATGGTAGTAACCAGATAAAATCATTTTTCTAGACATTATTGGAGATTTTTATCTTAACATGAACTTATCGCGTTTTCAATATCTCAATGTAGGGAAGCCCTGGCGCTCCTGGGGCCCCGGGATCAAGTGGACCACCAGGACCAATGGGTGATCAGGGACAGTCTGTGAGTATCATGTTGAACAAACTAAACACAAAGTTGTAGACCAGGCATGTCATCAATGTGAGATCAGGTTTCTTTAGCTAGCTAGTGTTTATTAATTCTATGGCATTCTGGAGCCATGAGCAAGTGGTTAAAGTGTAAGGGTCAGTTTTATTGAATGTGGTTTTGTGGACGTTGAAGTTTTTAGCTGAAGCAACATGATGTATGAATTTTGGGAATCTGTTCTCTCTTTAAAGTTTCAGACTTCAGCATTATTTTATATTACTTTAAAACCAAAGCAAAACATAATGGAAACCAATATTCAAAGCTAATAGTACATGAGGTCATTGGACATGTATTTGGTTAATGGGATTATTGTCTATTATTAGGTCTTTATACTTCGCATTTCATTTATTTCAAGTATCAATTCTCTCTAAAAATTGCTAGGACATTTTTAACCAGCATAGGGGACAGACCCAGCTGTTGGGTTAAATTATCTCATAAAGTTGATATTTTACCCAACAATAGGTTAAAACAACCCAGCATTTTGAGCTGAAATAACCATGAATAGGTTAAATTACAACCCACACTGCAAAAAATGATTTTCAAGAGAAAAATATTTCATAGTATTTTTGTCTTGTTTTCAGTAAAAATATCTAAAAATTCTTAAATTAAGATGCTTTTTCTTGATGAGCAAAACGACCCAAGAAAATCAGTCTAAAAATATTAAATTTAAGTGATTTTGTGCATAAAACAAGCAAAAAAATCTGCCAATTGGGTAAGCAAATTTAGTGTTTAAGAAAAATTTTCTAGATTTTTTTTCTTATCCATTGGCAGATTTTTTTGCTTGTTTTATGCACAAAATCACTTAAATTTGATATTTTTAGACTTATTTTCCTGTGTCGTTTTGCTCATCAAGAAAAGCATCTTAATTTGAAGAATTTTTAGATATTTTTACTGAAAACAAGATAAAAATTTGTTCTTGAAAATCATTTTTGCAGTGTGGGTTGGGTTCAGCCCCAACACTGAAAATAACCCAGCATTTTTAGAGTTTGGAAGTATTGGATGACAAATACATTTTCATCACATACACTGATATCTTGCAAAAAATGCTGGGTTGTTTTAATTTCCAAATTTTGAAATTTTCTAGATTAAAATAAATGAACAGTTAGGTTTTACCATATACCCAACCATGGGTCGAAACAACACAGCATTTTTGGATGTAAAGGTGAGATTGTTTTAAGTGTGAAAAAAATGATCCAAGGATCAGGAGACTAAAGCCGAAGGTATACAAGGGACATCCGCGTATGCGCGCCGTCCGCATTACCTCATTTTTGTCATCAGGAGGGGCCGCGTCGTCCGCGCAGACCGTCAGCGTGCGGCCCAAAATTTGAGACTGCACGCTGAGTTTGATTCCTGTTCTTTGTTGTCTTGTTGTTTGTTCTAAACTGTGTTTGAAATAGTGGATCTGTTACTTTTCTTCATCTATTCTAAATGTTTTAATGTACTGTAAATGTCACCAAATCAGTGCTGTTCTGACGGGCTGGTAGAGTAATAATTTGAATAAGAAATAATTTGTATTGCGTACATGCACCTAGCCACGATGAGTATACTTTGAAAGCTGCGGTGAGGCGTGCTCGCGCGAGCCAGATGCGGAAAAAAGTATACCCTGGACTTAAAGCAATCTTAAGCAAAGGTCTCCAAATGAGTCCGGCTTTACATCCTAGAGACTGGCACAGTTTTGGCTCAGTTTCAGCCCACACCAATTTACCCAGAGTGAGATACCTACAATTTGAGAAACTTTAGGTATTGTTTAGACAGCGCGCTTGATTGAAATGTTTGTTCTAGGTACATAAGGGGTTTACCAAACTGAAGTAACGTCAGTCTCTATTAGTTTCCTGCGGCGTGACACCTGTTTGAATTTCAGTGAAGTTAGAGAGCTGTTATCTTGCGTTTTTCTCAACGTTTCTTCACTATGACATTAAACAGAACCATATGCTTGACCACAGTCAACGCAGAACATCTGCAGGAAGCTGTGTTGCAGTGTGGCCCCTGAAACTGATTGGAAATATGCACATCAAGACCTGGATGAGAGATTGTCAGTCAGATGACAGGTTTATGATCAATGTGGGCACTGTTTATGGGAGAGCAGGACTGTGTAAAATCTACTACAGTGGTATTCAATATAGATGTAGAGTCACAGGACTCAGAGCCTTTACTTAACATCTGTTTCCTTTTTATTTGATGTGTGAAATTACATTCAGTTCCATAATTGCTTGTATGATCATATTCCCTCACATTTTGGCACAACCACATGTCCACGTTACATGTGTAGCCATGATCCTACAGTGACTGTTTCTCAGGGTTACATCTCATTTTTAACCAGATGTCTTATGATATCAGAATTGTTTAGCAGCCACAACATTCTGGCCATGAATCCTCTTCTGTTTTCCAAAGCATTAGCTCAGCGATGTGTCCGGTTTATGCATTTGGCTCGTTGTTTTAATCTTACGCTGACCTCTCTTACAGCAGCAGAGGTACAGTCCACCTTTTCTCAGAAGAGTCATTCATGTCTTCATTTAATTTGTGTCGTGTTTTTCAAAGATATATGACTCACATGGTCCAGTACTGTAGCTTAAACCAAACTACATTGTAAAAAAATGCAGCATACAGGTCAATCCAACCTACTATTTTAAGTTTTGACTTGTGATAAGTTGACACAACTTAATTTGTTAAGTAAATATACACTCACCTAAAGGATTATTAGGAACACCATACTAATACTGTTTTTGACCCCCATTTGCCATCAGAACTGCCTTAATGCTATGTGGCATTGATTCAACAAGGTGCTGAAAGCATTCTTTAGAAATGTTGGCCCATATTGATAGGATAGCATCTTGTAGTTGATGGAGATTTGTGGGATGCACATCTAGGGCACAAAGTGGTCATAAAGGGAGGGACATGGTCAGAAACAATGCTCAGATAGGCTGTGGCATTTAAACGATGCCCAATTGGCACTAAGGGGCCTAAAGTGTGCCAAGAAAACATCCCCCACACCATAACACCACCACCACCTACCTGCACAGTGGTAACAAGGCATGATGGATCCATGTTCTCATTCTGTTTACGCCAAATTATCACTCTACCATCTGAGCATCTTAACAGAAATCGAAACTCATCAGACCAGGCAACATTTTTCCAGTCTTAAACTGTCCAATTTTTGTGAGCTCGTGCAAATTATAGCCTTTTTTTCCTATTTGTAGTGAGGATGAGTGGTACCCGGTGGGGTCTTTTGCTGTTGTAGCCCATCCGCCTCAAGGTTGTGCATGTTGTAACTTCACAAATGCTTTGTTGCATACCTCGGTTGTAACGAGTGGTTATTTCAGTCAAAGTTGAAAACAAGGCATTTTTGCCCACAGGACTGCCACATACTGGATGTTTTTCCTTTTTCACACCATTCTTTGTAAACCCTAGAAATGGTTGTGCATGAAAATCCCAGTAACTGAGCAGATTGTGAAATACTCAGACCGGCCCGTCTGGCACCAACAACCATGCCATGCTCAAAATTGCTTAAAACACCTTTCTTTCCCATTCTGACATTCAGTTTGGAGTTCATGAGATTGTCTTGTCCAGGACCACACCCCTAAATGCATTGAAGCAACTGCCATGTGATTGGTTGATTAGATAATTGGATTAATGAGAAATTGAACAGATGTTCCTATTAATCCTTTAGGTGAGTGTATGTTGATTTTACATAATTTTCACAGTGTAGTGGAGTTTGGCACCTGCAACACCAAAAACATGGGTACGATTGTCAGGAAATGTGCATACTTGTAAATGCACAGTAAGGCTTGAATGAATTTGAATGCAGTGTGCTTTGGATGAGAGTATTTGCAAAATGCATAAATGCAACCTTAATGTAAAGATGTAAATTCACATTAGCAGTTATCCATGCCCCTCACGTTCCTTTCTGACGATTACCGGAATTGGGGATGGGTCCGGAAAGTTGACAAGCCTACCAATTGACTAGTCAATGAATTATCAAGATTTCTTTCTCATTTTTTACTTGAATATTTTTATTGAATGTTTAACATGCTGTTAGATTGTCAGCACAGAAGCATATCTACATTTATCTCCATTAAACAGCTATCAAAGCACCACTTGTGTTACAAGTCCACTGCCTTCTACAACAATTTTCCAGCTATATTTCAATTACTGTCATTATGTAAAACACCAGCTATTTCTATTATAATTCATATAATATTATAATATCAATTTTTTATTTGTTTGTGTGTGAACTATGATGGGTTTAAGCAATAAAGCGTATAAATGTTTAGCCGACATAAATATGCATATTTAAATATCTGTCATTTACCCCATTAACTCATTCCCCGCCAGCCATTTTACGAGTTCGCCTCACTGACAATAAAGTGGAACTGCTGATATGCGTGTTTGGCGTGCTGTCCCGGGGCGAGGGTTCAGAGCTCGGGAAATACCCCCCTGAGTTCGGAACGTTCGTCCCTTGACTAGGGAAGGTGCCCCAGGCCTGGGCCATGCCCTGACCCGGGTTATCCCCGGTGCTGAGCTGAATGTATGTAGTGAGACGAAGGGGTGGAGGTGGGTTTGCAATAATTCTGAAGAATGAGGGTAAGGAGTCTTGATTATTTATAGAGCTGGTGCTGAGTTGTTGTGTTCATTAGTGATTGAGAGCCAGCCGTGTTCATTGATTAGTAATCGAGAGCCTGCCGTGTTCATTGACTGATCGGCCCCTCCCAAACCTTGTTTATAAAACATCATTTTTTGAAAAGTTGCCTGCCCGCATTTTTGGTGATTTTCACAAAAGATTCACACAATGCCTTCCAGGAATTTTTTCTTCTAAAATATATAAACATACAAATATATCAAATAAAAGAACAGACCCTCTGCTTTCAAACAAACAAAGAAAATAGGAAAAAAGTTTAATTTTATCTATATGTTTATAAACTCTTAAATATGGGCATTTTTCTTTGAAAATATTTTTTTAGCAAAAAGCTGAAATAATAGAATTTTTCTGAAGGAATTTTGTTAGAGATCAGATTCAGAATGATTATCAAAACATACACAGTTTAAAATTAGTAAATATTTTTTGCTTCAGTTTTTTAATAAATTGGGTAAGTGCGCTAGTTGATAATCGCGGTATTACAGATTAACATAAAAACTCATCAGAAACGCTTTTTTTAATGCAAAAAAAGATACAATTAATGCATTTTTGTGAAGGAATTGCAGTTTTTTTTATAAATTGTGTAGTGGATAATCGTGGTATTGCAGATTAACATAAAAATTCATAAACATGAAATGTTTATCTACGTACATGAGCAAGCGGATGTCTTTGGCTGATCCCAAAAATGAAACTTCTGTCATCATTTACCTACCCTTTTACCAACCTGTATGAGTTTCTGTTTGTATTTGTTGGATACAAAAGAAGATATTTTGATAAATGACGGTAAGCACACAGCTGATGGCACCCCTTAACTTCAGTATTAGAAAAATACTATGGAAGTCAATGGTCGCCATCAAGTGCGTGGTTACCATCATTTATCAAAATATCTTCTTTTGTGTTCAGCAGAATAAAGAAACTCATACAGGTTGGTACGAGGGTGAGTAAATGATAAACAAATGTTAATTTTTTGGGGTGAACTTTCCATTTAAGAAGGGATGTGACCCATTAAGATAATCCACATTCTAGTTAATTATGAAAATAGTTAACGCATCTCTGTTTTTCGCAGGGTCCTCCCGGTGTCAAAGGTGATCGGGGAGAGAGAGTAAGTCTGATCTGCATCTAAACTACTTTGGGGTGGCTGTGCTGTCCATTTCTGCCACACATAATGTTGGTTACTTGGTTTATCAGCACAAGGATTAAGCAGTATGCTAACATACAGTACCCTGTGATATCAGAGGAAGCACTGAAACATAGATCCGCTTTGTCCCTTTCTTGCTTTACACTGTTTAATCCAGTCGAGGCTGGAGCATTAATAGACATACAGGTAGAGCTGCGACTATCCATCAACCTCGCCATGAGACTCAGTTCAGAGCTTGTGCACAGTAATATAATCTTTTATTCTTCTGTTCTGATCTTTCCACTGCCATGGTACTAAGTGCCACACAAAGGGTGTTAAATTGGGTAAATTAACCACCCACGTAGTACAGGCTATTAGCCTCTGTTTAAAGCAGCGAAGGCGGATTTGTGTGTGTTCATGTTGTTTTTATATCCCGGCAGGCTCTCAGCATTGTAATTCAGTTTTGTTTCTTTCTGAAGGGTGATATACAGTCTCAGGCGGCGGTTCGCGCCATTGCACGGCAAGTTTGTGAGCAGCTAATTCAGAGTAAGTCTTGCAGTGGAGTATTTATTTAATGGTACAGAAAGCTGACCTGCTAATCGAATACCTTTGTTCTTTTTACTCGAATGTCTCAATCTCAGGTCACATGTCCCGCTACAACTCGATTATGAACCAGATTCCCAGTCAGTCTGTTTCAGTGCGGACAATACAAGGTCCTCCAGGTGATCCTGGTCGGCCGGGACCTCAGGGGCAGCAGGGAGAGCAGGGCCCACCTGGCAGACCCGGATTTCCAGGAGCTAGTGGACAAAACGGCCGCCCAGGAGAAAGAGGTAAACATTGACTGTATTACAAATAGCTTCAAGCATCTGTGGGTACTCTTAACTCTGATATTAACTGTAGTATGAATAATGCAACAGCACATTTGTACGCATTTAATCATGCGAACTTGCTGTATTACCAGATGTCTATACATAAGTTTGAATTGTGAAGAACAATACCAGATACATAGACAAAAGGAGTAGCACAATGAATAATGAATTACTTTAAAATCAAGCAATATAATACTTAAGAGAAGTGCAAAAACAACATTTACCCCTTTGAACAGCTTATGGTTAAGCAGTGGCGGATTTAGCAAATTGGGGCCCCAAGGCGAAGGTATGTATGTGGGCCCCCTATCCGATCTTCAAAAGAGAACAAAAGATTTTTTACTCCAAGATTAAGATGGAAAGCAGTGAAAGTGTAAAAGTGTAGCATTACACAAACTAAATAGTGACACTGGAACCCAATGGAGAATAAGTCAATGGGGCAAAAACAGCAACGGACAGGAAATGAGGGAGAAAAAATGTAATCTAATGCTGCACAAATACTAACAATCCATCAAAGCCTATGTTTTTCCCCAAATCAGTTTTAAGTGAGTTTTTGAAAAATCATTGGCAATTAAAGAGTACAAATCCTGGATTTTTTCTTACACATTTAGTAGTTTTGATCAGGACTGAGGTTGATTAACAGATTTATGCAAAAAAATGTAAAACCAAATATTTATCTGATTTTTACAGCAGTTTAATTTAGTTGATGTTTTCATCACAAACATAACAAAAGGCTTGTGAATTTACCCACAGTGTATTGTTGAGTTTTTGAAAAAAATTCAAAGCATTTTCCCAAAATAAAATGCTTGTCAAAATAAGATGTCGTCACCAAAAAATCATTCCATTTGCTGAAACACAGAGATAGATGTGGCCAAATTAAGACTTAACAGCACCCCATAGTGGACGAAAACATCCCCAACATAACAAAAGGGTTAAATTAGTTTTTTCTGTAGTAACGTTATTTACTTCACATCACCACAAAATCATTTTTCTCAGTGTAGGCTAGGGCTATTACTAGCAGAACGAGGCGGTTGACTCACCAAAGCCCCATCTTCGCTTTTTTCTTTTATTTGAGCCGCTTGAGTAAGATCGTTTAATTTTCACTTTTATTTTTGTCTTGACTCATCTCTGTTCGTGTACTTTTCCAGTCCTCCAGTCACTCTGTTTTATCTTCCGCGCAGCGTGCACCGTTACAGACTAGTCCATTTCATTGTGAAAGAAGGGGGTGAATGTGTGTAGTGAAAGATACACATGAACTGGACATTTTAACTACTACTTCAAAGTTTCATCGTATTTTTTAAGAATATTAAACAAATTTACCATGCTTTTGAAGTGTTCATGATGATAAGGGTTTATTTATTTATTTCGTTTTTAGGTTGGTTGGGGGCCCCCTACTATGACCACTGGTACGGGGCCCCAAGCAGCCGCCTACCTATGCCTCTATGTTAAGGCCGCCTCTGTGGTTAAACAGTAAACCACAGCATAATTTTAACTAGTGGCCACACAGCCCTTAAAGGTGCTCTAATCGAATTGACGCGTTTTAGACCATAAAACATTTTTTGTTACATACAGCAAACTATCACTATCTGCTTGCTGCCTGTCCGCTGATCAAACTGTAAAAAAACGCGATCTCTGTAGACAGCCCCGGCTTCACAAACGGCAACATAGTGGCCAAACCTACAAACAAAAACCATAACAAAGTGTTCCAGCCAATAAACGACAAGAAGGATTTGGGGGTGGGGGTTGGGCGCGTTGATGAAAGCACGGAAGGGAGGGGGAGGGGGAGGAGTTAGCTACGCTCCGTCTGTTTGAAAACAATTCAAACGTCAACAAAAACGAACGTCTCGCAGATTCGCTTAGAACGCCTTTAACCGCTACTCTACCACTCATTCTAAATAATATAAAAACCAAATCTTTTATTATTAATGTTAGTTAGCCAAGATCAGCTATTTGAAATACACCAGAAAAACATTTCATATGATTAAATCTCAAATTATAACCAATCATTTTAGAAGCGACCACACGTTCCACCAACTAAAACTCATAAAGGTGCAACTTACTTTGGCTTGAATGGAGCTGTGTAAGACTTTTGGGTTGTGGCTTGCGTTTTGGGTCTCCTGACTATATTACTCTAGGCAATTTACCTTCTTAAAAAACAAAATTTTAAATTTTTGTGGTCCCCAGAGCTTCAGATCCCAAAATTTGCTACCACTTTAAACAAACCAGCTTATTCTCCACAAGTTGCAGTAGATATACATGATCTTCCTTTATCGTGTCTTGAATATTTGCAGTCCTTAAATCTACTGTCCTTAATAACACCACCAAAGAAAAATAAATATACTTTTTTCATCTGACTTGCACTCCCCAATAGGCACATACCAAATATTAGCATCCCACAACAGATCTACTAATAAGAGATAAAACAGGGAAAATGTGTGTCTGTTTATGTAAACAAAAATCCTACAAGGAATCTCATGCAGAGGTTAGGAAGAGCCAGGCCTGCATACATCATCCCTGCAACAATATAGAGTAAAATTTTCTCTCTTATAAAGCCTAGCAGTTGTTTCTGAAACAGGACTTTTTATTACTTCCTCGCTGGATCACCAATAGCCACATTGGATCTGTCAGAATATGTGTGTTCAACACGGGCCAAGTCTTACATCTCTTTCCTCATAGTCTCCCAGTGGAGGCCAGTAGGTTAAACTGCACAAACAGACAAGGCTGCGGCTTTCAAAGTTCCGTTTTTCCTGTTTCCAGGTCTCTCAGGAGAAAAAGGAGAGAAAGGCAGTCCAGGGGTAGGGACACAGGGTCCCCGTGGTCCCCCAGGACCTCCAGGTACATTTTTCTTACAGCCACTGACTTTTCCTATTAACTGAACTTAAGAAGACTGATCCTTATCAATTGTGAATAAATAACTATTAATAATGGTTATTAATTGGTTAAATGGCAATGGACTCATTTTGAGTTCATATTAGTACCACACAGGTACATAATGGTGCGTTATGGATGCATATTAGTACCTCAAAGATTTTAGGATCTCAAAGATCCAAATGCATACATATCTGTACCTAATGGTAAAAATTAGGACCTTTTTAAAGGGTACCGCCCCAGTGACAGCATATTTTGACTTTTTTTTCTTTTCTGATAGTGTGTGGCAGAGTCATCAATTGTTTTTTTTCACTTTGTCCCCTTCAAAGGGAGTGTCAAGATTGCTTTGCTTTATTCAATTGTTAAGTCAATAATAATGGCTTCTTTGTCCTCAAGCAAGTTGAGCAACAGTAGTAAAAAAATCATTTTCATCCAAATTGGAAAAACAAGAGCGCAGTACCTTATTGCACAGACTAGAAGAATTTCCATTATTAAATGTCTTGTGACAGAGAAAATACAAGCTTGCAAACTTTTAATAACCTCATCACACTTTTCTCTCTGGTTTTGTTTCCTTTGATTCCTGTCTAGAATATCAAGCAGATATTGAAACAATATTTGGGTCAGAGGAAAATGTTTTCATATCGATTTTAGCAGTATGGCTGTTGAGTAGACTTTGAAAAATGTCAGCATCTGCTCGCTGTTAATTGCGCTTTGATCAATACTCTTCACAAATGAGATTCATGGAAGCAATGGAGCTCTAACTACAAATGACATCTGGGGAAGGATGTGGATTGGGGCTAAAACTTCTGTCGGAAAGAAGAGATGGGTTTTGCACTCAGATCACAAACGTAAAGAGCGATAATTGACTGTTGTACTGTATTATGTGAGACAGACTGTCAGGCAGACTGAGTGTGGAGTTCATGCAGGGCTTTATGAGGCTGACTACCAAAATCCAATATCTGTCCCACCAGGGCTTCCCGGAGAAGGTCGGACAGGCAGTCAGGGTCCTCCAGGGAGGCCTGGAATTCAGGGTACCTCTGGACGTCCAGGTACACCCGGTAACCCCGGTCCCGCTGGACCTCCCGGCTACTGCGACCAGAACTCCTGCCTCGGGTACAATGTTGGAGGTAATCCCAACCAGATATTAAAACTATTCAGGTTTCAGATTACAGTACACAATGATGATCTAAAATAAATTATGTCTCAGTATTAAACCCTGGGAGAAAGTTAAGATGGCTCTTTAGGTTACACTGATGGTACTGAAGATTTTTCTGGTGCATGTTGAAGTACGTATTACTAGGTTATAAACAAGCTCGTGTTAGAGATTGCTAATAAAAAGGCCCTTCCCAAACAGTGCTCCGGGACCACAATTACACTGCTTATAAATTTCGCATGGAGTGCAAATGCTATCAAAGATTTACATGTGTATTAAGCAAGAGTCTGTTTGTCAGAGTGGACTAAAATTGACAACACGCTGTAAATAATTAATTTATAAAGTGCTAGTAAGGCTTTCTAGTTGGCGCCTTACAGATTATTGCAATTTTGTGTGGTGAAATATAAGCCTAATGTTGTCTGGAGTTTCTGCCATGAAAGGCAGTTAAATGAGAAGAGAGGAATATACTTCTCAATAGATTTAGGCAATACTGCATCAACACTTCTGTGTTTATAAAGGTTATAGCTTTAAGCTTTCGCAGTCAGCATAAAATCTTGCAACACAGCCTGGTATAATTCCAAATAATTTTTATTCAGACTTCATTTTCTGGGATAATATTTCATTTCTGATGGCATAATGTAAGTTTTATGTGTATCGACCAACTAGTAGTGCTATATTGAGAACCCTCAGCTTTTCTTTATGTCTGACAACATAAAGATTAAGGGGCCGTTCACATTTTGCATCTAAAACCGAACACAAAACACTTTCCTGCTTCGTTCCAAAAAAGACTGCTTGCCGACCCATAGCGTCAAAGATATTTAGTTTTAACAAGATGCGTCACTGGTACAATTTGGTGTTGACATTTAGTCCCGCCTCCCAGTATAAAGAGCCAAATCAGAATCCTCTGGGAGAGGGACTTTGCGCATGCGCAGAATCAACAGGTGTTGTTCTAACAAGATCTGAAGGTATTGCAAATATGGCGTGACGCGACATCCTTAAAAAATTTATTTGGCAGCGTCTGCTGTTGCTAAGCACACTCTCCATAGATTCAGTATGCTTCTTCATGCTTCATGCATGTTGGCCAATCGCTAATTTTTAATTTTTGGAATAAACATGGCGGCAGGCTGAATAAAATGTATTTGAGCGTGCTTGCCACAAGTCTACATTCGAAATAACGTACTTGCACTCGCAAAAGACACGAAATGTGAACAGCTCCTAAGGCAGACAGACCAAATGTTGTTCATGGCATCATGAAGGTGATACTGACCACAGTGTCTCTCTCTCCTCTTTCCCCGGTCCTTTCCTCCACTATCTCACGTCTGCATGAAGGTCTCGAGCAGTATGAGAATGACTACTGAGAAACATTCTCATAGACCCAACTGCTCTTCCTCTCTCCCTTCCTTTCTACACCCCGCTCTCCTTCCATGGGCCGAAACCAAAGACTGTATTTAGGAGAAGGTCTTTTCTACAAACCCCAGATCTCTTTTTAGAATCAAACTGGTTCCCAAACCGTAAAAATATCACCACCATTACAAAGCTCTTCCTTTTAAACCCGTACATTATGCAAGCCTCTGATGAATCTGACTCTTATCTATAACCGCCTGCAATTTCAGCTTTTTCCATCATTATTAGTCTTATTTTAACCATCTAAACCTATCAGGTCTATTTTATACAGTATCTGCAAAATGCCATCCTTTCCTATTCATCTCAATGGCAGTTGCTTGGCAGGAGCAGGACCCCCCTGTATGTATGGGATTTGATTGAACTAGCAGGGGTTAACTGCACCATCCTAACCAGCCATACCTTGATCACTCAGTCTAAACTAAGCTAATAAGAGTAAAAACATAACTTCCCATGGACGATTCAGCTGCTTATTTCCTCTTCTCTCTGTATTTCTCCTTACTGCTTCCTTTTCTTGCTAACTCAACGTCCGCTGGCTTGGTGGTGGTGACTAAAAGACGATGGCCGTGACAACCCATCTAATTCCCCAATGTCCCCGTAGTACAACAGTTACCCTCCAACCCCTACCAAAACTACGGCCCCGCCACGAACTACAACGATGAGGAGGATGATGAAGAGGACCCTTACGGCGGCTACCCTCCTCAGTACTACCAACCCAACTACCCTGACCCCCGTGCCTCCAGGCCTGGCCCCGCTCAACCTGCCGACACGGCGGGGATGAGGTCACCTGGCGCACGTCGCTTCTCCCGCAGCACGACCGAAGAAGGGGCGTAGGTGAGTCGGCAGCGAACGCCGAATAGCTCGGGTGACCGGCCCCAGCGAACCCATTCTCTACACACAAACACTTTTCATCTGAATATCCTGCAGCGTAGGACGAAGGGAACTCCGAAAAGTGCCTGCTATATGCATCCTTATTGGGAGAGGGGAGACGATTAGGAAATGAAACTGTGCTGATTCATCCAGTGACTTTTCTGTTTTTGCGAGGTTGCATGTGGCCAAAAAGATGAGAAGCAAGTTGAGACAAAGCAGTGGTTTTTGATTTATGTGTAGTCCATATATTTTGTACATGATAATGGGGAGGGTTCGTCTGTACAGTTGTGTAATTTTTATTTTTAAAGGGTCAAATCACCCAAAAATACAAATTTTGTCATTATGATTTGTGAATTGTCTTTTGAAGCCATATGCAGATTTGTTATTCAGTAAACATATTGATATAGCTTTGCTCTCTAGCTTATGGTATGCACAAAGTAGGATTTTCTACTAAAGGATCAAGTTACTAAATGAGAAGGGAAATGACAACGGATAATTTAAATTTTTGGGTGAACAGATCCTTTAAAGGGATAGTTCGGCCAAAAATGATATTAAACCCATGATTAACTCACCCCCAAGCTGTCCGAGTTGCATATGTCCATCGTTTTTCAGACAAACACATTTTCGGATATTTTAGAAAATGTTTTAGATCTTTCAGTTGATTAAATGTAATGTTACGGGGTCCACGACCTTCAAGTCCAAAAAAAGTGCGTCCATCCTTCACAAAATAAATCCAAACGGCTCCAGGATGATAAACAAAGGTCTTCTGAGGGTAATCCGTGCAGTGTTGTTGTAGAAATATCCATATTTAAAACTTTATTAACGAAAATAACTACCTTCTGGTAGCGCCGCCATCTTAGACTCCTCTGTATTCAGGAGAGAGTATTAGTGTAGTGTACGCACTTTTCTTAGTGACGTATGACAAATTCGGAGGGCGGGGGGACAGAGCAGCAGCAGAGTAGACTCCGTAGGCTGCGTAAGCTCTCATCCTGAATGCGGACGCGACTAAGATGGTGGCGCTACCGGAAGGCATTTATTTTCGTTAATAAAGTTTTAAATATGGATATTTCTACAACAGCACCGCGCGGATTACCCTCAGAAGACCTTTGTTTATCATCCTGGAGCCGTTTGGATTTAATTTGTGAAGGATGGACACACTTTTTTTGGACTTGAAGGTCGTGGACCCCGTAACATTACATTTGATTAACTGAAAGATCTAAAACATTTTCTAAAATATCCGAAAATATGTTTGTCTGAAAAACGATGGACATATGCAACTCGGACAGCTTGGGGGTGAGTAAATCATGGGTTTAATATCATTTTTGGCCAAACTATCCCTTTAAGTGATCAACCATGTTACAGAAATTTACAAATGTTTACAGCTTTTAGCAGTTATCTTATACTGGCTGCTTAAGTTATTTAGAGAAGAAAATACCTCCGTTCAAGCTTTTGATGTTATTGTCACTAGCAACTATTTATGAAGCTGAATTCTTAATCAAACCCATTAAAAATCCAAATGTCTTCATTTCCACTGGTTCTTTAAGTAACACTCAATGACATGCCACAAATGGATTGTATTTGTATTATCACACATTATTGTGAACTCGTGCATATGATCAAGTCAAGCAAATCCACGGGACAATGCAGTGAAAGCTCTCAGAGGAGTGTGGAGTCTATGGTCCTGTTCACTGTGAATGAGGTCTGAATAGTTAGGCCTGTGGTCTACCGTCCTTTCAGAATAAATCAAACTGCACATGGAGCAGGTACCAGTGAACACTCGTCACCAGACCTTTAAATCTACAAAGTAATTTATTTTTACTTTATTATTTGTTTTTGTAACCAATAAAACTGTACTACGACTATGACTCAACATGATGCCCTGTCTAGTCTGTATTGTTTTGCTTTGCTTGGTGCACACACACAAATGATTGAGTATTTGCATGTAAACGTTTTGGGTATAGTGAGGTCAGATAATTGCACATCCATTGGCATCAATGCATATAAAAAGTGCACTTTTTTGTAACTCTGTTTTATGTTTACATCAAAACAGTGGACCCCAAATGAGTGCCAGCTACAGAAAACAAACAGTGAATAACAAGGGCGTTTCATTTCCATTCCAGCACAACATTAAAAGTTAAACGGACTTTATAAAAGGACAAAATGGCATGGGAAAGGGCTTATAGAGACACATGCGGCTAATTAAGAGTAAAGCAGTAGTTCAATTGAAGCAGGATCAGACCTCAGAACTGTTTAAGTCATTTGTACCAGAAAATTTAAACTAAACCAGGGCTATATGACCCTGCGTCTGTGAAATTCAAGTTAAGTCTTAAACTTAATTATGATATTTGGAGCATCAATGTTTAATTTCAATCCTTGACATGATCGTATTTGGTCAATATTAAAAATATCAATAATTTTCTTTACATAACGTAGATAATTTTACAAAACAGTAAAATCACAAAAAAATGACTTTAGCTGGGTTTTCACAGGCTGGGTCACATATGGCTGTTTTACCGCCCATGTAGCTTGGTTTAAGATTACACAAGTACAAATCAGCATTTCATATCTCTAGAAAGATCACATGCTTATCATTCATATATTAAATCGAACCAAAACTTGACAAAGCCACAACCACAATGTGTTCAAATTTAAACAGCTTTAATTTATTGTACATAGACATTAATACAAAAGCAAAACATTTCCAACATGTGGACAGACTGAGACACACAAAATCCCTGCACGCTGATGTTCATTTCATCCTGAAGTCCTCTGGCCTGTGAAGACACAAAGGACAGTAATGAGAGGTTAGACACAAAGAATTGTAATGTAAAGTAAAACAATCTAAATATCAAGGAAAAAATATGGAGCTGAAGCTTAGAGACCATATTTGCAGTGGTTGTTACAGTTTTTCTCAGTCACTTTCTTAAAATTTGCTAAATAACAAGTGTATTTCTTAGAAAAATGTGTACAAACTGCACAACATCATGGATGCCCTGCAAAAGTCTGTTACTTGCTCAAAATTCTTAGTTCATCTCTCAAAAGTAATTTTCTAATGTCAGTGAACATGTCAGTCCCATCAAAATGTCACGTCCTTGTGTCATTGTTCATGAACAAGACAGTCAAAATGTTTAGCTATGTTGTCAATATACCAAGTGTACATATTTATGTGTGTCAGTATTCTCTGATGTAAACTGTGGATGAAGTCACTTTTTTTTCTGTAAACAAATTACACACATTGGGTCTCATTCATAAAATACGAGCAAAATAAATTTTGTGTAAATCGTTCGTAAAGTCTTTCTGGCGTAAATTTTGCGGATTCATGAAAATGTTTGGATTTTCAAAATGTTAGTTGGTATCAAAGAAATGTACACCTGCTCCCCACCACATGTAAATGGTGCCTAAAACATTAAGGGGTGTTTTCCCGGACAGAGATTAGACTAGTCCTATTCTAAACTAAATCTAAGAGCTGTCCAAACTGAAAACAACTTGCACTGACATATCTTAAAATACATCAGTGCCCTTTGTTTTGCCTCAAAATGCACACAAGTAATGCTTTTAGTAAGGCATGTTTGTTAAAACTAGTTATATTTCCTAATTAAACTAAAGCCTAGTGCTGGTTTAACCTAATCCTTGTCCGAGAGAAACCACCCCTAAAAGTTCTGTATTCTTTAAGACAAACTAATAAGACATTTTGATGAAATACTGTATGCATCATAATGACAAGTCACAATCTATTTTGTGCTGCTGTCTTTATATTTTTTTACTCTTTAACTTTGGGATAAAAACAGAGCTTGTCACTGTCCTTTTTTACACATAGAGGAGGTGTAGGACAAACACTACATTGACCAACCATCATATTTGTACAACTCAACGAAAAAGTTAATTTTTACTTGGTACTGCATTTTTAAATTTAGTAATATTGTTCAAAATAAGATACTAGTAACATGTTGTGGATATTCCAAATCATAGCAACAAATGCATCTCTGGAATACCGTGCAGTGCTTTCAAAGCGCTTTCAAGTATTTTTTAGAAGAGCAGGTATTATTTCAGCTTGCTTGAAACGCTTTGGTGGACACAGTTTAAATTATTAATTTATTGATAGGCCTATTAATCTCTTATGCATGTATGCAAAATAATGTAGCCAAACCAGAGAATGGCGTCCTAGATATGTAATTTGCGTAGCTGTAATGCATAGGCGGGAATATGCTAATTGTGAATCAGCGTGCATGCGCGTCCTGTTTACGAATGACTGGAATTCATTAACATACAAACGTTTTACTTTTAAATCTAAAGTTTACAAAGTATTGGTGAATCTGGAGAAGAGTTTTCAAACAGTCCGTTTACGCGCAAATCACTCACATATTTACTTGTATATTTACAAATGTTTCATGAATGAGACCTGTTGTGATTTTGAAAAGAAAAAAATTACATTTTACAGTACAAAAAACAAATTATAATAAACTTAGACGATTCACTGTACACTACTGTATAAGAAATGTCAATTGTTTTACTCGACAGCAATTTTACAATTCAGTTCAAATTTACAAAAGACAAAAAAAAAAAACAATGGAAAACATACAGTAACAGATTACGACACAAAGGTCAACAATTTTGCATGACATGCCTTGTAAAATGAACTAATTCCTAAATGTTTTGAGGTGTTGGACTATTCAACACAAACCAGTATAATGTATTTTGATGAAAATTGCATAAGAAATTGAAAATGTAGCAAACAGCAGACAATTGTACATAATCATCTGCATGACTGTACCAAGCATTTGCAATTTGTCCAAACAATCAGAATTTGCTGTTATGTTGTGCACAACTGAATTGATGATGTAAAGGTTAAACAAAGTCTTTTGAAAAACAAATTTCTCATCTGAATGAGCAACTGAGAAAAACTGTCATGACATATGGGGGAAAACAAGAACTTGTGTTACCTAAATGTAAATATATTCAATACATAATTACTGTTAATTCAGGACAGACACACGAAAGCTAGAAAAAGCACTGAGATATGTGACCACACCTCACATCTCTGAAACTAGTGGGTTTATCTCTATATAGCTTTCTTAAAAAGTAATAAAATCACATACACAAAAGTTATTTTATGCTTACTGCACACACACAAGATTAAAACACTGTGTTCACTTAATGATATCGTAATTTAGTAATTCACCAAAGAGACCATACAGAATTCAACATAATGGTATAGAAACCTTTTTGGTAACTTTATTATTAATTAAAAATGAACGTGTGTTACAGTATTTTATAATGAATAAACTCAAAAACAAAGATACAAGTAATAAATATACTGAAAGAAAATATTATCTGGTATATAAAAGTTTTTTATCTGAAGGTTATAATACATTACTCTCCTGCTGTCCAGTCCGACCCAAAGCAACAGAGAAGTCAAGGGCCCAGGGGCCTTCAGAATAATGACACTGAACCACATTAGGGGCCTCACTCACAGGCATATCCATCACTATGACAACAACAATGTCACCTTGTCATCACCATCCTAAAACTTATTCTGTCTACTATCATTTTTAATGGCCTTGTTTACCACTTTGAATTGCACTGAAAAAATGAATGAGACGTATGTAAATCTTGTGTTATCATATAATTAAAGCACTGCCTGTATCCGAATACGTTGAATTGCCTGCCAGTCTTTAATTTGATCATGGTTCTGTAAAACGCTATCATGTTAACATCATTACTTGCCACTTTCATTGCTCCACATCAAATAAAACAAGCGTTTCTAGGAAACTGATGAAAATGTTAAATACAAAGAGATTCATGAAGTATGCGTGCAGATAAATCCTACAAATGCAGAAAACGGTGTTTGAATGATTAAAATTCAAACGACATTAGAGATTATCTTCTTTCTGAGAGTGATCAAACATTTCAGACATTTCGAGAGGGGATTGCTCGGTCTTGGCAGATATTTAAATAATAAATGGCAAGCATTCATTTGAGAAACATCACAGTCCCTCTGGATTTCTACTAGACTTAAATCTGTGTTAAGGCATCAGTGCACGTACCATTAAGCCTGTTTGTGCTGCACTGTGAAAACAACCAACAACTTAACAAATCTGTACATTACAAATCAAGTACTCATTCCAGTTTATACCTTGTAAATATCACCGTGTGGCATTTTATATGATTGCAGGTGTGCTGTCTGTAAGCATGCAGTGTATTTTATAGCTTAATAATAATGCCAATGCATTATTTAAACACTAAATCCAATCAGCTTTTGTGAGTCAGATATTCGACTTACTGTGTGGTGGCAGACACAAACAAACACAAGCCACTGGCCTTGAGCAGGTCTGACATCAGCTGGGATCAATAACCAATGCATCACTTATGGTAATGTGTTAGATTTTTCATGTAAACTAGCTATTGTTATGCCTGGTGAAGTCATTTCTGAGACAACAACAGTAATGGAAACTATCATTATATTCAAAGGAAGTCTCATTGCAGACTGAAGAGCACTGCATGCTGGGAGCAAAGTTTCTCATTAAAACTGCTCCACTTTAATAGAATGAGGTTTTAGGCTTGAGTTAAAGAAATGCCGCATCCAAGCTGATTTTCTATTGCCAAAGACTGCTTTGAATGATTAAATACACACAAGACAAGAGCCAGTCATTGCTCTCAGTTACATTTTGAATGCTGAACATTCAATGCAAGTCGGTTGAGGGTTTTCGAGACCAAAAACAGACAAGCTGAAATGATCTATGTGAAGTATGTTTAGGCTTAGATGAACTTTTAACACTTAATTTGGGGTCCTTCATTTTTTTAAGTGTTACCTTCATCTCAGAGGCATAAAGCTATGACTTTTCTTAAATAATCTATCTAAACATGCACAAAAGACTGAGCTTGATTTGGTTGTTCTAAAGGCTAATATATATATATATATATATATATATATATATATATATATATATATATATATATATATATATATATATATATATATATATATATATATATATATATATATATATATATATATATATATATATATATATATATATATACACACATGTTTTGAGTGAATGGGAAAATGAAATGAATGTTTTTTTTTCATTTTGTTTGTCAAAAAAAATTAAATAAAAGTAAATTATCTAAGTATACATTTAAAATTTTATAATAAATCTGAAAGATTTTACCTATAAACCAAGGTCTGGTTCTGGAGCATAAATAAAAAGTGGAACGAACTTTCCATCTCATACACACACAAATTTTTTATGTATTTCAGAATGTTTAATTATATATATATTCACATAATATATATCATAAAGTGAGGAGAAGTTGAAGCATCAAGAAAAATTAAGTGAAAATGAAATGAGTCCCTATGGACCTCTATTGATTATATGTGGTCATTGCACTCTCTTTTTTAATTATAATTTCTAAAGTTTTTCCATAAACCAAGTCAGTATTCTATCCCTAATGCTGCGTTCACACCAGCCGTGGTAGAGGCGCGAAGCGCAAGTGATTTCAATGTTAAGTCAATGTGAAGATGCGTTGACGCGCGTCTGGAGGTCTTGCAGCGCGAATGAGGCGTTTAGCGCAGCGCAGTAGATGCGATTCCTCTTCGTTCATGTAAATGGAGCGAATTTGAGCATTGCCGCGGCAAATGCACGAGTTGAAAAATGTGAACTTTGGCGGAAAAACGCGTTAACCAATCAGGAGCTTGCTCTAGTAGTGACGTGATTACAGGAAGGGAGCGGAGTCCCAGAAGCCCCTACCATGACGCAAATTATTGCATGAATGTCTCGATGACTAGAAATTCACACGCAAATAAAGCGCGTAAACTCAAAATGTTCAAGCGGCAAACTAGACCCACGGTAACACACAGAGCAATGTCCACAAACAATTTAGATTTAATTAAGATCGACATTTAAGTAATTTTTTTCATTTTCATAAGCCAATTTATGGCCTAGTTAAGTAATTGTACAGTAAATAGGTAAAAAAAACTTCAAAATTTCCACAAAAACAGCATAAATGTAGTTGAGAAGTAAAAAAAACAAACAGCAACATCTTGTCAACATTCCTGTCATCTTAAGTTTGCTAATGAGTTAATAATATTAGCAAACAAAACAAAAATTTACACCGAGCGCACAGATCCCAGAATCAATCAATGTGTTTGTTGATTAACTTGCATTCACACTGAAGCCTGTAATTCTCAACAATTATTTAAAGAACCATTTGAGAGAGAGAGAGAGAGAGAGAGAGAGAGAGAGAGAGAGTGAGAGAGAGAGAGAAGGTTAAGCTCTCTTACCCCTTAGCACAGAAGGGCAGAGAGGTGTGGTTTGGTACATTACTACTGTTGAAGTCCGATAAGCAAAGCCTGCCAAAATCTCTGAGCCATTACTGCAGGCACATCCAATTTCTGCCCAGTTAATGCCCTATAAATCCTATAAATGCGGGAGCAAGTTCGTTTTACGGCAATCGTTTTTATTTTTATATTTATAACAGCTGTGTTTGATTGTGATCGGACTGTTCAGGGGGCGGGGGGAATTTGACCCACCAACTTTTATCAGCCAATCCAATACTACTACACAAACATCATGGTGCTTAATTACCGAAGATCTGCCTGTCTCATTATCTCATTATTGTCTCATTTCAACTGATATGTTTTAATTACACGCTCCATGCGCCTCCTCAGGAGGGACGGCTCTTGTAAATTAATACAATGGAGATGACAAACTAAACCGTGGAGAGGCTCATATGGTTGTTTTTATTAAAAGGGTTTGAACTTAGAAATGTTCAAAGCAAGATCATACAGTGACCTCATGCTTGCAAGTGCTATGGGATGCACCTAAATGTTGCTCACATAAAATGGCACTGTCAGTTTTCACCAAAAGGAAAAAAACATTGTAAAACTTTTACAGAGCCCCCAACTAGACCACAGTAAATTGGGTAGTAATGTCATAAAAACTAAATTTCTATATAAGACCACAGATTTTGTTTCCCAGCTGTGCAATTGTTGACTTCAATAATTGATTTCAATTTTTGACTTGGTCAATATTAAAGATATCAAGGTTATATTTTCGCAGAATGTTCTTTACATTATTTAGGATGATTTTATGTAATGAACAGTAAATCACAGTTCACAGTTTCTGGCTCCTATAACCTGATACCTATCCTTAAAAAACCCCGCAAATATCCACTTTGCCCTGTGTTGTACATTATAACAACAGCTTTTTAGGTCAATATAGTTGTCCTTCAGGACTGGAACTGCTGCTGTAAGGATCAATAAGAAATCACAATGTGGGATAAATGATGTTGAAACAAAGTCTGACACTTTCTAAATGAAGCACAACCTAAAGTTGCCTGAAAAGCACACCCTCACGCAAGGGAAAGTATGTAATACTGGTATCCTGACACAGTCAATGCATCATTCTTTACCCCCCCCCCCCCTTACAGGGAATATTAAAACCGAAAAAAAAAAAAAAAAAATCCCATATGAAAGCCAACACTGACATCAAACCATGGCTTTATTAAAACGATACCCTGAGGAACAGCGACTGATACAATTATGTATTTCAGACAATGTGCATTTACATCTCGAGCTAGAAATAACAAAATGACGTCTTTGTTATTTAGGATAATATATATTCTAATGCGCTTTGAGTACCGATTCAAAGAGCTCGGGGCATGAGGGAAATATTACTGGAAATGATATGAACATCACTGAGGAAAGGTATTAGAAATATTGAACACAGGGAGTTAACCAATCTCCACTGCCCACATATACGTGTTCCCGACAGCATTTTTTGGTTGGCTATTGATCAAACCACGACTCAAGAGCTGCTCTTAATAGTATTCATGAATGCCAAAGATCACACGGCAAACTGCAGGGAAAGCACAGCTGCTACAGAACTACCAAAAAAATCCCATAAATCAACAGTTACTGTCCATTTCTAGGAAGTTAAAAACATTTCGCCGAATGTTTGAAAGGTGAACAGGCGAAGCAAAAACATGTTGATCGCCCCCTGGTGGCTGCCTGCAGTATAGGTCATAAACTCCACCCTCTGTGTGTGAACCTATGCAATCCAACCTTAACAAATAATTTTTTCCAACAATGTTATTTTTGTTACTTCTTATCATGTTGGGGTACTCTTAAGTGTTAGTTTTTCTAATAAATTTGGTTTAAGTTAGTTATCAGATGCTATTAATCGATGATCAAGTCAAACACCAAAATAGGTGGACCTTGATATCACGGCTCCACCTCACGATCACTACTTTGCAGACTCTCCAAATGACATCATCTGCAAAAAAGTGTCAGCAGAGATATTTTGGCTTTTGCAGACACGTCATCCATCTTTTTTACAGTCTATGACATAAACACTGGTTTTTACCAGCCTCAGGTCTTTATGATATCATAATTCCCACAAATAACTTCCTTCAAAACAAGCATATAAGATATTTTTGCCACGCAAACATCATAAGTCTGGTATAATAAGTCTGGTAATAACATTTGGAAAATGTCAAATCAAACATCGGCACAATTATTCGGATGATTCGAGGTATCATTTATGTTGACAGCACAAACAATGCAGAAAGAGTTATGCTCTTAAGTTTAATACTTTAAGGTTTTAAACTGATTTCCTAACCATAAATATGAGAAACTTGTCACAAGCAAATACATTTCAGTGACAGTCTTAAATAAAGTGATATTTGCTTTGGTAAACAGTACACGCATGCCTAATTTAAGTAGTGCGCAGTCTCTGCACTAAACAGACTGCCTATATATGTAATACCATAACACTGCTTAGCTTTAAATCTGGAAGCTGAAAGGCAAGTGACAGTGCAATATTTCACTGCAGTGATTGAAGCATTATCCATATCAGACAGAGAAAATCTCTCCGAGCCCTCCCCTATACAAAAATCCCTCAGCAGTCCCAGATTTCTGCACACCTTTAGCTTTTGATCGTTTTTTTTTTCCTTCTTTCTTTTATATCTCCTACAGTGAGGCAGCAGCTTCTATAAGACACCAATATCTTCTACAGCGGGTTTAAAGCAGATTTAATTTCTGCATTTCATTTCTTGAGATTCATCTGGCCACGCTTGTATGATAATGATGATAATGAAATCATCAGTCAACTGTGCCAAGCTCATAAAAGTTCAATAGAGGCCACGGAAAGAGCTTGTCCTTATCACTCATATGCAATGGATGGAAAAACAAATAAAAAGCCAGAGAGTTGAAGTAGTTTTCCACTAAAAAGTCTAGAACAATGTGAGAAATTCACTGTGCCAATAAAATACTTTAAAAGCTTTGAAGAGTACAGGTGAGAACAATCTACAGAGATGTAAAGGGTTTATGAAGTGTTAACAGCAGCTGTATGGCATTGGCAATTTGAGTTATTTTTTAATGCCTTTTCAGGATCTTGGCAGAAATGTATGTCAGGTGGCAAGGTGGTCATATCAGTAAAGACACAAACAATATTTGCACTAGGGATGGGACGATTACCGGTTTCGCGATTAACCACGATAAAATGTCCTGACGGTTAGTAATATCGTTTAAAATTTAATTATCATTACAACCGTGTTGATTACCGTGATTTTGAAAACTCACGGTACATCCTGTCCAGTCAGCATCAGTTTGACTCAGGCGCGCACAAGCAACATAGTTTTTTGCACAAGACGGCATTTAAGGGATAATGTATTGTATTCATTCACGATAAACTTATTAGACAGATTTATTTATTTTTTACCACAGAAATAATTTCAGGGACATGAAATATTAAATTGTGATTTTCAAAAATAAAACTTTTTGTTAAAAAAAGTGTTTTCAGTGTGTGTATCAGTTCTTTTTGAACATTTCCATCTCATTTTAACAAAACGATGATAATATTCATAACCGTGATAACTTTGGTCACTATAATCATAATATGAAATTTTCATGCCGTCCCATCCCTAATTTGCACTTTGTGGACTGTCATTTATAGGTGCAGTTGCTTCATTATGCCACTGTAGTGGCGCTGTTTCGTTATCGGCACAGTAACGCGCTGACTAAACTTTATAAAGAAGAGCTCCGCATGAGTTTTGTCTTAAGAGCTATATTAGCTATATTTTGTGGATGGTTCAACATCGCTTTCGCTCTCACACAACACACAATGTAACCAGTAATGACTCGAAAATGAAAGATTATTTGAATCTAATTAGTTTAAATAAACGATTAAAACAATTCAGTCGCCAGGGAATCAATCAGAGCTCAGATCAATCAATGAGTGAACCGCTAAATGGAGGACATGACACAGCTTTTCTCTGCATTTAATAAGACTTGACGGATTGTTGACAAGTTACAATGCATAGCTATTAGGGCCTGCGATTCTCATGAGTGTTTCATCAGTAAAGCCGTGATTAGTATTAAATCGCCATCAGCTGCTTTCAGATGGAGCGGCATTCACTATACAGAGCCGTAGTTATTAATCTACAAAATCATTCATACAAGAGCAATAACAGAATACGATAGCTGATAGTTTTTCTCAATTTGGCTATAGTAGACTAAAAAAAGTAAACAGAAGAAGGGAAATATTTCATATAAGAGCTTCATATGATTATTTAATGTTATTAAAGCATAGGCCTGTTAAATGCTTCATTCTCATTGGTTAAGAAACCACTTTAGAATGCAGAAAAATAAGCACATACACAGAGTACCCTGCCCTAAACAGTGACACCTAAACAAGGGTTTACATACTTAGGGGGATACAAGTTGAAATAACCAATTAAAATTAATGGGACAAGAAGAACACATTCTGGCTTGGTGTTAATGAATATGCGAATGAGTGTGAATGACGTAAGCCTTATTGATGGAGCCGTGGGGATACCCAAAAACAAACAAGGTCCGAAAACACTGTTTTTATAAGCAACTGTAAAAGAACCGCACGAAAAAGTTTGCTATTGTGGGCCGTGTCTGATTGGCTGGCTGCTGAGGCAGTGACTCAGCTCTCATAAATCTGATTGGATGTCTGCATTGTGGGGACCGGCAGAGCATCCATCCAGAAAAGTGCAGCATCACGGATGACCTATAAAACATCAGATCATCAGCCTGTCTCTCCCTCCTCAGGAGAATAGCTCAGCTAAACTCTAAATCTAATACAACACCGATTAATAGACTTCAAAATCCTGGGGAGTGATAACAAGAAAGAAATGGAGAGATTAAAGAAATAATTCAACCAAAAAAAAGAAAACGATTCATTATTTATACATCTTTGTGTCACAAGTGCTGTTATTTTGTTTTCAGAAGTCATTATTCATCCTTCCCTGAAGTGAGCTGTTAACTCAATAAAACAACTAGTGTATTGTTTTGAAATGAATCTGTTCAAGCTGTTCATGAATAAACTGTTCTGAGATCTACAGTGGAGAGAAAGATTATTAATAAATTACTGAAATGTCACGTCTGTTCCTCACACAAAGGCAGAGCTACCATTAACGTCTTTAAGTACTTCTATGCTTTTCATTAAAACTTTTTAGATTGTATTATTTTTTAAATAAGTGAATGCATTAATCAAGGGGCAACCTTCCAGACTCTGTTGTGAAGGCAACAACGGAATCGTGACTTAACGGAAGATACCCACATTTTGGGAATTTATAAGTCCATAAATACCTTTCTCATCTCTGTGCGTGCTGTAACTCTGTCTGAAGCAGCCCACGCTAGCTTAGCTTAGCACAAAGACTGGAACTGAATGGCTCCAGCTAGCATACTGCTCCCAATAAGTGACAAAATAACGCAAAGCACTGTTACTTGGGCGGAGTGATTTGCTCGCAGCACCTGAGAAGCCCCCTGGTGAGGAGCAGAGAGTTCGGTCAGAGTTGTGCAAATCACTCCGGTATAAGTAGCAGTGCTTCATCTTCTGAGAATATAGTTCCCAGTATGTATACTGTTAAAAGATGGCTGTGACTCATATCACCTTGTTATTTGTACACTGTGTGACTATACAAACCACAACACATAAATAGGAAAATGTTTGTATTATTTTGTTACTTATTGGGAGCAGTATGCTAGTTGGAGCCATTCACTTCCAGTCTCTGTACTAAGCTAAGCTAGCGTGGGCTGCTTCAGAGAGTTACAGCACATAGGATGAGAAGGTATGTATGGACTTATCCAACTCTGGGGGTTACGGTGAATAAGCTAAATTCCAAAAATGTGGGCGTGTTCCCTAAAACTGCAATTCATTGACGGGCTCCAAAAGGGAGTCAATCCCATAGACCCCCACATTAAAATGGCCAACTTTACAGCAGAAATAAATAGGTTTACAGCCTGGTACAAAATTGTTTTGGTGTGAGGGTTTTTGTAACTCATTCGTTTAAGTAAGGAATAATTGACAACGGGCCGTTGAATTATTAGAAAATAATGAATTTTTTTATAATTCAACAGCCCGGAGTCAATTATTCGCTTATACTACGGTTACCACACCTCAAGCGGTCAACTACGTTCACCGGGCGCTTCCCAGAAAATAATTGCACACCTCAAAACGTTCATCAGCCAATCAGATTCAAGCATTCATCAGACCGGTAGTATAAATTATATTAAAAAGTTCTGCATAATTAAGGGCGTGGCCACTTGAGTGACAGGTGAACTGCCGCTGCTGTCACTACCATTGAGAAAGGCGGGCGTGGTTCAGCACCAGGCACCTCAGCTGCACCCACAACCCACCGCTTTGCCCATTTTCAGTTATTTGTGAGTGATTGGAACGCCACCTGGCTACAAAAAGACCCTTCACAAACCAATGGGTGACGTCACGGACACTACGTCCATATTTTTTAAAGTCTATGTCATTAGCTAACACTAAAGTGAGTAAACAAAATTAGGATTTACATTTTTGGGTTTAAGGAATCAGGGAGAAAAGAGTGAAAGACAGTTGAAACTTACGGGGTCCAGAGCATAGGGAAAGCATTTCGCTCCTCCTGCGTGTACTCGCTGAGCTTGCGAGGAATCTCTCTGGGTTGGGGAAGTTCCTCTGTCAGGTTCTTCAAAATATCCTCAGGAAGTACCTGGCACACGACATGCAGCATATATCAACACCATCAAACACAGCTCACAGATTGCCCTCAAAACATTCCTGATACACCAAAGTAATATAGCAGTAGGATATTACTACGGTGTTATTTTTATATTTTATGCAGTTATAGAAGACATGTGAAATTTTATTATTTATAGTCAGAATTGGATACATCCAATCCTCAGACGGCTAGAGGAGAAACAGGAAAAACATTCAATCAAACCCGCTGACATGTGTTTGCTTTCCAAACATGTCATGTATTGGACAAAACATCAATGAGCATAAATCAAAGCATCGACTGTAAGCTTACATCATCTGGGAAGAGGTGAAGCCGCTGCATCATGGTCCTTCTCGTGAGGTTTTTGGGGAGCATGCCGTAAACTGCCAGTTTAATGATCTGTGACCCAAAAAAATTCAAGTTGTAAATAACACAGAAATCTGGCCACCGTTTTAGTCAATGAGAGAAAACTGAGATTTCTTCCTCTTGACGTGGGTGGGATGGTGGTTCTTTATGTTACGTTACCCAACAAACAGAACACACTGCACAATTCAGCTTGGGAGTTTTTTTAATCATATCAAACAGCTAAAGACGTATCCCTAGTGTTATTTGTACATGATTAAAAAGTAAAAAGCCAATAACATCCCCGTCAAATCTGAAATTCAAATAAACTGAGCAAATGTCTCAAAAACCACTCTGTCACTTTTCTCCAACTCCATTTATAAGAGGTAAACATTAAAAGAATGAACATCAGTCTCTTTGCATACACCAACACGACAACTGAATACATGAGCAGAGAGGGATTTAAAAACAAGCCTCAAAGCACAAAGTCTTTTTGCCTGTAATACGCCAAACCAACCCCATTACTCTTTCATCAGAATGCTCTCCAGCATTAATCAGGCGGTTTTTTGGGGGGGGGGGGGGTCGGATGGTTGATGGATAAAAGCTGTCTGAAGGCACGATCACTCCTCACAACTGTCACCTTCCTCTGATCATTATCCACAATTATCCCTGATACAGTCCTCCCTCCACCGGAATAACTCAGCCTCAGTCAGGCATTCATCTTATTAATGACAGGGAATGAGACACAAAACCGGTGAAGGTGGGGAGGGGCGGCAGACTGAATCGGAGGAGCTTTTCTGGTATACCGTAGTGCTCCACTTTTTCACTTGTGTCGTCCCGGCTCTGTCCGCACAGTAGCAGACACATTCGGGGTCAAGTGTTTTCGTGCCTAGACTATGGATGGGCTGTAAATAATAAAGCGCCGCTCGACTGTCACTGTGCAAAGCTGTGGTCAAGGTTGTAAAAGGTAGGGGGGTTAAAACAGAACAACATGGAATTAAGACTCTGCATCTTAAATCATAAACACAATTCAACAAGAGGGGGGTAAAACTGCCCAATTTCATAATTACATAACAACAGATACAATAAGGTATTCACTTAGAGAATACAGTTAATCTGTTATCTGCATTTTATTACACTGCCCGTTGGAATGTTTGATTCCGATTGTCCAGTTGTGACATTTGCAAGTTTGTAAGTCCCAGATATGAGGGATGCACCGATATGATTTTTTTTGGGGGGGGCGATACTGATTTAAACAGACAACTATTGGCCGATACCAATATTAAACACTTGTGTAAAATACTATACAGTTGGCCTATTAAGTAGTTTATTTCTGCATTACAACCATCATACGTCTGCCAAAATATAATTTGTACAGATTTAACTTATTTTGAATAATATTTAATTATTTTGATACATATTAAAACCGAAAGCAAATGGGTTTTCGTAACGGAAGGTCTGCATTCATTAAAAATTTGCTAATAAAATATTTCAAATCAATATTTAGTGTTTTTACCTTTCTTATGAGGTAAATAGCTGTGGTTATTTCTGCGATAACAACCAGCTGCCTGTACATCATCCCTTACTTTACTACTGTGACTTCTAATGCTGGATTCACACCAAACGCGGTAAAGCAGTGGTTCTCAAACTGGGGGCCAAAGATGGTGCCAGAGGGTCCCAGTTTTATTATATTTTTAAAATACATAAATTTATCATGAATTCTGTGTAATTAAACCTAAAAAAAAAAATAAGGCTACTTACCAAAAGCACTACTTTGTATAATTTAATATATATATTTTTTTAAATCCTGAGTTTTAGAACTGTTTTTGTCATTATTTTTCTTTGGGGTGGAGGCGCGAAGAAATGTGCCGTACACAAGGGGGGCCGCACGCTGAAAAAGTTGAGGACCACTGAGGTAGAGGCACCAAAAACTCGCTATTTACACATAGTTTTGAACATTTTGAGTTTACTCGCTTCATTAGCATTGAAATCAGTCGCGCTTGACGCCTCTACCGTGGCTGGTGTGAATGCAGCATAAGACCTGTCGTAGTTGATTGGTTCTTTTAACTGGACGGCGGGATTTCCGTCACTATATTGCGCATTGCATTGTTCTCTATTCAAAGCAATGAGTGTATAATCTTTGTATAATCAATATCTTGACTCAAACCTCATCTGAATGATCACAACAGTTTACATGTATATGTGTGCGAACCATCAGCTCCTATTCTGTGCTCCTATAGTATGTACTGTGCAACTTTCAGTGCAATTTTAGAAAACAAACTTAACTCAAATAAAATTATATGTAAGGAATAATTGACGATGGGCCGTTGAATTATTAAGAAATAATGGACACCCAAGGTGGTAATGCAGCACGACATTAGCGGTGCATTGCTGTGGTAGTTATTTTAAGACATTTGTCAGGTTAGGTGTTCGTTTTACAGAAAAATAATTATTAACACCCGTGGATCATTTTTTCAACCAATCAGAATAAAGCATTCAACAGCCCCGTGGTATAAACCTCTCTTACAGATCCCATTTTCTACAGTTCCACAACACTTTTATTTCACCGAGTGCTATCCTCAGCAGGACCACCAGCTGATATTGTGTTATTCCCTGAAACAAGTGTGAGATTCATAGCGCACACAGAATAATGCATTTTAATGCAAGCACCTAAACAGCATGTTACACTTTGTAGAGATGCATATTGGAGGACCAACTGACAGAAAACACTACCTTTGAATAATATGTGTTTGTGCTTTAAAAGAGCATTAAAAATGTGAGAGAGAAAACAATTTCTAAGTTGTATGAAGAATGGACCTGAGAAAAAGTGCCAGAGATAAGCAGAGAAAATAAAAAGGGTGGAAAAATAAAAGGATGAAAATATTGAGTCTGCGATCACCCACAGCATTAATTATGCAAATCATAAGTGTCATGTTGATTGTGAGAGAGTATTTTGCTTTGCAAACTGGCACTATCTCAAATTATTCCAAAACATTTGGGCATCATTTACATAAATTAATATATTCAAATGTACTTCCGCCTCAAGGCAATTCTATTATTAAATATTTAAATAGAAACAGGTGAGTGACAGTCGTAAGTGTCGTGTAAATAGTAGAAATTGCCAAAAAAAATATATTTGTTAAGAGAGAAATATAAATTTCCGAGATGAATACTCACAGCTGTTGTGTCTTTTTTATGCATTTGGGCTGCAGTGAGCTGTTTAAATCCTCCGGGATAACTGAGATGAAAAGAGGAGATATTAGTATCAAATTCTTTCAATTACATGCAGCATGCATATCATCAGTCAAGTGGTTCCTATCTCAAATTTCCTCTTCTTGTCAAGCAAAGCACTGCCCAGAAAGGCCCCAATAAAAGGTCTAGATGTTATTATGTTTCCTTATTGAGATGTAAAAGCAGTTATCCGAATTTACCCAGTGTGAGATGAATACACTTTCTGTTCCCATTTGTTTCCAGAGAATGCGATGTGTTTGGTGTTCATGACCACCACATGATCTCCAATATCACCTGGTGAACAGACACATGGTCATAATTAAATCTGCATATTGATCTTCTCTTTCCCAGTGGTCCCAACAGAAGAACATATAGTTCTTTATGACCATTCCTAATGAATTACATAACATACACCCCATCATTCATTCACCAAAATCCCTGATGAAGTGTCGATGGCCGCTGTATTATTCTCTAATATGACCATGTGATGGAAAAACCAACTATAACACTGATCTATTCATTTATTAAGTACATTAAGACACATTCATAACCGGTATAAAGTCCTACATTACAGTCATTAAACACAGCCCATCCTTCATGCAGTCTGACAGAATAACAGCACAAGCCTGGAATTTTCATCTCTAAGCCTGCTTTGCTTATTCATTTATCAGAGTGAGGGTTTCATTAAAAACTCTCAGCGTGTCTCAGGAAGGAAGCAGCATCAGCTGGGTATGAGGTGATCTTTTCTACTGTGAATGAGCTGTCCACACATACAGTAAACAGTTTCAGACTAATGTATCAATTATACCATGACATCTTACATCTCATTGGAATTAGCTGCCATGCTTACAGGCTTCCACATTCAGATCAAGGGAAGAAATATGGTATGAAAGAATAAATTCTAATTTGCAACAATTCAGTCTCTGAGATACATACTGATATCCAGATCAGTGTTTCTCAATCAGGGGTATGAGGCAATGTAGAAGGCCTAAAAAAAAACTTTCATGGGAGCCTCAAAATTGCCTCAAGAAAATAAGAAAAAACCTTAAATTAAGCTAAAACATCTAAAATGAGATATTTCTTAGTTATTTTTGTATTAAAAATCTAGTTATGCAAAGTTCTAATATCTGAAATTGTGAGCCTCCAAATATTGTTGTGTACAATAGAGGATGCATGAAATGAAAAGGATTGAGAACACAAAATCTAGATTCAACTTTTCATTGAAATGTTATGGTCATAACAATATGTACAAAATCTACAAATTAAATAACATAAGATAGAAACCATTTAGCACATAAAGGCACATATGTAAACTTCTACAGTAGCTCAGTTATGTTATATATAGTCACAGTAAAGGTTACATGTGCACATGAAGGGAAAAACAAAGGATGGGAGGTTGATCAGGTTTTTCACAGATAATAGAATTGGCTTACAGAGCATCACTGCCCATATTTTATGTAATCCCTGATATTTTACTTCCCTCTTGTGGCCATTTGGATATTACATTTTCATATAATCTGTAAAGCAAGCAGTTTTGCACAAGCTAGGGAGAAATACAGATACACGAATTGTTTACTCACTCAGTGGATGGTAAATGGGTTTATGTTTGCCTTGAAGCCTCACTGAACACATAGTGGCAATCTTCCCTGGAGGCTGCAGCCTGGCGTCTATAAGAAACCACGATCTTGCAAATGTCGCCCATTGCTTTTAAAAAGAAGTTAGCAAATGTTTGTGATGACTTTCATGTGTAAAATGAAAATCAATGCATTATACATCTAAGGGCTGGCCGACCTGTCAAACGTCAACTAATGTTACACAGACAAAGCTTTCCCCACATTTTCGTAGGCTATCATTACATGATCCCACGATACATATTTATTATCAATCTAGTTAAATATGTCAGTCTGGTGACATATCCAGTCATACAAATTCAAGCATTACACATGTATTTCATATCAATGATCATAAGCTTAATGCACAGGCTAACAGAAAGATTAAGAACACTATACTAGAGGACAGTAAACATCGGTTGACAACATATCATCTTCCTAGATGGCACATGCTTAGTATAATGGCGCCATAATGCATTTAAAATAACACAAATTACCTGGGCCGATCTTGAAAAACTAGACATGTTACATGCGCATTTGAAAGATATGACCTCAATGTGGCTCTATTGGTACAGCAGCAATTTTCTTCCCCGACCAAGGGCTGAAAACGTGGTTCCGTTTCTTATAGCAACAACTTTACTTTAAGTTGTAATTTTTTTAATATATTTTATACTAATCATTTTATTTATATTAAATAAAAATTAAAATGCTAAAATTTGTCATTCCACAGAAACAAAAGTAACGTTTATTTTTTTTATAATTATCTGATCGGTTTCTACCGACTGTATTTCATGCTAGCTCACGCGTCATCGGTACGTCATTGTTGAACGTCAGTGGTGGTTGTAAACGCGCGTAAATTTGTTTTGTGATCGAGTGTGTGCTGTTCTTGTTATTTTACGTTATTTTTCATGAAGTCAGCAGTAAATAATCATGGACAGATACGTGCTTGTTATTATAGTCAACACAGAGTCGACGAAAGAAAACGCCTTCAACGGTAAGCGGTACTATTTGTGATCTATAGCAACATTAGATGTACACTGTCAGTGTGCTACTGTCTTGACCTGGCTTGGTTGTATTGCAGGCGTTGATGCAGCCAAAAATGTATATGATAACCTCAAAGAGATTTCAAGTTCTAGCCAAACACGGATTCCTGCGTTTCCAGGTTGGTTTAACTTATTCAGCAGAGCAGCATTTGTGTTCCCGTTACCACTGTCTAATTTCCCAATAGTTTTAGTGTAGGCTAAAGCTTGACTTTGACTGATTAAATCTCTTTAGCATGCTCTCCGAGTGGTTGTCCAGCACCACAGAGGTGGTACTTTGCCATTCAAGCCACGTATGGTACAGCACAGGTAATTACAAAAGTATGCTATTTGGCACAAATAATACTATTTTGTTTTATGTTTTTATGATATCTTGTGTGTTTATTCAGTGGTGTAGCTCAGATTGGGACGAATTGTGTTGTCAACGCAATGACAGTGAGGAATCTGAGCCATCAGCTCTAGAAAACTGCATCACTGCCATTC
Organism: Paramisgurnus dabryanus; assembly: GCF_030506205.2. Classification (NCBI taxonomy): domain Eukaryota; kingdom Metazoa; phylum Chordata; class Actinopteri; order Cypriniformes; family Cobitidae; genus Paramisgurnus; species Paramisgurnus dabryanus. The sequence continues at coordinate 22,004,977 of NC_133349.1, forward strand.
AGGAACAAGATGAACTGACAGAGAAGTCATCCCACGCAGAGTGAGAAATCCCTACTGAAGAACCATTTTTTCAGAAATCATTTATTATTTCTGATGTTAATAGACATTGTTTACATGTAATTTAAAATGCATTTGTTTTATCCAAATCAATTTATGGTACATTCAAGTTGTACATTTTCATTAGTAAGTAGGTCTTCTGGGTATCTAACCTACAGTCTTTGGGTGCTGCTAATGCAGTGCTCCACCTATTGAGATATAGGAACCAACTCGATAATTGACAACTGTATATGATGTGACACTGACTGTGAAATCCATGCTATAGTTTTATAATCTAATTATGAAATTTGGAGCATCAAAGTTTGATTTCAATGATTGATTTCACTTTAATTTCAATCTCTGACATGGCCTTACTTAGTCAATATTAAAGATATCAAGTTTATATTTTCACATACTGTTCTTTACACTATACACAATGTTATGTAGTTCATTTGATGTTTCACTTTGATGGCAGACTTTTTGAAGAGGCCGCTGAAGTTCTTCATCAATTAGCAGACAAACTTCCTCCTCCAGGTACCATTTTATAGCAATAGATAGTTCATAAAGGCATTGTGAATTGTTAACGTTGTGTTACGACTCCCTAATAATTAAATGTCTAGCATTGAAGGAGAAGGATTCATTTTATAATTAAACAAATAGTTCCTCTTAATGTTAACATTTTTTCATATACTGACCTCCATGTTCGTCTGACCTCATTATGTATGAGCAGTTAGCCATATTTGGATGATATTTTGTTTTTTTTTCTGCTAAAAAAGAAAACGCAACATAAAAATAGTCCATATGATTTGTGCATATACCGGTAATCCAAATTATATAACCATTTTTAAAAAACTATATTGATTGTATTGTTTGTTTTTAATCACAGGGAAGTCTTTACTGGATGTGATAGTACTATGTGTGGATCAGCAGGTGGGATTGAAGGATATGTTGCCTGTGATTGGCTCATTAAAGCACATGCGGGCATGGCACTCAGCACGAATGATCATGGTCACAGAACACATAGCAGGGTACTGTCTAAAACTCCATCACCGCTGTGCTAATGGATGGCTGTAATGAATTCAGAAATAAAATAACTGTCAACTTTTAGTTCTCTTTTGCTCCGTGTTGAATGTCTTTGTTTCTCTTATTTCTGTATTGTAAAGGTGGCAGAAAGCAGCCACATACCTGGGTGCCTGCATATATTCTCCTTCCATGATTGACAGCTGTGTGGACGGGAGAGAGATTTGGAGAGGTGGACTCCAGATTAGAGAGAAAAAGGTGCGTAGACTTTTTAATCCATTTGCATTATGATATATTACAATTGAAGGGATAGTTCACATAAAAATTAAAATTCTATCATAATTGTCTCATGTTGTTCTAAACCGGTATGAATTTCTTTTTTATGATGAACACAAAAGAAGATATTTTGATTAATGATGATAAGCACATAGCTGATTGTAACCATTGACTTCCATAGTAGGAAAAACAAATATGATGGAATTCAATGGGAACCAATTCAACTGTGCTTACCATTTTTTTTTTAATCAAAATATCTTCTTCATCATTTATCACAATACTTCCGTAATATTTGCTGTCCTGCTATGGAAGTCAATGGTTACAATCAGCAGTGTGCTAACCATCATTTCTCAAAATATCTTATTTTATGTTCAGAAAAAAAGAAACATATACAGGTTTAGGAAAATTATGACAATATCTTTTATGGTTCAAACTCATGTAATTGACTAAGCCAGAGCCTGTATTCATTTAATAAAATCAAAAAAAAAGGTCATACTTAGTTTAAAGTCTTCTAAAGACTTTTTCTTCTGACCACCAGAGGGTGCACTGTTGTAAGATATTGTTTATGAAGATTTGTGAAAAAAAAGTTATGGAAATCCTTAGTAAGCATGACAGAGATGTAAAAAAAACTTTGCATTTGGGAAAATTGCAAGCTGGGCAATTTTAGTTATAAGAAGATAAATAGCCCTTGTATTAGAGTATTACACGGCAGAGTCTATTCAGAACCAGCAAAGATCTGAGGTCATGGGTCAACTTGTAACTGGTGGGTTACAGATAATAGAAATAAGTCAGATCTTTAAAGCTGTACAAAGAGTACCGATGGCCTAGATTTTGAGTAAGGCGATTCTCATGGTCATTCTGTTTTCAGGTCACTCACTACAAATTAATTTGATCAATCTCATGTTCTAGAAACTCCACCAGAAACTGGTATTATAGTAAAGACAATGACACGCTTGTCTCTTATGCTCATACTGGATTCTCTTGTGTCTTTTGTAGTTTGCTTCAGAACTGAGGTTTGATGGTTTCTGTTTGAGAGCTCAGAAGAGAAATCACTTGGGTGATCTGCTGTATCTTCACACAGACCCACAATCCCACACTGACCATAAACTACAGAATGAGGTGAGTAGCTTCTTTCAGTCTTGGTATAAGAGAGATCCTTATAATAACTGGTTTTAAAGTTTTTCTTTTTAAAGATAGAAAGAAATAATTGGTATACCTTGGGTGTGTCTCGATCTGCTCCCGAGGTTGTAAATCAGTATATCAAGTACAAAGGTTTGGGCACTGGTCCCTAGCTCACTTCAATTGGGACACTGTTCACTAGGGTTGGGTATCTTTTGAATTTGAACGATTCCGGTTCCTAACGATTCTCGATTCCGATTCTTTTAAGAGGCAGGGTCAAAAAAGTTTAGGATATTTTAAATGAGTTAGCTAACCAATTGTCTTTCTGAAGGAAATAGTCTGACCTTCTCCATCAATTTGAATATGAACTTTTTACTTTTTGTGAACGTAACTATAAATTTCTCACAGGGCTGTTTTCAACCACAGTATAAATATCAAATCTATGAACTTGAAAATAAAAATGATAAATTATGAATATATTTTCACGGGGTACACTCAAGAGAGCTTTATTTTTGAAAACCTCATGAAAACACATTTTCACATGAGTGTATGATGCTGCAGGTATGTTACCGTGCTCCCACTGATGGGCTAACCTGGTGCAGAATAGAAACATAAGAAACAAACCCAGTCCAGATTAGTAGTAGGTAGGTACAGTTATAAAATCAGAAACAGTTATTGCTTAGAAGAATTATCATATCTGCCTTCTCAGGCAATATGCGTGAGCGTTTTAGACAGATAGTATCTCAAGCTGTGGAGAAAACACATTCGCTCAGCACATCGCGGAGTTGTGGAGTCACCAACCTGGCTAACGTTCGCAATCTCAGTTCGTAAATTGTCTATGAAAAAATACGTTGGTAATTTGTTAGCTGCCTCAATGTTGGCGCAAGACATCTTATTTATTGTATATGCATTGTTTTCTTAACGGATTTGGACTGCAGTGCAGTCACTGCTTTGCCAGGCTGGGGGTCGGAGCCAGAAGAAGAGGCAGCGGAGGACAGTCTGCGCAGCGCTTCATCATGTTCGATGTGCATCCTTCTATGCATGAAACAATCTTGCCGCGAATGTTGCATTTTGCTGAGATTTCGTATCTGTTTAGAAAAGTGAAGTCGCACTTTGGACCGCCGGCGGACTGTGAATCAAAACTAGGAATCAAAATTTAAACTTTTGAACGATTCCGTGAAAATCGCAAAGCTAGTCCCGGTTCCAATCGATACTTGATACCCAAGCCTACTGTTCACTGCCTAAAGGAGTAGTTCTCCCAAAAACGGTCCCTATTGTTTTGACCATAATGATTTTTTATTCCTACTATGAAAAGTCAATGGGCACCATTTTTGGGTGAACTGCTCCTTTAAGCGCGTTGTAATAATTCACAGCTGTTATTCATCAACAACCGGCAAAACTAATATCTTTAATATCCAATTTTTCACACGACTAACCCTAAACCAAACCCCTACCCTACTCCATGTAGTTTATTTTTACTTAAAGTATAACCGTAGTATTGTTATACCCATACTTATACACTAGTATGCATGTGGTTCTGTGAAAAAGGTGCTCTAAGGTTTTATATCTCTGTCATAAAGTGAGAATGTAAAATGCAACGGTAATGATTTTTCTGCTGTCAAATAATCACAGTGGCATTAGCAAAACTTCAGCCCTTTCGATGAAGCAGATTGCACCCTACAGCCTGGGACTCGTGCCGTGCATTACATTTACTGCCACTGTGCTGATTAGCATCATTAACTTTTTCTTTCAAGCCTGCCGTACTTACCAACTTTATTATTGTTCCAGGCACGGCAATCAGTATAAAAATGCAATTTTACCCTGTTTCAGAGTCAGTCTGAGACATTACCTCCCATCTGCTGCTGAAAGATGACAGCGTTAACATGGGCACATTCATTCAGGGCACTTCTAGTAATACAAACACTAACGCTATAATCTAGAAAGGTGAAAACAACACTGACTCAATTTATATGAGGATATGAGTAGTACATCATTCAAATAAATGCTGTAAAAATGATAGGTAGGCTACTACCACTTGTTCAATTATATTTTCTTTTTTTTTCTCGCAACCACCTTATGGATGCAACAACATAAATAATCATTACAAATATTCAAAACATTAAAATGAATGCCATATTCCTCATTTGTAAGCCATTTTGCATAAAAGTACCTGCTAATGCATCAAACTGATAATACTGACTCTAAATTCTTATTAGATAAGCTTGTTGTTAAAAATGTTTTGCCTTGCGTAAAAAAAATGTATACCTTGTAATGCATTGCAAGTCATATTGGATAAAAGCATTTACCAAATGTAAAATGTGTTCCTCTAGCTCAATTGGTAGAGCATTGTGTTAGCTGCGTAAAAGTTTGCGGTTTGAATCTAGGGAACATGTGTGCTGATAAAATGTATTTAATGCATTGTAAGTAATAAAAAAAAAAGAGTAATCAATGCATGAATGTGCAATAGCAGATATATGCATATCTTTGGCACATCTGTATATCTGTTTGAAAAGGCTACTGCTGCATGTGTTCCCTAAGTAGGTTCAATTCAAGGGAACACACATACTGATAAACATCGCTTTAGATAAAAGTGTCTTCTAAATGCATAAATTAAAATATTAAATGAAAGGGTTTTGGTTTGTGAGTAAAATTGATTTAACCGATAAAACACTCAATCAGATGTGTGCTCTCTTAACTCACACTGGAAATTATAAAACATTATCATGAATAATATAAGGGCCAAACAGGCTGAGTCTGAGGAAGCCAGAGCTTGTTTGTTGTGAAATATCTTGACTTTGATAAATGAAATCCAGATGGGAGGTTTTACGAGCTCAATACTATTTGAATGGTGGGATTAGAAAAGAGATCATAAAAAACAGAAAAGAAGAAACTATTGTGAAATTTCTCCATTAGTGAATTTAAATAAACACATTGATAAACAAAGATTTTTTAAAAACAAAGCCATAAATTAAAACAACTCTTGAATTGTTCACAGACTTTATTTTATTTTACCCCAGTCAAAAGCCACCATACTGAAATCTCTGTGAGAATTTTCCTTAGGTTTGAGGTCACAAACTAAATATTAGGTATCGGTTTAAAATACTAATTAACTGATAAAATACTAATTAATTTTACTCAATTATCAATTCTGTGAACCGTCCGATATCGCTTTAGGAAATCCGTGACTCGAATAACGTTTGCGTTTTACTTGAGGATGTGAAAATATTGGTGTAATTCAGCCCTCGGCCTGAAGATGTCGCCATAGAGTAAAGACATTTAACTCTGGTCAAAAAAAAATGGTCAACCACTATTTGTATAATCATAGCACAAAGTATGATATACTGTTTACTGTTAATGTAATCATTCAACATAAATAACGCTCTGTGAAAATATAACCTTGATATCTTTAGGGTTGACTGAGTAAGGCCATGTCAAAGATTGAAATCAATGTCAATCAAATCAATCTCATGATTATATTGAGAATTGATCCTGAACTTTACAGTCAGGATCACACCTAAACATATTTGTGTTACCCTTATGTTAATGTAAATTTTTAACACTTAATGAATAAATGTAAATGTATTTCATTTATCTTCTAGCCAAGTAGGAGGATTAATTTATAGGCATTATATATAAATGGAGACTTTATGTATTTCACCTAATTAAAGTTGTATATAAAATTCTGATAACAAATTAATATAGAATCAAACTAAAACTAATTTATATTTAATCAAAACCATAAAAATCTGAATCAAATCATAAAATCAATCAGTCCTACTCCTACTAAATATTAAAGTCACGTTCTTCCTGATCCCATTTTTCAAACTTTAGTTAGTGTGTAATGTTGCTGTTAGAGCATAAATAATACCTGCAAAATGATAAAGCCCAAGGCGATATATTTTCTTTAACAGAATTCCCCTTTCAAAGCCTACAGCGAACGGACGGTTTAGGCTACAGCCCTCTACTTCCCAGTTGAATGACGTCAATATAAGAGTTTTTGACTAAACTCTGCCCACAGGAATACGTCAGTCGCAAGCTTTGGCTCAAACGGCTCTGCTAAGCTAAGCTGCTATCGAATTACAACACGCTAAACAAACTACACGATCAGAACTCATTATGTATTTCTGAAGCAGGGACTTCATATAACAAGGAAGACTTCAGCCCTTTTTTACAGGGTTCCCGCGGGGTCTTAAAAAGCCTTAAAAGCATTGAATTTATGAATTTGGAAATAATACCTTAAAAAGACTTAAAAAAGTCTTAAATTTTGATGTCTGGGTCTTAAAAATTGTGCTGTATGTAACTTCTCCATATTGTATTTTTCCTTAAAAGTTTCTTTGTCAACCACATTTTGATTAAATCAGGGATGCAAACACATTGCTTTTCAGCGCCTGCGCCTTTTTATTATTAATGGCATTTTGGTTGCGAGCACATCGTGTCTCTACCGATGAGTCTGCTGTACGTTCACATGCTCTCTGTTTCTCGATGAATTGGGTGCGACATGAAGCGAGTTCAGCGTAACATGTTTCTGAACTTGAGCAGAGTTGTATGCATAGAGGTTTTCACGGAGGACCGGGTCCGATTAACATTATGTGTAAAACCCGAGTCGATAGGAAAACGGCCGTGATCAGAGTCAGTCAGCGCTAATGTTCACGTGCAGTTTCAAGCTGCGTGCCTCCGTTTCTATTGCGATAACAACTGGCTTGGTTTGAAAGTCACGACCACGCGCTGCACTTTCTTTCTCCGTCCCTTTGTTTAATAATGTAATTATTAATGAACCATCTTTTTATATCTAAAAAGTTTGCTCAAAGATCACAAAGATGGTAGCAAAAAAGCAATGTGAATGTTAATTAAGCCCATTGCACGAGCAAAGCTCAAGCTGACTCTAGATATAAAAAACGCAAAACTCTAATATAAAGTCACCAGTCACTGGGACAGCAAGTAGACTTTTGAATCTAAAATAATAAGTGGATTAAGCTCTTTTAATCTGCAAGAGAGGAATTAAAAGAGGCACTTTTACTGCTTCTGCTCTATCTAAAAAAGGAAAGAAAACTACATAAACCATAACACACCGATTACATTTATAATCTCTAGACCTGCACTTTCTATCATTAATATACTATACATATTATTGTATTCAAAAGAGTTTGATAAAAGGGGTCATCTACACAAGTATTGCTTCATATGTCAGTGCAAAAACAGTAAAGTGTTTTGTGATGCTTTGACAAACATTGTCAGCTTTGTTCATTTATGGTTGGATTTATGAAATATAATGTGAAATTAATATAAATGAATGCAGCCAGATGGAAGGCCCTGGATACGTTGCAGGAGGTGGCCAGGAAGAAGAGGAAGAAGGAGTAAAGCAAGAAGAAGTCCTAGATAGTTCAATAAGAGTTTTGGTTTAACATAAAAAATGAAATTGAATATTCCAAATTAATGTCGGCGTCTTTTGATTTTCGAATTTCATTTTTCTCTATATACCTAGGTTGGTAGGGATGGCAGGGGTCTGTGGCAATGTAGCCTAAGTATCTGGATATTTGCCTGGGTGTGAGGGCTTAGATTACCTTTCTCTTTTTTGAACATACATGTGTTTGCATCTCTGTTTGTTTAATAAAGTAGTATAAATAAAGAGTGGCGGATCCAATAATTGAGAACGCAACACAGTCCCGGGTCACAGTACAAAATACTGCGAACACGTGATACCTTCAGTAAATGAAGATCACCACAATCATAGACTGCAACACAACACAGCAACAGGCAAAGGAGAAGTGGGAAAAATCAAAGAAAATCTCAGAAATTCCTTAACAACTTTACATTGTTTGGCAAACTTTCTATGGCCTACTGAAAAAAATTTTTCACACTTGCTTGGCTTATAATCTTTTTACCCATTTCACATCGGAAAAATAAATGAACACAAGTTTAAGTATTTTAGTTTTTCTTTGCTGGTAGGGACGTGTAATGGGTATTAATTTTTTGTATAAATGGTCTTAAAAAGGTCTTAAAAAGACTTGAATTTAACTTGAAGAAACCTGTAGGAACCCTGTTTTAGGATAGTGAAAACAGTGGTATACAGATAAGTAAATTGTGTAAAGTAAAAAAAACTTATTTTTTACACGTGCCACATGAACACATGTTATATTGCGCACTGTTAACACAATCAAAGCTTCAAAAACACAGGAAGAACGGGACGTTTAATATGGCAAGTTTTTGGCATAACATTGCTTGTCAGTGGTATACAAGTAAACTTTGCTTTGCGTGTTGTTTGTTTTGTCTGGCAAAACTACTTAATAACAAAATCCTCATCTTGAGTTATTTGGGATTTGTTCCACTCTGTATCTGTATGTTTGGCAGATGTTTTTATCCAAAGCGACTTAAGGCGTTTTCAGTTTGTGCCTTCACTAAGACTGAACATCAACACTTTGGTGTTACTAGCATAATGCTTTACCAGTTGATATCCAGAAAGATTATTTTCATAATACGTCATCTATTTCTTCAGCACCCTCACAGTTAAATGAATAACGTTAAACAGTTCTGCCCACTCATAGCTCTCATACACACTTGTTTAAACATTTACATGATCTGATTCAACAAACTTGCCCACATTACTTTAAAATGTTAACATCACTTTTCATCCCACCCCATAATTCCAAGGGATTTCCAACAAGTAGCTTTTCATTAATTGCAATGTATTGCGTCTTCCTCGTCTTTTCTGTCTGCAGAATCCACTGAATAATGGAGCAGATCTCTTCAGATCGACTCTTTCAGAGCTCTGCTCCTCTTGTATAGACGCTGAAAAGCTGATAAAGAAAGTTGAAATGTTGCCAGCTGCCTCTTAGTCTCTCTCAGATTCCAGCCCAAAAGCTCTGGTTTAGTCCTGCCTGAACACAAAGCTGATTTTGTTCTGCCACTCAGGGGCACAAGCACCCAACAGCCCCCAAACCAGCTTTAACTGTTACTCTTCAAATGCCAAATAAACCATAAAGTGCACATGTTTTCATTTGCCGGCCACTGTCACTGCCAATAACGCTTGAGTCTTTTGGTCAAATAGCACTTTGGAGGTTTGACAGCTTGGGCATTTAATGTCCTTCTGTTTTGCTCTTGTTTCCATTCAGATCTTCTTCTGTGTTGATTGAATAATGCCAACTGTATGTTTCCTTTGTGTATTAGGTGTTTCATTGTTACCAGCCTGTGTTGGAATTGATTCAGCTGATCAAAGTCACAGATCTCCCGATTCACCTGCATTCCAGCACAGAGTTTGAACTGTATCTTTGTCAAGAGATAAAATAATGTGTGCTTTATGCATAAACAGCAGCAGTCCATCAGAGGAGGCTAAGCCTCTTCAATACTAAAAGCTTTTACTTATTTGCATAACACTGATGCAAACAATGAAGAAAGATGCATTTTATTTCAGTTAATGTTTAAAATACGCCATCCCAGGCAATAAAATCACTTAACAAGTGCCAGAGGAGTTTGACAACCTAAAGTCTCCTCTTATGAATAAACAATCAGACCAATCAGAATGGATGATGCAATTTTATTTGTTTCTGTCAACAGTGCATCTAAAAAGACTAAATCAATTAGTAATCAAATACATTTTAAAGGAAGGCCTGTAGATGGAATTACTAGATTTATTCTGGTCATTTTATGTTTTGGCGGTGAATTAAAATGCACTATTATCTAAGAACCAATTACAATATTTCTTTGCCACACATATTAGAAAATTTTCCCTAACTGGGGCAGTACCCTTTACAAAGGGTACTAATATTTACCATTAAGTTACAAATATGTATACATTTGGTTCCAATTTGTACCCATGATGTACTAATATGCACTCTTTGGTACCAATATGTAGTTCTGAGATACTATTATGAAATCTTTAGGTGCAAAGGTGTACTTTTTGAAAGGGTACCATCAGGGACCATTTTTTTGACCATTTGTCTGACAGTACAGGTTGTTTTACATTGCAGTTTTGTTCCCACAATTTCCCAGATGATCAGTGTCATTTAATTACTTTGAAAAGGTCAAAAGGAAACACGCGTCATACTCAGGCAGTCAATTGTGTACTAACCATTCCAACTTTGTTAGTGTCATGCGGTGAACTCTGCACCCAGAGCTAATGATTTATTTACTGTATACTGTAAGTGTAAACTGTACTGTCAGTTTTTGTTCTGTGTATTGTTTCGTACCTTGACATGTACCTACAGTGGATTGGCTACCAAATCCGTCAAAGCAAAACTGCTCCTGGATCAGCTCTGCATGTTGCGTGGTGAGGTACGCCTTCAAACGATCATCCCCAAATAAATTGTTCAGCTTCCCTGCTGAGATTCGACATAAAGCCCACAGCTGGTACACTGGGCGGCAGTGACAGCAAGTGTTTCCTGTTGCAGGTTGGGGCTTTGTTTTCTCTGTCCTGCGTGATAGGCGCCGAGACCTTCCCATCAGCCTCTCAGATCAGCTCGTGCAAATGGAGAGATTTCATGTCCAAACGCCCCAAGGAGTTAGTTGGTATGAACTGTGTTTAATAGAACCAACTTCATACGCCAGTGATGTGCATAATTGTACCGTTCAGATGCAGTTAAAATTATACGTTGACAGTCATGTAGTTACTATTTTTTATTCTTGTATATTTGCTACCGTGCTATTAACTCTTCATCACCCCAGTGCCTGACGTGGAGTTGAAAGGTGAGAGAGGCCGCTACCTCTTCTTGGTGCAGGGGGCGGAGTCAGGAGGCTGCACGGCACGATTGATACACACAGCCAATCAGATCAACGGAGCCGCTGCCCTAGCGACGCTCAATGCCCTCATCAAAGAGAAAGCTCCGCCTCCTTCAGGTATGATCTTTTTTTTAATACACAATTGACATCATCAGCATGAATGAGTACAGCTGCAGCGGCCTGCTTAAAGCGGATATGTGAGAACTGTTATAAATCATATTGTTGTAATGAGAGGGCCAATATGTTGCTGCTAAAGGAAGTTGAACCCCATGGCTTTTAGGAATCTCATTCATTAGAACCAGATTAAATCCATACGGCAGTCTCATCTGTCACTGCGACAGCTGAGACCACCTGGATGTTAGCAAGATGAGATGGCAGAGACCTTGTACTCTTTGAGACCAGAACTACAAGGTCTCAATGTAGAAATCATTGTTCTTTGCAATGTAGTGTTTACAAATGTATATAAATGAAACGGAGTCTCAAACTGTGTTGCGCAGTTGTGATTGCTTTCGAAGCACAAACAAACCACTGTGTTCCTGTCAGAAACAACAGTTTGGTGTTTCATCATGGTAATCAACTAGAGGGAATGTTTTCAGCCGAGTGTGGTGCATGTAGGGTGAAAGTTGTATAAATTTTGTACTTTCTTCGACTAGGACTGAATGTTAAACAGTTTTTATAAAATATACATTCTCTTAACCATATGAAGAATTATATTAAGCCTGATTTGCCAACAAAAGACATTTTCATTCCTTTGCTTTCTCGATTTGTAAAGAAATAATTACATTCTCTTTAGTAGGACTGCATATTATTGGGGGAAAGGGGCTGACTTTTTTTAATCTGCAATGTTTATTGCCATATGTGACCATGAACCACAAAACCACAAATTTATAGCAATAGCCAACAATGCATTGTATGGGTCAACATTTTAGATTTTATGTCAAAAATCATTAGGATAGGTAGAGGGATAAATATCATGTTCCATGAAACATTTCCTGCCGTAAATATATAAAAAATTGTTAGTAATATGTGTTGCTAAGGACTTCAGTTGCACCCCCATATTTTCTTAGATTTCAGCCAAACATTGTTCTATCCTAGCAAACCATACATCAATGGAAAGCCTATTTATTCAATATGATTTATTATAAAAAATGACCTTTACGGCTGGTATTGTGCTCCCGGACACAATAAGAAATTCTGACTTCACCAGATGACTTAAAAAAAAAAAGAATAAAAATTCTATCTTGCATTTCTTGTATAGCTCTGTGATGGCCACTTCTTTCCCTGCCATTTACGAGTTAACTTATTAAAGGGATAGTTGACTTTAAAATGAAAATTTTGTCATCATTCACTCATCCTCATGTTGTTCTAAACCTGTATGAATTTTTTTCTGATGAACACAAAAAAAGATATTTTGAGAAATGATGGTAAACACACAGCAGTAAGTGACCATTGACTAAATATTTTGGAAGTATTGTGATAAATGACTAAGAAAATATTTTGATAAATGATGGTAAACACACAGTTGACGCTACCCATTAAATTCCATCATATTTTTTTATTCCTACTATGGAAGTCTATGGTCACATACTGCTGTGTGTTTACCATCATTTATCAAATCTTATTTTGTGTTCATCCGAAAAAGGAAATTCATACAGGTTTAGAACAACATGAGGATGAGTAAATGATGACAGAATTTTCATTTTAAAGTGAACTATCCCTTTAAATAAGAGAAAATGCATTACTGCTAAGCACAAGTTTTTCTGGCAATCCCTATTTCCACTATTATCCACCAGGTGGTGCTCTTACCCAACTTATAACACCCGGAAGTATTTCCTTCGGGCAGTGGTCCTCAAACTTTTTGGTGTGCGGCCAACCTGTGTACAGTGCATCCCTTTGTGGCTACCTAAAGAAAATGTATAACATAAAACATTCCAAAACTTTAAATTTGAATTAAACAAAACATTAAATCATACAGTGTAGTGGTGTTAGTTAGAAGATGTTAGAAGATTTTTTTTTAAATAAAATTACATTAAATTGGGGTCCCCTGCCACCATCTCAGTCAACCACTGACTTAGGGCAAACAGTTCAAACTCTCTGTATGTTTTTAAGGATCGTCTGAATCTGAACTATATCAAAAGTCCTTAAAAAAACGCAATTATTTGCTCAAAATTTGGTATTTAAAAAAAACTACCCATATTTGAGAGGTGATAACTGATGAACTTTTTTAAAAATCAGAGGGTCTGTTCTTTCATTCGATATATTGTTTGTTTATATATTTACAAAAAAAAAATTTGTCTGGAAGGCATTAAACTTGCCGGTGCTGGCTGACAATTTTTTTTTTAAATGTTGCCAGGAAAGAGTTAATGGTTGTGTGATTATAATCTATTGTCAAGGGACCAGATTGTGTTGTTGAAAACCGTTCTTGTGTAACATTTGCAAAGCATTCAAAATAGTTTTTCTTAAAAAAAGTTCTGCCATGTGTTTAATGCAGATGCGCACATTGCAAGGCTAAAACAATGTATTTTCCAGCCCTACTACTTCTACATTTTCACAAAGTTTGCTGCTTTATTGTTCTTAGATCTTTTTGTCAGATGTTACTATGATATACCAAAGTATAATTACAGGCATTTCATAGGTGTCTAAGGATTTCATTGCCAACAGTGTCCAGATATGTCCAGAAGCAACCAGAGACCATTCATGTGTGAGATTGCTTCTCAGCCAAGGGAGTGGGCTCACTTACAATTTTGCCTAAAAACAAGCCGTAAAAATAAGAATTGGTACAAAAACATCCTCCAAGGGTAACTTTTGTCAACCGTCCAAGAACAGTTTGGTGATGAACGATGCTTTTTCCAGCATAATGGAGCACCTTGCCATAAGGCAAAAAAGATAACTAAGTGGCTCAGGGAACAAAACATCGAAATTTTGGGTCCATGGTTAAGAAGCCTCTCAGACACTTCAATCCTCAAGAGGTGGGTGGACAAACAAAAACCAACAAATTCTGACAAACTCCAAGCATCGATTATGCAAGACTGGATTGCCATCAGTCAGGATGTGGCCTTGAAATTGACTGACAGCGTGCTAGGGCAAAATGCAAAGGTCTTGGAAAAAGAAGGGTTAACAGTGTAAATATTGACATCAGCTTACTGTATTTGTTAATAAAAGTCTTTGACACATTTGAAATGCTTGTTATTATACTTTAGTATACCATAGTAACATCTGACAAAAAGATCTAAAAAATACTGAAGCAGCAGACTTTGTTGTGAAAATTAATATTTGTTTCATTCTTAAAACTTTTGGCCACAGCTATAGTATTTAACTTAAAGCAAATTTTGGCTTGCACTACCATATCTTCTGACATATTCATATCATATACAGCCACAGAAAAAAATAGGAGATCACTCCAGTTTAATCATCATTTCTACATGTATTGCGAACATTTCAGTTCACTGTCTGTTGAATTTCAACGAAAGCAAACCTCAGCAATGTAAAAGACTGAGCGCATACTAAGATGGGATAAAAAATTAGGGTTATTTAATCAAATGGTAATTTTTTTATTGTTCCAAAAATGTATTTAAAACATTATTATTGTGCTATTAAAAATAAAATTAACTTGTTTTCATTGCATTATACAAGATCTGAAAACACCGGTTTTGCAAATAAAAACATAATTTTTTTAACCGTATATCAATGTATAGGAAACTCATGTAATCAATTGCCTTGTGTGGTTCACATTTATTCGTAATAGCTCTTTGTACTGTGAGCATTGCTGTATTTTAATCCACCATTGAAGACCTTTGTGAGGTAAATTGCTGCTCTTGACATCAGGACGTGTGGGTTTCCTCCGAGCCTCCTGTGGAGCTTGAAATACCAGATCCATGATGCCCAGTACAGCTCAGTGCTGTAGCTGTAACCAAAGACCAGAGAGCTTTAGCTCATGGTTGTTTGTCGAGAAATATCTTTGCAAATGCTTGACATTTGTACAGGCTTCAGCTCTAGATGCACTTGGGATGGAATTGATCAGAGGAAGATGATGCTGGTCACTGCCACCTTAGCATTACTTTGATTTATCTCTGCAATATGCTTGCTTACTTATTTTAATTTCCAATTGAACTGCACATACCGTTTTAAGTGCTCTTATAAAACTTACTACTTCTCGAGTTAATGTAGAGAGACGGCTGTGGGTTAGTAATTTGAAATTGATTCTTTAAATATAAAGGTGCCTTAAGATGCCATAGATTCAAAGAACCATTTTTGGCTGAATTTTTGCAAGTAGTGGACGAAGCATTTATTATACCTGAACAAAAGGTTACAGTATTTGTTAGATTTACAGTTTAAAGTTCTCAAATCATTTTAATTAAACTGTAAATTTTGGACAGGCTGCTCTCTTGATACTTATCTTTATTAATCATTAACACATCCTGTCATACATTCTTTCTCTCTCTTACATTTTTCTGGCTGGTATTCTCCCCAGGGCACAGCGCTGCTGACTGGCTGCGATCCTTGCCATATCTCCATGGAGAGAAGCTCTTGCAGAGGGAGAGAAATCTGGCCAAGGTGCAGACCCTGGTCCTGAAGGAATGTTCCCGTAAGTGGTTTCCTAGGCAACTCACCAGTATTCACATGCTGTTCACAAGTAACCCCAGACCAGAAGAGGGCAAATCATTTTGCTGTATTTGCACATTTTCGATCTCATGTGAACTTTAGATCTCACGTGAAATGGGAACTCTTTCTCAGGCCTCTAAGGACTGCTGTGGTAACGGGTTTATGATGTATGATTGACGATTGTAGTGTGCAGTGGACCTGTTATTAGGCCTCTAGCCATTATTTTAAGTCTACTTCCGTGGCCATTTATTACACAGCTCATTGGAATGTTTGACTCTGATTGGCCAGTCGTGAAATTTGCAGGTTTGTTATTCCCAGATAACAGCCATTACAAACAATTAACACACAGTAACCTGGATGCTGCAAAACATTTTGACAGGTACAGTTTGATTTTACACAAAAATATAAATATGTCTTTTAATAACACATGACATTATATTTACAAATGTTTAAACCAAATAGTGTGTTTGTGACATTTGAATGTCTTGTCTTATCTAAAAACCGAAAGTAAACAGGTTTTCCTCGCGGAAGGTCTGCATTTGTTAAAAATGAGCAAATTAAATATTTTAAATCAATATTTAATGTTCCTTAAAGGAACACGCCCACATTTTAGGAATTTAGCTTATTCACATTATCCCCCAGAGTTAGATAAGTCCATACATACCTTTCTCATCTCCGTGTGTGCTTTAACTCTGTCTGACGCAGCCCCCCCGCTAGCTTAGCTTAGCACAAAGACTGGAAGTGAATGGCTCCAGCTAGCAAACTGCTCCCAATAAGTGACAAAATAACACAAACATTTTCCTATTTATGTGTTGTGATTTGTATAGTCACACCGTGTACAAATAATAAGGTCATATGAGACACAGCCATCTTTTAAGCTAAGCTAGCGGGGGCTGCGTCAGACAGAGTTACAGCACTTAAAGGTCAAACCCTTGGGTTGTAAATGGACATGTAAAACTTTTGCACGTAAATATCAGAGAACAATTTAACATATTATTTCAATGCATTCTTTGGCACCTTTAAATGTGTAAGATGATTATTTTATAAAGCTTTAACAATTTGTGAGGGAAGTGCTGGTCAGGGATTTAATGATACTTTTTATGCTTGGACAGGTCGACGAGAAGAAGCCCAGAAACCTGCTGCCATTCCCGTGAATGAACTAAAAGCCCTGCTAAGTCTGGCTAGGGAGCAGTACCTTCAGATGCATGACTCCAAAATGCCTAAAGCATGTGAGCGCATCAGCCAGCAGAAGGAGAACCAGACCTTCAACACTAGAGGTGAGTTGCATCATTAATGCATAAGATGGGTTATATTAGGTTGGGTTACATTAAAGTTGCACTCATATTAGACATTTTGTCAATTATTTTTACATTATGATTAATTACTGATGACCGGTTGTGAATTATTTACACTTGATTAACCTTGAATCTAGACTTGGATATGTTCAAGTAAAGTAGATAAACACAAAATGTATATTGGTTAAAATAAACCCTGGTGTTATTTGCTCTTTCCCCACCAGCAAGTGTTCAGACTTTTTCACAAAAGTTTAATGCCTTCCAGAAAATGTAATTTTTTTTAAATATATAAATATACAGTATATCAAATAAAAGAAAATACCCTCTGCTTTTAAACAAATTATTTCAATCGTTTGATCCTATCTTCATTTGTTGTCTTTTTATCACCTCTCAAATATGGGTTTGAACAAAAAGCTGAGATAATTGCATTTTTGTAAAGGACTTTTGTTAGAAATCAGATTCAGAACGATAATTAAAACAAACACAGAGTATTTACTGCTTTTGGATCCATATATGCTGTGATGTTTTATAAGGTGGGTAAAAGCGACACCTAGTGAATAATAGCGGAAATATGGATTGCTGTAAAAACTCGTCTTTGTGAGGCAAGCGCTTTCTCTTAATTGACGAGATGTCTTAATCTAACTGTGATGTCTTTCAAAGATGGGAAACTCAATTCCCACACAGAATGGCCTGAGAGAAGCGTCCTTCAGAACTACGAGAACATACAGAGAGCCCGACAAAGATCCAGGTAAATCAACATTCCCTATCCGGTGATATTATTGAGAAACATTCAGCAATACTTTATTTCATCACCCAATTACCCTTCCTTTAATAATACACAAGCATCTCCAAACATCTCACAACAGTGATATTAAAGAGCACCTATGTCTGATTTACAGTTTTAAAATTCCTTTGGTGTGTAAGTGTGTATTAGCACATGTTAACGATATGCAAAAGGTACAGACCCCAAAGTAAACTATGACGCAAGTTATCGCCTCCAACGTAAATCTCTTTTCTTGGACTACAACAAACACATGGATTGTAGGCAACAGTTTACTTCCTGGGATTGGTGATGTAGACTAGAGTTCTCAACGGGCCTGAAAATTACAACCCGACCCGGCCCGTGGCTTTTAAAGCAACGGATCCGCTCTGAAGCCAGCAGCTCCGGTCTGGATCCGTTGCTGATCCGCGCCGGAGCTTATTGCTATCCCCGCCCCTCTCTGTGATGCACGCAGCAGCCAGACCAGACTTTCTTTACGGTGAACAGCAGTAGTGATTAATAATTTTTTTCACGAAGCGTAAAAGATTAAGCCCAAGGTCCAACCCGACTCATTTGCTTATATTTTTGACCCGAATCCGCGGGTCCCGTCGGGTTTGTCAGGCCGGCCCGACCCGTTGAGAACTCTAATGTAGACAATACCGACATTATCATAATTCCTCCCGCTTCGGACTCACATCCTGTAAGTTAACTCCTGTTATCATTGCACTGTGAGCGAATCTTTCAAACAAGGTAAGGAGCGTCACATTTCCGGCTTATGTCAGAGGTATTCAGGCCAATCACAACCTACAGATTAGCTGGCCAATCAGGGGCACAGTGCTTTTCATATCTGTGCGTTTCAGCAAGATAGTGAAATTTTGATGTCCTTCACAGGTGCAGGATGTTCAGCAGCGCTTCTTCTGAGAGTCTGATGGGACCTAAAGATGCCCAGAGGGGAAGCAGTATGTTGCTAGATGCCAGAGAGATGCTGAAGCACTTTACTACTGATGGGCAGCCCACCGGAGAACTGCAGCCGCTGCCTGTGCTCAGAGGGTCGGTCACACTCACACGCACAGCGTCAAGATGATGATGATGATGTTTGCTAATGATGACTTCCTCATTTATTGAAAATTAAGTTGGGGTCCCTGAAGGCTGGGGGAGGTTCATGTGTGCATAAACATTGCATTCATCATTTAAGCTCTCTAGCAGCATCTTTACTTTCTATTTGCACTTTAATCTTTCAGGAATAGCTCGCTCGGATATGTAAACAGCAAGATGTATAGTGATTTATTATAATGAAAGTTAGCACTGGTGTGTATAACACATTTTGTTCCTTCAACTGGAAACGAAGATTTCCCATAAAGCATTGCCTAACTGTAGGAATGTGGTTCGTGTTTTTGTTGTTTGTGTTTAGGGAACACGTGTTTCAGATGTCTCCTGACCTAACACCCAGAAAGGTTACCAATCTCCCGTTCTCAAAGGCGAGCAGATCCCACTATCATGGAATGGAGTACGTGTGTGATTTGTCTCTAAATAAATACCATCTGTTGTCAAATCCATCCTGACGAGATCGCTATCCTTCTCTCTTCATCTCAGTAACACTTGATGTTTTTTTCTGGGCGTCTTTAGATTCTGTCTGGATGAGCTTAAGGCTCTTGAGCGAGATCGTGGCTTTATGAAGCTGCAGTCTCGTCTGATAAGATTCGAGACCCAGAGTACGTGCTGTAAGGAGCCCTGCCCCGTGCCATTCGCCCTTAGCCCCGCCCCTTCCCCGGCCGTGCTCTCTGAACCGGGCAGCGTTCCTGACGGAGAAGCCCTGAACAGTGAGCCGCCCCGGCTCAAACGTCGTTCTCGGGAAACAGACTCGCACCTTCAGCCGCACAAAAGGTGAGAACACGGGCACGGCATGAACAAAAATTAAGGTGTTTGGCTAAAAATTGGCTGAATTTGCTTGGCAGGGCATTAGAAATTATAATGAAGCCCTTGGGGGCAAATCAGTACACTGCAAAAATGACTTTCTTATACTTAGTGTTTTTGTCTTGTTTTCAGTACAAATTTCAAAAATTCTTAAATCAAGATATATTGTCTTGATAAGCAAATGACCTAAGAAAATAAGGTTAGTTTTTAGATAAAAAATACTATAAAATTTAAGTGAATTCGTGCTTAAAACAAAACAAAAAATCTGCCAGTGAGGTGAGATTTTTTTTCTTGAATTAAGTGTTTAATAAAAAACTTTTTTATTCTTACCCCATTGGCAGATATTTTTGATTGTTTTAAGCACAAATTCACTTAACTTTGATATTTTTGTCTAAAAATTTGACACATTTTAAGGTCATTTTGCTCATTAAGAAAATACATCCTAATTTAAGAATTTTTTCATATTTTTTGCTGTGTTTTGCCAATGTTTTATTTAACTATTTCACTGAATCTGATGATAATCACCTTTCTATCTCTTGCCTCTCAATGAAACTAAAATGTTTGTATTGATCCAATGCTTAATATTGACAGTTTTAGCAAAGTTATTTTGTGTTTGCCATTAAAAATACTTCTGCATCTTATTGTATAACAAAAACAAATTCTATTATGCAGATGTATCGACAGATGTAAATTCATAAATACACTAGCAGAAAATCAATGGCAAACAATGCAATTTATTGAAATGTTCCCAAAGCTTTTCAAATCCTTCAGCAAATCTGTATAAAACAGCATATCGGTCAATACATCCCAGAGCTTCAAATGTGTTTACAAGCCACAAAATCACATCAAGAAAATAACACAAGAGACTCAGACTCATTACTGTATGAGCACATGAGCTAACCACTATGCCATTGCTTTAAAGGAATAGTGTTTCAAATGAAAAACGTACTGCATTAGGAATAATATGGGTATTTCATGGCCAATCAGTTTTACCGCTGAGCTTTAAATGAATCGCCCTCTTGTTACACGCTGCTTTCTCACCAGTTCAAATTGGACACTCTATTATGTTTCTCCAGTTACTTTAATTTTCTAAAGCCGGTAGTTCATTGATTTCCCCATGTGGCTGGTTGTAGTTCTGCCTACTCATCACAGCCTTCATCTCCCACCCGCCCCACCATTTAACACACATTTAAATGCGCCGTACCTCACTTGCACTGAAAACGAATATAGATCTGCGTTTGATGGCTTTGTCAAAAGCCGAAATGAGCACTGAATGAAAATTATGGCGCGGCACTGCACTGAATGTTAAACGCTTGCTCCTGTATTTTGTGCCTAAATCACACCATCACGCATGTTTGGCCTTCGCAGCTACTGCAGAATCCGAATTAAATGATGCGATTTTGGGACATGCTGAGGTTATTTTTATATTTATATATATTTTAAACGGCCACCCACCTCAGATCCCTTGATGCCATGTTAATTTTAAAGCTCAGAGTTTACTTCGCTCTGTATCGACCACAATGATGTCACTGGGAACCCGAGTCTGGAAATGTATATTGTTTCTTAAACTGCTTAGATTGCTTGGACTGAGAGGGCTCCAGCTGAGGTTTTGAGAAGGATGTAGAAATGAGTCTTCAAGTTCTCAAGTAGATTGTCACATCAGATCATTTCGATTGGGTTTGATGTGTGCTACAAAGCAGAATTGAGAGATTGATGTTCGCTGAGAAGCAATATCTTACACATCTTTTCCAAAATCCCTCTCACGCTCTTAGGTTCTGTAAATCAGAGAGCAGTGAATCTCTTGGTGGTTCGGCTGGCACGCATCCGGCTGTGGGAGCTCTACGGCAGCAGGCGGCCCGCTCAAACCCTGGACCGACGAGACGTTCTGCTTCTGTTACCGAGCTCTTGCCCAGTCAAAAACCCAGCCAGACACAAACCGAGTCCCGCTCCCAGAAACACAATAGGGTAAGTACTGATTTTCAGGCCCGGATGTAATTTTGGAGAGCATCTGGATAGTTGTGTGCGATCATACTGATTGGATTTTAGTCACTGGATTGATTTGTACAGTAAAAGTTGATGGCCGGGCCTGACGTTGCATGATTGTGTACACGTTCTCATTGTGTTTCTCAGATGCTGAGGGAGGTAGTGGATAAGACGCTCAATAAACACGGGATCAGCAGTCAGCACAAGTGTTTTGAAGCCTGCAGTCAAAGACTGTTTGACATATCAAAGTTTTATCTGAAGGTTTGTGAGAATCTTTCCGCCTCTTTCTCTCGCACCCCGCTGTCCTGTCTGTAGGACATCCTTGAAACTCTCAAAATATCCAGCCTAAATGCTGCTGATTGATGCTATATGTAGATCATCGATCCATGACGGGAACAGAAGTTTGTTTTAGGAAGTTGTGTCAACTTGCTGTTTTTCTGCATGACTAGTCACTTTATTATTTTTGCAGCATTTTATTTCTCACCATGGTCAATTCATTTATCATCTTTTAGACAGCGGGCTACTTTCAGTTTGTTAAATGCACAATACATTAGTTGAACAAGTGTCTGTAGAGTCGACTTGGCTCGCAAGAATGCATTTCACCAGGCCCGTTACGCCTCAGCAACCAGTGTTTGTTTTGCAACAGGATCTGAAAACCTCACGTGGCCTTCATGAAGAAATGAAAAAGGCAGCCAGTAACAATGTCAAACAGGTAAAGCAAACCGTTTCGGTCGAGTCTATTTGTGACGGCTGTCTGGTTTCATGTCATGAGATTTGACGTAGGGTCTCCTCAAGACGAAACCTCAAAGCAATCTTTGATTCGACAGAAATGTTTTTTATGTAACCACACTGCGACGTGTTTATCTGCATGAATCTGAATATAAATAGCGCTTGTGTGAAAATATGTTTTTTTAACACCGTTTCTATGTACTTATCCACAGGTGATCGACTGGGTTGTTGAGAAAACATCTAAAAGATGAACAGAATAACTGATATGATCAGCAGGATCCTACAAAATAAGTGGATGTAGCTTGTAAATAAGGTCCCATGACCTTGTGAATCTCTCATGTAAATTTGTGTATTTCTAACATAAAATGTGAATCCTTTAATGTTTTTTATTTACTTTTAAAGATAATTACATTTATTTGTGATAATTATGTCTGTGTATTAAAGTGATTTTATTTGATAGTGTTATTTGCTCTTTACTCGTCACAATCCCTTGAACTGTCTACCTCTAACAATATTAATAGTTAACAGTAGTTAATAACTAACCCCGGTATAACATTATATAAAAAATATTTTATAAGTGTCTAGCCATAACTCTTGAACTAGCTACATGTAAACATAGCATTGTAGACTATACTTATATTTGGCCCTTTAGACAAAATGTTCACTGCTTTCTCATTTGTATAAAAAAGTGTCTGATAAATGTACCAGTTGCCAACATTACACTCATACAAACAGCCAAATATGGCCACACATTTTCTTAGAAATGCTGTTTTGCATCATGAAAAGCCGTCAGAGGGAGTGTTTGCCCAGATCACCATATCCTATTTCAGCAATCACTGTTCAAATCACCACTCAAGCGTGAAATCAGGAACATATGAGTTTTTTCCAAAAGTCCATAATTCCCTCTGTGATTACCTCATCTTATGTTTAGTTCTTTGTCGTTTCGACCATATACATGCATTGATCTACAAGTAGTTTGCTCCAAATTAATGATATGATTGGGGTCAAAAGATCACGGAGGTCCTAAAGAGTAACTCAAACTATTACAGGCTGTTCCCTGGAAAGGGTGTCTCGTTTGGCAAAGTCGCCGGACACATTCCAGTCCCACACAGGGCCATTGTTCTTACTCCTGGGTGCTCAGAGGGGTGATGGGAAAAGGAGGGGGTCCTTCATTACATTGGCAACCCCAAGAGTCCTGGAAGGCAAGAGTTGATATGCACAGGGCCATGATATTTCATGAGGTAGAACATGTTTCAATAAAATAATGTATACAGTAATGTGCAAAAGTCTTAAGAGCCGTTCACATTATAATGATAACTATAAAACATAGTTTTGAAAATCGTTTTATATTAAAGAGAATAGCGTGGTGTACAAATATACGATAAAGATACAACGAACGATATCGTTGGGATCACTTTCTGAGCGACTTATCCCCACCTGATGAACGATAAACCATTGACAGCCAATCAAATCTATTTAAACTTTAAGTGCACGCGGACTTGAAATGACAATGGAAAAGCTCACTGCGAGGTCTTTCAACATAAAATTACCTCAGGTATCCAGCGCTGATGCAGTTGCTGTGAAATTCACTACGTAATGCTTTTTTCCTACCACACTGAGTACGCCAAAAGGTAAGATATTAACTTACATTACACAAACTAGATTCACTGTTTAGACTTACACGAAACGCAGCGTGTTGAGGACATGGTTACCCACTGTGTGTAAATGCAACAAGAACATCATATTTACATATTCAGTGACATGTAAACAATTGCAAAAGTTTTAATTACAAGAACTATCTAATATTAGTTATGCCATTAAAGGCAAATGATTTGCCTGAGTGCCGCGCGCGTGAGCTAATTAGCATAAAGTTATCGTTATGATGTTGACGCTATTTATCGTTTTGTTACCGTTATAATGTGAACGGCCCTTTACGCCACCATGCCACTATCAGATTTTTTGTTTTTGCAATTGTGAAGTGATCATATATAATATATGTCTCTTTATTAGAATACAACCAGAAAATACAAGAAATGTGTATGTAGTATTAAAAACAGTATAAAGCTATAAGCTGAAGTGTCAAGTATTTAGGGTAAACTCCCCTTCCACTTGAGCAATACAAGGCAGCTGCAGGATCTCTTAAACCTAAATTAAGTTAAATCCTTATTTCTAATTCTAAT
This sequence comes from Paramisgurnus dabryanus, assembly GCF_030506205.2. Taxonomy (NCBI): domain Eukaryota; kingdom Metazoa; phylum Chordata; class Actinopteri; order Cypriniformes; family Cobitidae; genus Paramisgurnus; species Paramisgurnus dabryanus. The sequence continues at coordinate 22,029,603 of NC_133349.1, forward strand.
CAAATGACTTCAGGACTTCAGTCTCCTCTAAAAAGCTCAAGATGTGTTTCGTGCCAAGAGAGGTCACACTGACTGATGCCTGAAGAAGACATTTAGTCCTGAAACATGTTTAGGTTTTTAGGTTTGTGTACATATTTCCTGTATTTTCTGTTTGTGTCTTAATAAAAAAGATTGAAAAATAAATATGGATGGACATTTTAGGCCAATAAACTGGTTTTAGAGTTTTAGTAACTTACAAAAATTAACTTCTCTGGTAACTGTTAGTTTACGGTAATATTAGAACAATTCTGCCAACTTCAAAATTTCCCATGTCTGTCGAAATACAATGGGACAGTTAAGAGATGAGACAAAGACACAGGGGCCCTGTTCCCAAATCCATAACCCCTTCATCAGACCAGTGCTCTGGGAAGCCGAAAAACAGACACTAATTGCTGTTTAACTGGGAAACTCTTAAGCGCTCCAATTAACCAGCTGACAATGAAAATCTTTTAATGGCTTGTGTGTGTGACATGAAGTGGAAATCTTAACAATAGACGCACTGGTATGCATGTACATGAAATCATGCAGGAATGGAGTTTGCTCTGATAAATATAAAAACTAGACAAATGTGGCAGTATTACTACAGATTTCATCACTTCCATAACTTTGCATTAAATTTCAGATGTTTATATAGAGGACTGCAGATTTTGTAGGTCATCAAAACTTCTGTCTCAATTTCCTTGTTTTGACACGACGGCCCTGTAAAACCAGACAGTGTGTTGACATTTCTGTGCTGACCAGATGAGTGCATCAAATCCCTAGTGTGAAGGCACCGGAAACAAACATGAGAAGAGCATTTTCGGGCTGTTTAACATTTATGTGCATTAATAAGATTTAAAACTAGACTTTCTTTAATCCACATTAGCTGCCAGACACAACCAGGTTCCTTCCTTTTTAACATTACATTAATGGTGTTGTAGTAAGTGCTGAATGCTTTGTTTGTATTGTAGCATGTACTGTATTGGATTCTAAAATAATACTTTCAGTATTTTTTAGTTCCAATCGCAAGTTAGTGTTCATAAGAGTTTGATTCGCTTTTACAAAATCAGTGAAACCGTTTCACTATATTATTTATCTGAAAAATACATAGTTTATCATTACTGAAATATATAATTCAAATCATTCACTAAAGTGTCATTTCCCCCTTTAGTCGTGTGAGCTCCACCGTGTCCCAATTCTCCGATCTCCATGCTGGGATAATCACATCGTTGTTTCGGACTAGAAGAGTTTGATATCAGGCTACCAATCCTAGTCTCGCAATCTTGGCCGACAGGAAGGAGTGGAGGATAAAGACAATAGGTTTGGGACAGGAGTGCAGGTCCAGCTGCTGTCAACAGACAAACAATACAAGGTATTTAGCAATGATGGGAAGTTACTGATGTGACAAACACATGTTGTGAGTGTTGTGCGCAGTGGTCGTGATAGCGCATGTCTAGATAAGGTTTATTTATCGGTACACATTTTAATCATCTCCTGTTGTGGGGAATTTCAAGGCCACTCTTAAACTTCAGAACTCAGCCCGAGCAATTTTTATAGCTCAAATAATGGCTATAAAAGTTAACTATACTTAAACTGATGGGTGGATGACCTAGGCAAGGAGTACTTACGATTTCCCCCTCCTTTCCTCCGAAATCTAAGTAAAGGATTCGCACGCCATCGTCGGCAGACATCTTCAGCTTTTCAAATGGGTAGCTAAACAGTGGCTGACAGCTTTCATCTCCATCTGCTATCACCGAGAACCCTCGCTCATAGTGAATGACCAGCCGACAGTCCTGATTCTGATATAGACAACCTGAAAAAAAAAAACGCACACACACACAAAAGATTTTTCAATTTAACTCAACGACATCATAAGAAAAAATCCTATCGACTTTACAGTCCATTAGGATGATGAGATCATTAAATACACATTTACATTTACGCATTTAGCAGACACTTTTACTCAAAGCGCCTTATGGTGCAATCAATCTCTATATATGTTTTCCCTTTTTGTGTTCCCGGAGTCGAACCGATGACTTTTTTGGCTGCCAATGCAATCCTCTACCAATTGAGCTACACTGAATGTTTGTTTTAGTTCAAACACACGCACAGTCCCATAAACCTTTCTTGTCTTCAAGGTTGTTTCAATTAAAAGATGAATAAAGCAATAAATGTAGAGATGTGTAAGGAATACAAATATCTACAAGGTACAAATAAATGAATAAACATGAAGGTTACATAACACATTTCTCAAATTCAAAGCAATCGAAATAAATGAAACCGTCAGCGAGAGGTCATGTTCAAGTGAGGTGTAAATGAAATCCATCAGAGAGGAAACTGTCCTTTGATACATCTGATAATTGATATGTTATTCATCGCCAGTATTCTCAGCTCAATACTTCCAAAGTTTCGTTCAATTCATCACAGCACTTCGTGTATCCAGTATCATTCTTCCACAAGTACCAAAGGATCTGCGGACACCTACTGTATACTGTGTCTATTGTGAACGTGCCAAATCCACTTATGCCGTTCCCTCCAAGCTCTCTGAATCGCTCTCTGACTGATAATTGCAATGTTAGTGTTGCCCTTTCACATTGTGGGTCTTTAACAGAGGATTCGATTATGACAGCAATCTTAATGCATTTTAACTGCAAATACTGAATAAATCTGATATGAAATACCCAACGACTCACTTTGAGGGAGGTTTGGGGATTTCAGAAAACTGTTCCCATGTAACCCTATCCACATCAGTAAGGTTTGATCTTCAGGAGGCTTTCCCACCAGTTTGTCACAATGGTGCCTTCCTTTCACTTTAGCTGCAAGTGCTCCAGCATAGGAATGTTCAGGTTTGGTCACTTAAATCACAATAGCTTTGCAATAATGGAGTTACTGTAGGCTATTGATCATGTTTCATCACCTTTAACAATATCCCAAACACACCACAAAGTCCTCTCATCGACTCTTTAAAGTGTCATACGTGATGAGATTGAAAATATCACTTGCGTACGTGATTTCGAAACATTTCTCGCTCTGCTATCTACCATCTTTCACAAGCAGTCCAACACCAAATTTGTGTAAATAGTGGATTCAGTGCAGTTGTGGTGTACTGCAAACAAACGAAAATGTTAAAAACGGCACAAATCCAACAATAAAATAACCTACAATAAAAAGAAAAGTATTAATAGCTTGTAATTATACAATTATAATGCATATATAATGGTTAATATACCCATGAAAAGTCCTTTTAAATGTTCATATTTGTGGTGAAATTAGATATAGCGATCCACCACATTAGACAAATAGACAGCGCTGTAAATCTATTTAATGATAGGGTAGGATAACAGAAGAAGGGCAGTAATATGTTTTCAGCACTCATTTTGCCTTGGGGAGTTTCTGTTAATGTTTTATGTAGCAGGTTATTAATGTGCCAGGTTATTGGTGTTCAGACTATTTTGTTTTATAACAGGATTTTTGCAGTGTAGCAATGACATCATACAGTTTTTACAAGACCCACAAATGAGAAAACAAATTTATTTGTAACAGCTTTAGAGATTGATTCGAAACATACAGGTAATAAAATATCAGCTGCCAAATGTGCTTTTCCCATAAAATCCCAAATATGGAAGAGCCACAACTAATGTTTTACAAATATTTCACATTTGGTCTGATCTGCTATGCACAGCGTTAAAACGGTCTGCTTTGTTGTGAAATGCATGTTGCTCTTTAATACAAACTGAAAGCAATTATTCTGTTCTCCCAGATGTATCAATTAGAGCTTAAGCACGTTGTATCAAGGCCGGTCTATTTTTATTTGTTACATCTTCCAGGGCTGTTAATGTGCTCAACTCATAACAATAGAATTAATTTGACGACTTATTCAGTTTAATCCCCATCCAGCTTTGTAGGTGAAATGAAAATTCTTGAAATCTGATCTCAGAGCTGTGAAACTTCTGATTATTTGGCAGCTCAAGGAAACAGAAGGGGAAAACTGTGAGATACCCAAATAAGGAGCAGTAATCTCTCTAGAGGACGACGTGCAGTCCAACAACTGCAGATAATTTCCTATCAGTCTGGGCTCAGGGATCGCCTGAGAGCTTCAATTCCCACAATGGTTTGCTCCGTGCCCCTCGCCTGTTGCATTGGGGCCACACAGGAACTCTGTCATAGCATTCCATTCTAAAAATACACGCTTTACTTTAATGTCTTCAGTATGGATAACACACAAACTCATCCAAAACTCAGAAATACTACAAGGAGCAAAGAACTTCTCCGTTCAGCTTTCCAGGAGACCACAGAGCTGAGCTTTATTTATCTTGGCATGAAAGCAGTCAAGCACACAAAAATCTCTCGTTTTTATATTAATAGCCTACATATGAAGAGCTCAGATGCAAAATCCTTTAAGTTCGTCTGATTTCTTTTTTTAATCAGGCTCTTATGTTTAGGTTAAGTCATTTAACTTTAATGTTATTAGTCAGTAACTGAAATGCTTTATTTTCACAAAGTGTCACTTTAGTCATTTCATTGGTGTTTTACAAATCTGACTGTCTTTTGCTGCAAAACCCCTTAAAGGAATATTCCATTTTCTTAAAAGAAAAATCCAGATATTTACTCACCACCATGTCATCCAAAATGTTGATGTCTTTCTTTGTTCAGTTGAGAAGAAATTATGTTTTTTGAGGAAAACATTGCAGGATTTTTCTTATTTGAATGGACTTTAATAGAGACCAACAATTAACACTTAAATCAACACGTAACAGTTTTTTTCAACAGAGTTTTAAAGGACTATAAACTATCCCAAACGAGGCATAAGGGTCTTATCTAGCAAAACGATTGTCATTTTTGACAATAAAAATAACAAATATACACTTTTAAAACACACATTCTCGTTTAGATCCGGTCGTGATGCGCCAACGTGACCCCACGCAATACGTCATGACGTCAAGAGGTCACAGAGGACGAACGCGAAACTCCGCCCCAGTGTTTACAAGTGTTGAGAACGAGGACCGTTTCTACGTTGCTGTATGTCGAATGATACTAATTAATGTCTTTGTGTCAGTTTATCGTTTACAATGGTCCGCAAATGTGCGTTTAATATATGTAACACGTGACCTCCCTACGTCACTACGCATTTACGTTAGGTCGCGCTGGACCGGATCTAGACGAGAAGTTGTGTTTTAAAAGTGTATATTTGTTATTTTTATTGTCAAAAATGACAATCGTTTCGCTAGATAAGACCCTTATGCCTCGTTTGGGAGTCCTTTGAAACTCCCTTGAAAAAAACTGTTAAGTGTTGAGTTAAGTGTTAATTGTTGGTGTCTATTAAAGTCCATTAAAATGAGAAAAATCCTGCAATGTTTGCCTCAAAAAACATAATTTCTTCTCGACTGAACAAAGAAAGACATCTACATTTTGGATGACATGGTGGTGAGTAAATTATCTGGATTTTTCTTTTAAGAAAATGGAATATTCCTTTAAGTGCACTCTTCATTGTCCTTTCTGGAAAAAAAAGGGTAAAAAAATGGGTTATTATTCTAATATATTCTGTAAAACTCTTTTGGTCAACGATTCTGCCAAGAAAGCAGTGTTTCTGAATGTCCTGAGGCCGGTATTAACCGGATTTAAAGCTAAGGTATTTCATGAATGTATAATACATGATGAAAGTATTCGGTTAATATCATTATGTCATTTTTAAGGAGGTGGTGTTTAGCGGTTTTTGCATCTGAGCTCTTCATGTATAATATTAACCTTAACATTTCAGTTTACCATGGGGAGGGACATTGCATTATTTGACAGAAAAGTCCATCAAATACAACGAGTCAAAAACAAAAAGCTAAACATGTCACATATCTTTGGAAAGCTGAAATTCAGGTACAATTTGTGTCCTTTTTAAGCATTTTTTAGCCTTTTTCAGGAATTTTAAGGGGTTAAAAGAACAAAAACAGCCAAGCAACTAATATTGGCTTGAAAAGTCAGATTTTCACATTTTCTGAAAATAGATGAGATGTTTTTTAGGGTGGACACAAATATGTGACCCAATCTGTGCAAACCACCTAAAGTATTTTTTTTTTGTTATTTACTGTTTTCTATATAAAATCATCCTATATAATGTAAACAGCATTTTCGTTAAAATATAACCTTGATATCTTTAATATTGAGTAAGGTTATGTCAGAGATTTAAATCAATGTGAAATCAAACTTTGATGCTCCTAATCTCATAATTAGATTCGACTTTACCTTGGATTTTAAAGACAAGGTCACACATAAGATCTCACACATTTAAGAATTGACCTGATGTACATGAACCATTACACTTACTGGTGGTGACCTCTTTGATCATCTCAGCAGATCCATGGCAGCCAGTGACTATGTGCCTGGTCCAGATTGACAGATCCTTGCAGGTCTCCGCTCTAAAGACGTGGGCTTCGATACCAAGTCTGGTTCCGGTTCGTGTGGCGAAGCACAACTCACCGCCAGGCTGTGGTGAACCCTTATCAGGGCCAGAGTGCACCAGCCTGCATTAGAAACTCATGATGAGTGATTTTCGCATAAAGACTATTGAGACTACAAATTAACACTGACCTACATATGTCACAAATCAAAAAGAGAAAAGTTATCTCTCCACTCAATGCAATAAAAGATTTTAGTAACTACATTACTCTAGATCAGTGGTCACCAACCCTGTTCTGGAAATCTACTTTACTGTAGAGTTCACCCAACCCTAATCAAACACAACTGAACCTGCTCATCAAGCTTTTTCATGGTTACCCAACAGGCTGGATTTAAAGTAGGCATGAGGGCAGATCTCCAGGAACAGGGTTGGTGACCACTGCTGTAGATCCATTCGGTACAAGATTTCAACATTTTACATATTTCAACGAATTTACGTTGACAAATAAAACACACAATGACGTATAAAGTGGACAGTCATTGTTATACAAGTTATGATAGATTAGGAACTGTCATGGTTTGGAAACCGATATGATTTATGGAAAAACACTCCATACCCTACTGAAAGGACCAGCTTAAACCAGCATAAGATGGTTGGCTGCCTGGCCTCCCAGCCTGGTTTTAGGAAGTTAAGCTGGTGTAACAGGCTGGTTTTATAGGGGTTTTGGCCATGTGGGTTAGCTGGTCAGGATGGAAGACCAGCTGACCCACAAGCTTGACCAGGCTAGAAGACCAGCTAAAGAAGACCTCTAAAACCAGCCTGCCATACCAGCTAAATCTAGACTGGCAGACCAGCTAAAACTGGTGGACACATGAGGTATACAAATAATTAAAAGAATAATAATGTTTAGTGAATGTATCCTTTAAAAACAGCTTTTAAAGATCTGTCCTGTGTGTGGAAGGGTTCAAAGACAATGCAAGGGCTTCATGCAAGGGTTCAAAGACAAAAAAGTAAGTGTCTTCCTTTGGAAGAAGGAATAAAATGGTTAAACCAAAATAGCCAAAATAAAGTTCTACGATTTTTGCCAAAAAGTGTGGCTCTACTTCAGGCTATTCTTAGGGTCAACAAAACACAAATACGTGCCAGCTGAGCCTCTGATAACTGCACTATCAGCCCTCGAGTGAGATTTGGGCTGGAGTCCAGTTAAACTTGGCTTATCCTCGTAGTTATAGCTGCCACCCCATCCAGCTTCAAGAGGCGTTTCGTTTTATAGCCGTAGCGCTTTTACACAGTTTTTTTCCAACTGGCCCTATTTGGTCAGCACTACCAACTTGCAATGCATGCACTGCAAAATGCATGCGTGTTCAACAGTGTGTGGCTGTGTGTTTATATGAAAGAGGAAGTCAAAGTTAGCATTGATACTGTGAGTCTGTGTGTGTTCTTGTATACCGTGTAGCGAGGAGAGGGTAGGCGTGTGCGGGGCTGAGCCAGTGCTCTCTCATGCGGGGCATACTGTCAAACAGCAGCAGGTCTTTCTCTGTCAAAACCACCAGCACCTGCTTCCAGTGCTGCCTGTCGCTTTCAGACTGAAACACACAGACAAACACACATTGATACTACTGTTTATATGGTGAGATAATGATATTTCTATCCCCAAACCCTACTGAAAAGACTAGTTAAAACCAGCTTGACCAGGTTGGAAGCCTTGCCAGCTTGGCTAAGATGGTTGGCTCGTCTTAGCTGGTTTAAAATGGAAGAAGCTGTTTTAAGCTGGTCCTCTAAGCCTTGCAAAGATGTTTAAGCTGGTCTTTCAGCCTGACCAGATAGCACCAGCTCAAAAACGTTTCCAAAACCCCACTAAAACCAGCCTGCTACACTAGTTTAACCAGCTAAAACCATGCTGGAAGACCAGCTAAAACCAGCCAACCAGTTTAGGCTGGTTTTTGCTGGTCTTTTCAGTACAGTCTGAGCATTAACAAACCTTTTGACATTTTAACATTTTTAAAACATTTGTAGGACATTTAACATTTTTTAAAAACATTTATGGGAAGTTTATTAGAGTAGTTTACCAAAATCTGAAAATTGTCTCATAATTTACTCACCCTCATGCCATCCCAGATGTGTTTGACTTCTAATAAACAGTATGTTATATTATTATTTAAGGGGCAGCATGGTGAAATTCCAAAAAACACATCCATCCATCATTAAAGTAATCAAAATTACTCCAGTGGATACAGTGGTTCTCAAACTTTTTCGGTGTGCAGCCCCCCCATTGTGTATGGTGGTCCCCCTTGTGCCCTTCATAGTCCCCCCAAAAATGTTTGACATAAAACATTCTAAAAAATAACATTTGAATTAAACAAAACTTATTATATTATAAAATGTAGTGCTTTTGGTTAGTACTTAGTAGCCTTTTTTCTGGGGTTTAATTACACAAAATTTATGATATATTAATATATTTTATAAAATGTCATAAAACTGGGGCCCCCTGGCACAATCTCAGGGACCCCAGTTTGAGAACCACTGGATTAATATATGCCTTTTAAAGTGAAACTATACATTTGTGAAAAAAATAATATTAATATTTTAATCTAATTCACATTATGTATCTAAACGCAGATCAGTAAGTTCAAATATGATGGCATGTAAATAATGTAGAATCTTCATTGGCTCATTGGTTCTCAATGCATTGCATTGATTGCTAAATAAGCTCAAAAAACAAATCTCTCACAAAGAGATACATTTATTTTCATGAAACGAATATCAACTTTTGTTTGATGTTTGGAGCCCCATATAAGAGCATTTCAATATTTATTAATTATTTGTTTTTGTTTAACTCTTTATCTCGTCAATTAAGAGAAAACATTTGCTTACAAAATGTGTTTCTGAAGAATTTTTATGTTAATCTGCAATCTGCATTTACCCAATATATGAAAAAACTGAAGCAAAAAATGTTATTTACTAATTTTAAACTCTATGTATGTTTTGATAATCGTTCTGAATCTGATCTCTAACAAAATTATTTCAGAAAAATGCAATTATTTCAGCTTTTTGTTAAAAAAATTTTTTTAAAGAAAATTACACACATTTAAGTGTTTATGAGCAGAGAAAAAAATATAGATAGGATAAAAGTTTTTTCCTATTTTGTCTGTTTGTTTGAAAGCAGAGGGTCTGTTCTTTCATTTGATATATTTGTAACTTTTTTGAAGAAAAATTTCCTAAAAATCACAAAAAAAATGCTGATGGGCAACTTTAAAAAAAAATGGCTGGCGGGGAATGAGTTAACCGAAGGGAAGAAACATCAGTCATAAACATCTGGGATGGCATGGGGATAAGTAAAGTGTCATATTTGGGTGAATTGTCATACATTTATTCCATTTAATTGTGTGAATTTGTTCTTATAATATATCTAAACCTGAAACACACACACACATACTGAGCAACTCTGGTATGGTCTTTACATGCCCTGTTATTTCCAGTCCTAAATTTTCCTCTTTCTCTGCAAGACAGTTAATTTAAACCAACAACCACTAGCAAACGTGACTAACCGCAGTGTAAACTGAATTTGCCCAGCTGCTTTTACCAGTAAAGTGCTCATTAATTCATTCATTTGAAAGATTTCTAAATTAACCCTTTTGAAAGTGGTAAACCACAAGGATGTACGTCTTAAAAAAGCATCATCTTGAACCATCCTGCTTCTCGAGCGTTTAACTGATGCATCAGCAAAATGAGCTCCCATGTCCAGAGGCAAATGTATATAATATGTGACTCTGTCTGTGAAATCCAGGCTAAAGTCTCTTAAAGGTCATGTTCTTCCTGATCCCATTTTTTTTTACCTTAGGAAGTGTGTAAAGTTGCTGTTACAGCATAAATAATACCTGTAAAATGATAAAGCTTAAAGTTCACTGCCAGGCGATATATTTTTTTTTTAACAGAATTCCCCTTTCAAAGCCTACAGTGAACACCTGGTTTGGATTAAAAGCCCTCATACTTCAACATTATGCTAACTAAGAGACATTTGTCAGCAACCACGTAAACACTTTGATGTTAACATGGACTCAAAATAAACCCCATTTCCTTAATAAATGCACATTCCTGTTCTTATTGTGAAAGATTCATCTGAGCAAATTATTCTGAAAGAACTGTTTGTCTTCGTAATGTAATAACTGCTCTGCACATTTGCACATCTGAAATAACTTCCTTCTCATCTGCCTTAAACCATGCCCAGCCTTGACCAATTAACATGCATAATTTTTCATGACATTTCCCATCAGATTACAATATAAAGATTTTTAAAAAGAACTTTGCACAGCTAGAAAAAGTTACATACACTGCAGACACTTCCATAAATTTCCATTGGTTGCAAACAGCATTTCACATTGACTTTAAAGAGTTCAGAGCTAAACCTGCTTTGCGATTAAGTTACAGTCCAGAAAGTTTTCCAAATCAAGTTTAGTCCGAGTGTGATTTACTGTTGAGGTTCTTTTCTCTGACAGATGAATCCTCGGTGCTTTGTAGGTTGTCTGACAGACCGCTTAAATCTTTACAAATCATAGGGCTGCTCTTCACGGGGTCAGTTTGTCTAAAAGGAGAACGGGTCAGCGTGCATCAGAAGCAGATGCGCAACCACAAACACGCCCTTGTTATAATCTAAGGCTGTCGCACGAGGAAATTTAACTGCCGTCTGTGGGCATTCGGCAGACTGGGTTTCTTCCTATGGTATAATTATTCATCAAGAGTCCGGCAGGTTGGTAATAGGAGCTGGTTCAAGGGAGCTCTCATTAAAGGGCAGGCTGAGATGGGTCTGCCCACAGCCGTGCCATTGCTGCGGACCTCTATTAGCCAGGGCTGCCAGTACTCAGCTAATGAGACGCCGATGAAAGAGGATTTAATAGGGAGGAAAAACCTGCCGAGCAAAGTCACCCTCCATCAATCGCTACAGTACAGTCACTACAATTTCTGAGAAAAACCTCTTTAGAGGAACTGTATGTATAGATTTGGAGAACGTTCGAGATGTTTCTCTTAGGGGGCATGTACACCAAAGAGTTTAAATGCAGCTGAAAAGACTAGGCGAATGCTAACTCCTGCCAGCGTTTTCATTAGCTTGCTTTGGTTGCTATAAAATTTCTGTTCTCTTTATCAGTCGTTGTACAATGCGCCAGTTGCTTGTTGTGGTATTGGTTCCGCCCCCTCCTCCACATGATTGGACAGTCGAGTAAAAAGTGACATTGATAAGTTAAGCGTTTCAAAACATTTTTCAACTCTGGGCACTCAGCACTGGAAAAACAACCATATTGAACATTGCATTTTGACCTGTTCATAGTAATAGCAGCGACCAAACTTGCTACGGTATATTCAATATCTGACAAACATTTGATTTTGTTCATACCTGCACATGTATGAAACGCACACAAAAGACTCTAGTGGAGCATGTATAGTACACTGAGAAAGACCTTCCTAATAAATATTTTAACTATACGTTTTAATCTTCATCTGCATTACGTGTACTGTAATTGTATGAGGTCTTTATAGAGCCACAAGGTTCTGATCATCACAGGAACAATATACTGAGGAACACTATCCAACATCAAAGCAAAGACCTTGAGTTAATGCTAAGATGTCATTCCTTGTAGGTCCAGCTACCTTCTAGCCATATGGAGAAAGTTATCCAAATGACCTGCAGAAGGTATTTAACGTCATTCAATGTTTAAGTAAGATGATGCAGTTTCTTGCATTGCCAGAAAAAAAATATCGAGCTGAGCTGGTGTTTGTTCCTCTAGAAATATTCCTGCTGCAAGCTGTTTAATAAAGGGCCAAAGTGTTTATACTGTATGTCCAACAGTTTTTAAAGCAACAACAACTCCTATCACTTGTACTGTACACTGTAAGTGAATCACATTTTTAAGCACAGCCATTAAAGTGTACGCGTTTGCACCTTTTCCGCCAGCCAACCGAGGTATCGGATCTCACGGCTCCCAGCGACGCCGGGTTCTCTGAGTTCTGCGATGACTTTGCTGGTGAGGTTTGTGATAGTGGACTGCATCAGGGTGAACCAGGTCTGGGCTGTACCTGTGTCTTTATACCGCATGACTATTGTGTGTTTAGCGTCTGGGGAGTGCAGCTCCAACTGTCTGAAACACAGAAGAAAAGACAAGGAGGACAAATCAGCTTTTGTGGTTTATTTTTATAAACTTATAATTTTGAAGGACACTTCAATTTTTTTGAAAATATGCTCATTTTCCAGCTTCCCTAAAGTTAAACATTTTGGAATCTATTCAGCGTTACATGGCTGCATGAGGCGCAAAGATATTACGCAGCACCCGAAAATAGTCCCTTTAGTATCTTTCAATAGCAGGTGACTATTTTCGGGTGCTGCGTAATATCATTGCGCCTGCTGCAGCCATGGTACGGAACCAAATTCCTTGATTACTACGCCAGAATGAGAGTATAGTTCCTAGCCATATCTGCCTAGAAAATTGCAATTTTTAATGTTCTGTCGTTCTTAGTACACGGTGTAACTACAGAAGAGTCAAGTTTTAAATAGGAAAACTATCAAAACTCTTTGGTTATTTTTGAGCGTGATGCTAATGGTCTAATCAGATTCAATGATATATGCTAAGCTATGCTAAAAGTGGTAGCTCCAAAACTGTAAGAATCAAATGTTTAACTCTAGGGGAGCTGGAAAATGAGCATATTTTCAAAAAAGTGGAGTGTTCCTTTAAATGATCCATCCACAGGTTTTCAAACACAGAATACTGGTGGTTCGAGTGCAGTTAAAATACAATGAAAGTTACTGAGACTGACAATTAAATTAAGTCTTTTTTGCTATATTTTTATTCTGTGAGGAACAGACAAGATTTGTGGGTGAGCGGGCCCTTTAAGGGAATACCTTAAAATATGAGGAGCTCAGATGCAAAAGCCACTAAATGCCACTTCAGTCCAAAGTAAGATAAAATTAACCGAATGCTATTGGTACATATGTTTATAATTTTGCTTCAAATCCACTGAATCCCAGTGTCAGGCCATTCAGAAATACAGGTTTGTTGGCAGAATTAATGCTATTAAACGCCACGTCGAGCAGAGTCCTCAAAATGCACGAAAGACAAATGTAAAACGACCGTAGATCACGTTTAAACTTGGGGTCCCTTGTGAGTACAGGACCTGAATTCAACCAGAATGTGGCAGCCACATGCATTACAGCGCCCCCTAATGTGTGCTTCAGTTTCTTCATTTCAACTTTTTAAAGGTGCGCTTAGGCCATAAAACATTTTTTGGTTTAATACATTAAACATCTCCTCACTATCTGCTAGCTGGCTGTCCCCTGAACACACTGTAAAAAAACGCGGTCTCTGTAGACAGCCCAGGCTCCGCAAACTGCAACAAAAACAAAGTGGTCAAACTTACCACCACAAAATATAACAAAGTGTTCCAGCCAATAAACGACAAGAAGGATTTGGGAGTGGGGGTTGGGCACGTTCATGACTCGTTCAGAAAGCACGGAAGGGAAGGGGAGGGGAGGAGTTAGCTACACAACTTTTGTTTGACAACACTTCGAACGTCAAAAAGAAGTGACGTCACACAGATTCGCTTAGAGCGCCTTTAAATTATGACTTTTTTATTATTTGCAATGTTTCTAGTTGCATCTTCAGTGATTTTGCAACTGTTTTCTGTCTTGTCCAATGAAAGAAGCGGAGGTTTTTGTAAAAAAGCTTTCATGCACCTAAAGGGTTTTGCAGCAAAAGACTTCAAAACCACTCAAATGACCTTTTGTGAAAATAAGGAATTTTAGTTACTGACTAATAACCTTTTCATTGCCATCAAAGTCAAATTACTGAACCTTAACACAAGAGCCTGATAAAAAATGCTAATTTACAAGAAAACATGTCAGATGCACTTAGGTAGCCTGCACACCAAAGCGTTAACGCTGGCGGGTTTTGTCTGCGCTGAGCGTTGGTACTCTGCGTTTTTTGGCAATAAGTGCCAAGAATAGGGCTGTGACGGTGGCAGTATTTTACCGCCAGATAATTCACCAATTCACTGCGTTGATTATAGAATGTGTGTGTGGGCGCGCATGTGTGCATGTGCGTATGTGCATATTGAAGCATATAGGCCAGGGGTTCTCAAACTCCGGACTCCGGTCCGGATCCGGACCCGACGGCAACTTGATCCGGACCCGCGTCCACTTCATATTAGAAGTGCATTAATTTCTATCTGATTGATTAAATGTGTGCATTTGCTATTTTACAAATGCATATTAAACTTGTAAACCATTCGTTTAGTTTTTTTTTCTTTTTAGATTTAAGAGTATTCCTGGTCCGAAAATAAAACGAGTTATTTAAAAATTTCCTGTGTGACGCTGTAGCAATCACACCCAGATATTATGCACAGCTACTTCATGTACTACGGCTTTTGATCAGTAAGTCCTTATCAATCTGAAATCACTATTGGTTTGAGTCGTTTAAAACATGCATTTAAAAAAGCAACACTCGTCAAACCTAATCTTATACATATTCTTTATTATCATGAAAATACCTGAAAAGGTTTGAAGAACAGCAATATAAATATATCCTTAAGACATTTCCTGGAGCTGCGTGTGTCTTGTTCTTCGTCTGCAGCACATATTAAGTTTCTGCCCAAGAGCGCCCCCTGGCTTTTGGATGTAGCGGCAGTTCACCGTAATTCATTGAGAAGCGTAGCAAGATTCATAAGCCAATTTATAGGTGCACCCCTAATTTTGGTCAGTGTCTCTGGCTACCAACCACTTTTTTTGCCATGGTTTATGCATCTGATGGAGAACAAACTGTGAGATTTCTCTAATTAGGTTGCTCTGTATTTTGCACCTGGTTACTTTTGGCATATTTCTTGTGTTTATTTAAAAATTTAAATGCAAAATACACTTATGTTTTTCCCAAACTATGTGTGTTGATTTGTTATATACACAAATGATTTACATAAAGTTTTTCCGGACCTATGAAAATTATGGGAATTCAGATTTGGACCTTTGAATGTAAACTTTGAGAACCCCTGATATAGGCTTAACAAACGTGCGTGTTCACAGGTGCCCGTTTCTTTTTCTGCTGTGTTTTGAAAAGAAAGGAAAGCGGCGTGGTTTTAGACCCGAAATGTGAAACAAATGAGCACATGTGCTTGGCCACTTCGGTGGGTGCTCAAGCCCAGCCCTGGATCACCCACGGGATGTGTGCCAATGTGCCAATACCATCCATAAAACAACACTTGATTCAATTGAGAAATCTTTTTGGGGTTATAATGTTTCCAGACACACTGAAAACGCATTTTGATGGTGTACTGATTGACCAAGAGAGAATATCTTGCCTAATTGTTTCGCCCCCAAGCAACGGGTCATCACTGATATCAGCTGCCTGCCCTTGCAAATAGCACACTTACTCGGAGTCTGCTCACCATTTGCATTCACACAAACTTGTCTTGCTGTGCAAGATTGTAATTTAAATTTTTCTTTTTTGGGATGTGAACACCACAGCGGGTCCCACTTCACCTCACCACCCCAGTTGTGCGGTTTTTATGTTAACCGTCACAGCCCTAGCCAAGAGTTGATAAATGTTCAACTTTGGGTAAAACGCTCGTAAATGTCACTTCTCACATGGCTGTCCAATCACAGTGGAGGAGGGGCAGGACAAATATCACAACAACAAACTGGCACATCGTTCATCGACTGATAAACAAAGCAGAAGTATCACACAGCAACCAAAGCGCTCAGCTAAAAAATGCTTGCAAGCGCCTACAGTCGGCATCCTCCTACCGTTTCCAGCCGCGTTTAAAGGCTTTGGTGTTCATGCCCCCTTACAGGGTTTTGCATTCGAACTCCATATCATTATGCTGTTTTGTATGTTTAACAGGGGGATTAAGTAACAAATGCAAAGCATAATAATTGTTTCTTATAATAAAGAATACTAAATCTAGTAAATTATACACATAGTGTGATGACATTCAAAACCCTTAATCTTTCTTAGCGATCATCCACATAAATGCTGGCAAAAACAAGTCTAAGTCCATTAAAAAAAGGTGCTCTCGAGTCAACATTAAACACCAGAATATCAGATGTGCTGGGTTACACACCAGCCATACATCACTTCAGCTACATGAAGTTTACAGTGATAAATGCTGCACTCATACATCATCTCCAGCAGTAATCTTAACCTTACAATCCACAAAATCATTTTCAGGTGCTCTCGGTTGGTAAAAATAGACTTTCATGAAGACAGAAAGTTGGGGCTGAGGTGGGTGGAGACAGAGCCCAGATGAAGCTGCTTTGTTTGCAGTAGATTTGAGAAAAATGCCTTCTGGATGAGACCCAAAGAGTTTTCCCTTTAAGGCCAAAACCGAGAGAATTACGCGACTAATGGAGATGCCTGTGCCTGATTTAGGAAGTTTAGTAAGCAAGTGAATTTCAGTGCCTTTTGTGGTCAGATTCTCTCTAATCACAAAACTACAACCAACAAGAGAAGGATCAACATATATAGACACATCTTGTAGCTCAAACCATCACATCCACTCATCTCTAACACAAACATTTCCCTTACATTTCCACTCTGGTCCATCAGAACTCCTTACAGTCTAATGGAGCCAAAACAACAAAAAGGGGGCAGGGGGTATACATTTATTTCTGATGGATTTTATGTAAGAATATGGCAGGAACCCTCTGACAGTATGGCATCTGAGGTAAGTCGTGAATGTCTGCAGTGTTGATAGACCTCTGCAAGACAGCCACGGTGATGGATGGACTATTAGATATGAGAGACAATAGGTGTAAATTGAAAACAGAGAGGCTGACAACCTGGCAGCCAGCCTGCAGAGATCTCCTGACAGACAGTCAGTTTTTTATCCGACTGTCTACCTATCAGTCTCTCTCTCTCAGACTACAGCAGCCTACCTGTGCCGGACCAATAATGCAGTCTGGGCTGAGATGTTTTAGATCAGGGGTTTTCAAACTTTTTGTGTGTGTGGACCACTATTTGTATTAAAGAATTTTCGCGGACCACCTCATAATACTCATAATAAAATATGTCTACACAAAGTCCTGAATTTATCTGCACTTCTAAATAGGCTTACTAGCACTAAAACTATAAATAGTCATCACATCAGTACAACATATTCTTAAAACATATTCTTGAAAAAATATATTTTTCTTAATAAAATATATTCTTTTATATTTTATTTTGCCTTTACACGGACCACCTGCAGTACCCTCACGGACCACTAGTGGTCCGCGGACCACAGTTTGGGAATGGCCGTTTTAGATAGTCTCAATCTGCATAGACAATTGGATTAACTAGAGAAAGAGAAATAAGATGCAGAAAGCATTCGATAGAAGTGTCCACAAAATGCATAAATACAAAATGTGCACCATGGCAGATATCTTACAGTTTTCAAAAGGCATGTGACATATTCATCACATAGCTCAACGCTGGTACATCACCTTTTGATACACTTCCTGTGTAATGTTATGGTTAATCTGACAAACCACAGAATTGTCACAATATACTGCGAAAATAACATCAAGCAAAAATGCACATAAAAAAATGCTCGAACAACACAACTAAGATGACTCGTTTAATATAAATGTGGACCTGCTTTCTACTTTTTATGTATACACTCACCTAAAGGATTATTAGGAACACCATACTAATACTGTGTTTGGCCCCCTTTCGCCATCAGAACTGCCTTAATTCTACGTGGTATTGATTCAACAAAGTGCTGAAAGCATTCTTTAGAAATGTTTAGGGATGCACCGCATCCAGATTTTTTGGGAATCCGAATACCGAATCCTACTCGCATCTTTATTCCATTACAAAATTTCTAAATCAAATTTTGCCAATACAAAGCCAATAGGTCCTCTAACCACAATGTTTAATCTGCTATTCTTGTTGTTGTTTTGATGCTGTTGGTTTTTTAACAAACAAAAAAACTGGATTTCCATGTAAACCAACTGTTCCTGCTCATCCCCACACCAGATATACTCACCATTTAAAAGTGGTTCAGTGGGTCACAAAACTCACAGTTTGGATCATCCAGTTAGAGATTGGATTATTTTTTCGATCAGAAAAACAGGGGCTACGTCGCTTTAAGAGCGAATCTGCACAGAGTCACTCTCTTCACTGCCCGTACAATCTATATCACTTTAAAGCTTGCTGCGAGAGATTTTATTTTCTTACATGATCATAGTAATGACTGACAGGATGAAGTTGGAGGATTTGCACAACAAATCCATGACAAATCAGTACGGATTGCTTCCTGTACTGCGGCTTCGCCCGATCGCGAAAGTGAAAGTAAAACTCGAGCGCGCGCTCAAACGCAATTTAAATACCCAATGCCTGAATTTCATACACCACAATTACCCATCCTAATCTGTGAGAGAATACATAAGCATTTAAATATATTTTTCCTCCCTATAAGTCAAGATAGCCGGGCGGGGATGCATTTTGATAGCCCGACTGCAAAGCACAATGAAAGCGATGCGGTAGTTTTTCCAGGTGCGTCCATGAAATGTGAAACGCCCCTAAAGCTCACCGGAAAAAAACGCTTATCTCCACGTCAGCACCTGATGTGTGTAATCAACGGCCGCGTGACGTCGACCAGCGTAACGTAACGCAAGCTTAGGGTTCGGTTCGGTGGAAAAAAAATCTAAGATTTGGCTGAACCCGAACCCCGTCAAAAAGCCCAGTATTCGGCCGAATCCGAATCCTGGATTCGGTGCATCCCTAGAAATGTTGGCCCATATTGATAGGATAGCATCTTGCAGTTGATGGAGATTTGTGGGATGCACATCCAGAGCATGAAGCTCACATTCCACCACATCCCAAAGATGCTCTATTGGGTTGAGATCTGGTGACTGTGGGGGCCATTTTAGTACAGTGAACTCATTGTCATGCTCAAGAAACCATTTTGAAATTATTCGAGCTTTGTGACATGGTGCATTATCCTGCTGGAAGTAGCCATCAGAGGATGGGTACATGGTGGTCATAAAGGGATGGACATGCTCAGAAACAATGCTCAGGTAGGCCGTGGCATTTAAACGATGCCCAATTGGCACTAAGGGGCCTACAGTGTGCCAAGAAAACATCCCCCACACCATTACACCACCACGGCATGATGGATCCATGTTCTCATTCTGTTTACGCCAAAGTCTGACTCTACTATCTGACATCTCAACAGAAATCGAGACTCATCAAACCAGGCAAAATTTTTCCAGTCTTCAACTGTCCAATTTTGGTGAGCTTGTGCAAATTGTAGCCTCTTTTCCCATTTGAAGTGGAGATGAGTGGTACCCGTTTGGGTCTTCTTCTGTTATAGCCCATCTGCCTCAAGGTTGTGCGTGTTGTGGCTTCACAAATGCTTTGCTGCATACCTCGGTTGTAAGGAGTGGTTATTTCAGTCAAAGTTGCTCTTGTATCAGCTTGAATCAGTTGGCCCATTCTCCTCTGACCTCTAGCATCAACAAGGCATTTTCACCCACAGGACTGCTGTATAGTGGATGTTTTTCCCTTTTCACAGCATTCTTTGTAAACCCTATAAATGGTTGTGCGTGAAAATCCCAGTAACTGAGCAGATTGTGAAATACTCAGACTGGCCCGTCTGGCACCAACAACCATGCCATGCTCAAAATTGTTTAAATCACCTTTCTTTCCCATTCTGACATTCAGTTTGGAGTTCAGGAGATTGTCTTGACCAGGACCACACCCCTAATGCATTGAAGCAACTGCCATGTTATTGGTTGATTAGATAATTGCATTAATGAGAAATTGAACAGGTGTTCCTAATAATCCTTTACGTGAGTGTATACTGTATCAGGACTCATTTTGCTGAATGATACAGTACATGTTGTCATTAATATATGAATATTAATGATTCAACTTCTACATTGGATCTCAATATCTTGTTCTGACTGATATGGGGCACCCAGGGAGCATGGGTTTTGGTAAGGGCCCACCTCAAGCGTTCTGGAAGAATAGTTTGAAACATACTTTGAAGCCATTGTTGACATGGACTTTGATGTCGTCCTCCATCACTTCTAAGTGAAAGCAAGAAGGTTCATCCATTGAAAACCGAGGACGCCACCACTCTTTAGACATCAAACGTGTGTAAAGACAGAGTCAGAGACCAGCATAAAGCATCTGTTGTGCCGAGTGCATTAACAGGGCTGTCACATTCACCAAATGAATAATGAGACCCCTTACTGTTAACAAAGAGATTGTCTAAAACAGTTCCTGCACCCATCTATAACAAGCACTACAGAAGGGCAAAAACATAACCAGCTCCCTAAAGCAGTGGTCTCCCACATAGTGCCCGCGGGCACCCGGTTGCCCGCACGGAGTCTGCGAGTTGCCCGCAAAAGCATATTTATTTATTACATATTTGTATATTAGCTTGGCTTCTTTTATGTACGTTAATACTTTAAACAATATTAAAACATATCAACAAGTCAGTAAAATAAAATTAATAAGTAAATTAGCCCCCAGGTTGTTTTATCCATTTTGGTAGCCCTTGCTCACAAAAAAATGCCCTAAAGTTTATAAAAGAAAAATATTTGAATGAATGCATGAGCTGTACCTGTTTTCTGGGTCTGGGACAGTCATGCTGCGGGTGATGTAGCACATTTTGAGCGGGATGTATCTGCGGTCGCCCTGTAATGATAGCGAGAGAGGGCTGGGGATATCAGAATGAGGGCTGCCGAGACGTGGAGACTCGGGTGGAGGGGTCTCCCAGCCAATCTCAGATACCGGTGACCCTTTTTTCACATATGGGGTGGCTTCCCGCATGTACTTCACTAGAACAAAAAAGAGGGGAAGAACATTTTGTGAATATCTGAACTAAAATGCAGCATAAAGTTTAAACAACTTGGTTTTGCAAGCCAATTCAACCTACTATTTTAAGTTTTGACTTGTGATAAGTTGACATAATTTGTTAAGTTATAGTATTTGGCCACTCTCTTCATATAAATGGGTTTGGCTATTCCAGTAATTCCTGAGAATACAAATCTTATAATTACAGCAGTTTGTAAAAGGCTTTTTCTGTTGACCTTTGCAGCAGGTCAGTCAAGTTCCTCCATATCATATGACTCCCTTTGTGCATTATTATGCTTGAATAGAAATTAAAATCCTTTGAAATGTCTTTGTATTGCATGACATTTTGGTTTGTCCATATACTTTACATAGCCTATATACTCACTATGAGTTATTCAGACGAAACATTTCTTAAAGTACATTTTCCATCAAACATGTTTACTGGGCCTTAGCCAGTC
This sequence comes from Paramisgurnus dabryanus, assembly GCF_030506205.2. Classification (NCBI taxonomy): domain Eukaryota; kingdom Metazoa; phylum Chordata; class Actinopteri; order Cypriniformes; family Cobitidae; genus Paramisgurnus; species Paramisgurnus dabryanus. Next base: position 22,051,286 of record NC_133349.1, read on the forward strand.
AAAAGCGAAAGCAGGAAACCCCTACGCAAAACCACATCACGCTGACAGCTGTCCTGACTGAGGAAATCTATTCACCTCACATTTGCATACTATCTTATTGCAATGTCAGATGATTTCTGCTATGTTTATGGCAGGGCAATGAACCAGCGAGTGAAGGGAGTTACACATGAACCTGCTGATAAGGTGCAATAAAGAGACTGTATAATTGCAAAGTATCTCAGTCAAACTTTAGTTTAATTATTCCAGTTCAGTACAGTACTGTATGACAGCCTAATATTTCACAATACTAAAGGTATTTCACAATTACCTGAGAAGAAGTTAAAGATCAAAATGTGCTGTTTGGCTATTTGGCATGACATCAGCAAGGTTAAAACATACTGTGGGGAGACATACCACCTGCATATTATTTCATTAAAACTCCACATGAACATTTTTAAGATTGATTTTGAGGGTGATCTATCCCATCAGGAAAAAGATGAGTGTCAAAAAGTGAGTAATCACAAGTGCTAGTACTCATAAACAGTTTCATCATAAATCAAGTTTACACACAAGTCAGGGTATAGCCCATACGGCTCTGAAGAGCATAACATCTGGATGTTGACTTTCTTACTGTGTTATTATGAATTTAAGGGGGGTTTCACATATAGTTCATTTTAAAGAACCAAACCAAGTTCACTTAAAGTGAACCAGAAGAGGAACTAGCCGAATGTGACCTTATGGCGTTACTGTAGTAGACTCAAAAGAGGACCAAGTCCTTTTTCAGAACTGAAATGATCTCAGACCCTTTCTTGTGCACAACACAACTTCATAAGAACTAAGACCTTTCTGTGCAGCAGTTGATTTTGATAGAAGTCCAAGCAACACACGAAGTCCGGAATGAGACCTCATTGTTTTCACATGCCAAAAATAAATCGAACCACAAAAGACCCAAAAGCGAACTGAACTCAAACCACCGCTGGATGTGGTCTGAGGGTGTTTTTACACCTAGTTTGTTTGAGCCCTCCAAACGCTCTGGGAGCAGTTCATGGTGTATATGTGAACAAAGCAAGTTATCTCAGACCCCCCTAAAAGGACCCAAAAGTGAACCGAACTCAGACCACGTCTAGAGGGGGTCTGAGTACGGTTCGCTTTGGGTTCTTTTGTGGTTCGATTTCTTTTTGATATGTGAAATCAATGAGGTCCCCGGGCCACATACATTTATTATTTCTCAGTCTGCCACAAAATTAAAATTGGCCACCACAAATAGATGTTTGCACAACTACATTCACGTTTATCACTACCTCTGTCTCACATGACAGTTTCTTTTCAAACACCCGTGGCGTCAGTCGACGGCGCTCCGCTGAGCATCATTAAAGTTGCGATTGTTCCGCCACAAACTGAAAGTCTGGAAAAAACTGTTATGGTGTCACTGATTCTAAACCTGTGGATGTTTTCATCGCTTAAAGGGAGTTTGGAAACTTATAGCAGAGCACAGATGACAACATGTTTTCTCGAAACAGCGCAAGCTACCCTAGCACAGGTAAAGCTAATCTACATTATAGCGATGACGCTGCAGTGATGATTCTCTCAGACCAATCAGTGACCTACAGTGTTTTCGCGTCACGTTTGGTATCAGCTCGGGTCGCTTGGAACCCCAACCGAGGTGGTACGAAAAAAAGTATCGGGTACTACGTACTGCACCCAATGGAAAAGCTCCCAAAAGTAAGCTGACCCGACCCAAACTAAACTAAACCGTGGGGTACTATGCAATGGAAAAGCGCCAATATACACACTGAACTGCTCCGAGGGCGTTTGGAGGGCTCAAACAAACACAGGTGTGAAAACACCCTTAGTTAACACAGGAAGTAAATCAGACATGTCACACATTTCTAAACAATGAATACACTTTATATGTATTATACATTCCAGCATGAATATATTAATGGCAAAAACTGGTTAATTCATACACAAGTTAATCCAGACACACGGGGAGGGGCAATTTGGCATCTCCAATTCACCTAACCTGTAGAAGAAAAATAGAGTACCCAAATGGCGCTTTTCCATTGCATAGTACCCCACGGTTTAGTTTAGTTTGGGTCGGGTCAGCTTACTTTTGGGAGCTTTTCCATTGGGTGCAGTACGTAGTACCCGATACTTTTTTCGTACCACCTCGGTTGGGGTTCCAAGCGACCCGAGCTGATACCAAACGTGACGCGAAAACACTGTAGGTCAATGATTGGTCTGAGAGAAGCGTCATCGCTATAATGTAAATATTAGCTTTACCTTAGTGCTAGCTTGCTGTCTCAAGGAAACATGTTGTCTTCTGTGCTTTGCTAAGTTCCCAAACTCCCTTTTAGCGATGAAAAACATCCGCAGGTTGAGAATCAGGGACACCATAACAGTTTTTTCCAATCTTGCAGTTTGTGGCGGAACATTCGCGACGCGCACGTTCGCATATATGCTTAAATGCAACTTCAATGAGGCTCAACGGAGCGCCGTGGAATGACGCCACCGGTGTTTGAACAGAAATTGTCATGTGAGACCGAGGTAGTGATAAACGCGATGAGCAAACATCTATTTGTGGTGGCCAATTTGAATTTTGTGGCGGACTGATAAATAAATGAATGTATGGGAATGTACAACGGTGCTCTCACTTGTATGTTGTCACAGCATTATGCAGCGCAAATATAACGACACGCCTATAATCCCTCCCACTACAAAGTGATACCAAACTCAATGGAAAAGCTAACCACACCAAAGTGAGGTGAGCTGACCCGACCCAAACTAAACTAAACCGTGGGGTACTATGCAATGGAAAAGCGCCAAAAGTAAACCCACCCTGACACAGGGAGAACATGCAAACTTCACACAGAAAGACCACCTGACCTTGCTGGAGCTCGAACCAGGGACCTTAGTGTGAGGCAACAGTGCTACTCACTGAGTCACTCTGTCGCACCAATTCTGCATTTTAGCATAGCAACTTTACAGCAAATACATATTAGTACCCTCTAAAAAATTCTGGGTTATTTCAGAAAGGGACAAACCCAATCGTTGGGTTAAAGGGGACATTTCACATGACTAAAGATAAATCATGGGTGTCCCTAGAGTACATATGCAAAGTTTTTGTTCAAAATATATAGATAATTTATTATAGCATGTTAAAGTTGCCACTTTGCAGGTGTGAGCAAAAACATAGTGATAATTATAGTGATAATTTTTACTGTGTGAGTTGATAGATACAGGTTTGTGCTGTTTTTCGTGACTGTATTTTTTAAGAGTCTATTTATTGTGTGTAGTCTATTTATTGTGCGTAGTCTATTTATTGTGCGTAGTCTATTTATTGTGTGTAGTCTATTTACTGTGTGCGGTCTATTTATTGTATGCAGTTTATTTATTGTGTGCAGTCTGTTAGCTGTTCTTTTATGTTGACTTTGTATTGTTTTCCTTTAATGTTGACTCTGCTACAAAAATTCTTATGTACCTGCATGGCTGTACTAGTACAAATGGCAAATAAACTTCAACTCAACTTAACAACCTGATCTCACAAAAATCTGTGTTATAGTCACGGAAAATTTGATCACTTTATCCGTCTCCATGTCACGGAATTCAGCTTTTTCCGTAACGGGAGGACAGATGTCTTTTCCGTATCACTCCCACGGATTTCTCGTGTCATTTTATGTATTGTTTTCTGATAGTATTTTCCTATTTTCAAATCATTGTCGCTTGGGGTTGGATGTTAGATTTGGGGTTTGGGTTAGGATGTCTAAAAATGTAACACAAATTGATTCTAACCCCAACCCCAAGTGACAATGATTTGAAAATAGGAAAAAACTATGAGAAGTAATTAAATTTTCTGTGACTATAACACTGATTTCCATGAGATCATGTTGCAGCAAAAATTTGCCATTTTGGACGTGTCCCTTAAAATGCTTTATGGCAGTGCCGTGGTTAGATAGTGCAGATTAAGGGAGAGTATAATCCCCTTTTGACATCACAAGGGGAGCCATAATTCAATGAACTATCTTTTCAGATGCTTGCAGAAAATAATTTATCAAAAGTAAGTTACTGGGTTGATCCTTTTCACATTTTCTAGGTTGATAGAAGCACTGGGGACCCAATTGTATCACTTAAACATAGAAAAAGTCAGATTTTTATGATATGTCCCCTATAAATTAACCCAAAAAAATAGTTTTTATTTGATCCAACTATGGGTAAAACAACCCAGCATATATTAAATTTCAACCCGACGGGTTGGGTTTGTGCATTTTAGACCCAACTCTCTGTTGAATATAACCCAGCATTTTTGATAATGCACAGGCAGTATAGACATAAGAAAGGCATGTTTATATACATGCTGGGCTATAATTCCTAACTATACTGTAAAAAAATCTTTTTGCATTTTATTTTTTTACGTTTAATCAACTAGGATTAACAAGTCATTTGAACTATCTTGAGTTGTTGTTACTTAATAAATCAAGTTCAATTTGCTTAAAGGGGAAATAAGTAGGATTTACCCCCATCTAGTGGTGGAATTGTATTTTGCATTCAAACGAACAATGCTTTCTAGCTCCTCCCCTTTCCAAATGTGTGTTGCAACTACGGTAGCCGTTATGTAATCGCTGATCTCCTTGTCCGTTGCAGCTGGTTCACGTGTTCAAGTGCTTTTTGTACCTATCTGCTATTATAGTTTATCAATACGGCGGAACGATATGGAAGCCTCCTTGGACTTACCCGTTCAATGTAAGTAAAGAGAAGAAATTCTAAGCTTACAAAGAAAAGTCAGATCACTGGCAGAGGTCATTTGACACCAACGAGGACATAATTATGAATAAAGACATTGATTTTGATTAATAAAACACTTAAAACCCTACTTATTGCCCCTTTAAGTTATGTCAAATTTATTTGATAACGTACAGCAACTCATCACTAGTCAATACACTGTAAAAAGTAAAAATTAAAATCTGTTTGTTGGATTAACTTACTTTATTTAAATTGATACAACATTGTTTTTACAGTTAAAATGACTTGTAAATCCTAGTTGATTCAACTTTAAGACTTAATTTAAGTGCAAAAAGATTTTTTATAGTGTATAATAATTGTCATTAGGGTTGTTATAGTCTATCTCTTTAAGAAACAGAATAAAACACAATGACAAAGGTATAACACAATAACAGACAAAAAAGCAACAAAAAGCTTCTTCTGAATGAGAGAATGCAGAAATGAATTGGAATGCAGTGTCAAACTCTCACATTTGGTTTAGTGTAATTGTGTACTTCAGGGTCAAGGATTCAGCAAGCTCCTGCATAAAACATTACTACTCAGAACTTTTGAGTTCACCACACAGCGGGTGAAACTCAATTGGCTTAGAGCCCCCGTAGTCCTTTATCCTCAAGGACAAACTATAAGAGCAGCTACAAACACACGCTTAAAAAAACACTTCCTACTGACTACTTCTACAAAGACAATGTGTTCAAACAGGTAGTTACAGTTTATCTTATCTAAACCGATATAAATGTTAATTTGGTGACCTTCAACACGTTACACAAATGTTTTGTATCTCCTCTGTGATTTGTTGTATAAAGAACTTCCTGAATCAGTTTCTCTGCAAAGAATTTCATCCCAAGCATTTAAAATTATGGTTAAAATTATCAATAAAAGATGTTGAAGTTTGTTGCCTGCAGCGTCTACTTATTACTTTTTATTGTAATCAAATCTATTAAAGACAAAAAATTATGCATTTCTTGAACGTTTTAATGAATGAATAGCTCTCATTATAATGTGCACTCCAGGGAAACATGGGTTCAAGGGTAAAAGCTGAGTGCCCATGTAGGAAACCAATCAGTTGCATTATACCAGTGGACATCAATGGATATTTTCAAATGCAATGCCCATGGAATAAAATTTGCTAAGCTATTCAAGGTTTTTGAATTTTTCAAAACCAAATACAATACCGCTAACTTCATTCGCGATTCATTCGTGAAACCATCCTCACATCCTGCAAATAAGCACTATAAAAAAATGATGTCATATAAACAAGCATTTTTATGTTAGTTTAACTTAATTTAATTTACAACATCAACTTGTTTTTATAAGTTTAGTCAACTTATCACAAGTCAAAACTTTAAATAGTAAATAGTCAAAACCAGGTTGTTTGAACTTTTCTTACAGTAATGTGATATTTGGATATTAAAATATCAGTGAATACATAAAGTGTATGCTGCCAGCGTGTTATTTGTGACATCATGATCACATGCTTTTTTCTATTCTTCTCTATAGTAATGTTTAAACTATATTGTGTGCACGTGGAACTACAAGAAACCAGTTTTTCTTGTCTTGTGCCTGACGCTGTGGCAAATCTCTCAGTTGCATGTGTTTACATTCCTTCATTTCAAGTCATCAAAGGGAATTTTAGGAATTCAGTCAGTCTCATTCCATGCACATCCAGTCGGATCAAGGACATGACATGGCTTTGGATGTTTTCATTTTCCCTTAACCATTAACTAACTTTAAAAAAATAAAGTATTGGACTGAACCAAAGAATGGCTGAGCTTGCATGTACTCTAGTAAACATGTGGTGTCCTTGTTCAGTATCTACCCCGCCATGCTTTAAGTTCATCTCTCATTCTGTTTAACTTTATCATTTATTTACTGGATGTGTGACTTTTTGATGCCTTTGGCTAAAGCATCTTTCTAGGGGTATAAGAACATTTGAATTGTGTGTGCGCATAATGAGGCAGTCAGGCTTTGAATAGAGAATTTGTTAAAACTTCCAGAATATTTTATTATTTCTATTTCATGTAGTCTTTACTTTCCTGCTTTAATGAAGAGCAATGATGTGATATTTATGAATCCAGATGCTTAAATACCATACTTTTAAAACATCTCTGGACTAGTACAGTACTATACTTTCTGGACAATAGTAAATGTTGTAAGACACTCAGTGTCTGGACATTCATTCAATCTTTATAAAGCATCAAGTGTTCACCCGAGGGTTTTTTTTGTGTATGTGCTTTTAGCCATTTTAAACCTGACACTGGTCAGATTCATTGTAAGCCTTTTTTTGTGTGAAAATTTTGAGGTTTTTTTTGAAAGAGACAAGAAAAGCCTTTTCTGACTTTGACTGGAAAATTGCTCATGTGAGTCATGTAAAGTATGGTTGTAGTGTACTGCTCTTTCACTGGGATCCTACAAGAATTGGGCTGTTCTTCGGATTCATACAAAGAGACAGGCAGTTATCAGACTGCCAAATTTTTCTGAAATATCACCAGAGAGCTTGACTTCAATGTGACTACTTGTGTGATTTGCCCAGAGACATTGACACAGATGTTTCTCAATCACATCAAGGTCATAAACTATGCCAGCTGTTATAAAATGACAATGTTGATTGATAGTGATTGATCAGTGATGATACATCACCAACATTTCTAGTAAAAACTGTCAAAGTGAATTATTTAAAGATACAAATCCCAAGCACATGGGACTCTCTTGTGCATGCGAATCCCTCTTGCTTGCAAAATAACAAGAGAGTGAATGTGTTGGACATGCATTGGTTCATATTTGGATTGGAAAGGAACTCTCTCTGCCCACTCGAATCACTGAAATTGGTGTTATTATTTTTAAACTATATGCACTAAATTGACCTAGATAGGAAAACCAGCTGGAAACATAAAAATTTCTATTTGAAGATTTGATACGCTGCTAAAATCTTTTATCAATATTTCAAAAGTACAGTGATGACATGACAACATGAGTGCTTTAAAAGGATGAACAATCAACATGTTTATATGTTTTCTTTGCAAGTGCTTTTAAGCAATAACATTTATTATTTATCATTTGTATTTAATTTGATCCTATTGGACATTTTTTAAGCATAACCATGAACCAACAAAAATATGTGTGTTCAGCAGTTTGATTCTGATATTCTCCGTCACGGGTGTCAGGCTTTATTATAGGTCAGTAACTGTAGATGCAGAAATGAAAACAGTAAACACCCACTGTCCTTCTCCATGGCTGAACTATAAGGTCCTGTCTCAATATACTGTTTTAAAGAAAGTAACCTGGTTCCAACTGACCCTTAGGGGGGTGTAAACCAAAATCCCTAAATGTCATAAAACCTGTACAGTACTGTATGACGCTAAAGTCTCCACCAGCAGAAGTAAACAGCTGACAGCATGTTTAGATCAAATGGATTTCCTCGGAATGTAACTTCCCCATACCACTTACAGTTTATCTCAGTCACTTTAGAGCATTTCTCGAATCTTAAAATGTGCAAACTTTTAAGTGCATTTCTCAAAACAGCACAATGCATGAATTTCATGCAAACGCCTGTAACTTGTTCAAGGTAGTTCATCAGTACCTTCAAAAAGACATGTCATTGTTCATGAACAAAACAGTCAAAATTTGTTATTAGCTATGTTGTCAATTAGGCATTATAACAAGATTGCACAATTTTAAGTGTCAGTATTTTCCTCACTTTTTAAATTTCAGCAATATGAAGTTACACATTAGTGTATGTGAGACATTTCCAACTTTACCTTTATTGTGTAAGTAAATTACACACAGTGTGATATTGAAAAATTCATACTTTACAGTACAAATACAAAATAACAAAATAAGAAAGGTTCAATCTCATCTCATATATTTCGCCTGACACCTTCCTGACCAGATGTCCTAGATTCTCGTCTATATTACAACACAACAGATATATTTCCTTGCAATTCAGCAAAGAATGGCTTGAAATGTCTTATCCAGTGACAAACACATTCATTTCTCTTTAGCAATGTATCAATTCAGTTCACGTTTACATGCTTAACAGATTATGACAAAAGGTCAACCATTCTGTATGTCATGACTTACACGATTTACTAGTTCCTAGATGGTTTGAGTTGTAAGACTATTCAACTTGAACAGAATAAAGACATTTGACATGGTAACATTTGGTGTCAAAACACTGTGTAAAGCTCAAAACAAAAGATACCCAGACAACAATTCCCTCCAATGTATTAGAAATGCCTGTCATATTTTGATTTATATAAAGGTTTATTTCTGCATATTTTTCATATTTTTGTGTGCAATTATATAATTACAGTATATGCAAAGCCTATCTTTCTGAATACTGTCTAATAGTGCAAATTTTTTGTCTGTGTATACAGTGCACTTGTAAGACTTCAAATATTTGCATTTGCTCACATTTGTGTCGTCTATATCTTGTATATCCATATATTATTAGCAAATAAAAAGTTAATGTATAGTAGCTATAAACGTACTTTGAATAGTTGCTGTCAAAATCTTTTGACTCTAAAGTGTCTTTCATGCCAATCTCAATGGTGTTGTCATTCATTCAAGAAGACATTTGTTATACAGTAACTGTAAGCAATGTTTATGCATTGTAAACATCTCACACCAACAGGTGCCTTAAACTTCCCAAAACCAACATTTTCTTCTTACCTTCCAGCACAACCTCTCTGCCCGCTTTCTTCAGCACCTGAACCGCCTCGTCGTGCGTTGCGTCGCGCAGATTGATCGCGTTCACGGACAGAATCGCGTCGCCGACGTAAAGCGCTTGAGTCTGATCAGCTGCCAGACCTTTGAAGATTTTACTAATGAGAATGGGCATCTTGTTCTCCTTCCCACCTTTGATGCTGATCCCTAACCCCCCGACCTCTTGCTTGATCACTTTGACGCATCTTTTGCGGTTGGCGATCGCTTCGGGCACTTGTGTATCCCCGTGAGGAGTCCTGAGTCCGGTTTTGGGACTGCTCGTGGGGTCCGGGTGATCGTAGGAGCCGTTAGTGCTGATGCCGTTAACGGCGGGTTCACCCGCGGACCCCTCGCAGCTGAGCGTCAGCGACTCGTCGCTTAAACTTGCGAACACCGCGTGCCATCGCTCGCGCACCAGCACCTCCAGACACGCGCTTTTCTGCACTCTGTTAGCACAAAGCGCCGACGCTACCGCCATCTTTGAAGCATTCTTAAAATGCCATGTGATTTCATACACGAGCGCAGGACTTTAGCCCTGAACGGGGAAAAGTTGTGATTCAGGTTGGATACAGTTTAGCTCCTCGTGCATATCCTCTTTGGGTGGAGCAACAGTCTGGTGTCCTGTGTGGCCATGCAGATACATAACTCCACCGCTGTCAGGAAATACGCATATAAAGTCTGTGATTTATATATTGCGTACATTATTGATGTCAGGAAAGTTATACTATAGGAGTTGTTCTTGCACTTGTAGCGTAAATCTTCATGATTGGTGCGCGCTCATGGATCAAATTCCTGCTGCCATTAGACAGTGCGGACATTATAAAACTGACAGTTGTTTCGTAATTTTATTGTTGGTTAAAGATTGTTGTGTTTAAATATACATAATGAGGAAAAATTAATAAGTACCCGAAAACAATGTAAATTGATCAATCAATGTAAACAAAACACTTCGTCAGACTCTGAAATGCCCAAAATATTGAATGTTTTAGTGCCATCTAGTGTGCATTTTAGTATCGAGCATGCAAGCGGTACACACTTACAGATAAATTGGCAACACTTTGGAATGCTTGTTTTTGTTAACATTAGTGAATGCATTAGCTAGCATGAACTAACAATGAACAATAGGCTAATACAGCATGTAATAATCTTAGTTCATGTTAATTTCAGCTTTTACTAATACTTTTTTTATTAAAGAGGACTTTAAAATCTGACTTTTTTCATTTTTTCCATAATTGGGTCACCAGTGCTTTTATCAACCTAGAAAATGTGAATAAAATCAACACAGTAACTTAGTACAAGCATGTGAAAAAATAATCATTAAAATTTGGCTCCCCTTGTGATGTCAGAAGGTGATAATACCACCCCTTAATCTGCACTGTCCACCATGCCACTGTTATCTGTGCAGAGATCAGCTCATTTGCATGTAAAAGGACACACCCCAAAACAGCACATTTTGGTCACACCTACAAAGTGGCAATTTTAACATGTTAAAATAAATTATCTATATAGTACTTTGAACTAAAACTTCACATATGTACTCTGGGCAACCAAAGATTTATTTGACATTTTAAAAAAGTAATGTTAAATGTTCCCTTTCAAAGCTGTTAATGTTAACATAAGATAGAACTTATATGAACTAATGTAATGGAATTGACTTAAATTAACAGATAAATGCTGAAAAACTATATTGCTTATTGTTAGTTCATGTTACAACCTTATTGTAAAGTGTTGCCAATAAATATTTATAAAAAAAAACAATACACTCTAAAAACAAACGGTGCTATATAGCACCAAAAGTGGTTCTTTGCTCGTAATCATAGAAGAACCATTTTTAGTGCCATATAGCACCGGTGAAGCACCTGTAGAGCACCTGTGTAGAACCAAATACACTCTAAAAAAACAAACGGTGCTATATAGCACCAAAACAATTGCTTTGGATCGTAACGATAGAAGAACCATTTAGTGCCATAGCACCGGTGAAGAACCAGTGAAGCACCAGTGAAGCACCAGTGAAGCACCAGTGAAGCACCAGTGTAGAACCATATAGGGGCCATATAGCACCACATATGGTTCTACATAGCACTATATGGTTCTACACAGGTGCTTCACTGGTGCTTCACTGGTGCTTCACTGGTTCTTCACCGGTGCTATATGGCACTAAAAATGGTTCTTCTATCGTTACGATCCAAAGCAACTGTTTTGGTGCTATATAGCACCGTTTGTTTTTTAGAGTGTAGGGGCCATATAGCACCACGTATGGTTCTACATAGCACTATATGGTTCTACACAGGTGCTTCACTGGTGCTTCACCGGTGCTATATGGCCACTTTTGGTGCTATATAGTGTACTTTTGGTGCTATACACTCTAAAAAAACAAACGGTGCTATATAGCACCAAAACAATTGCTTTGGATCGTAACGATAGAAGAACCATTTTAGTGCCATATAGCACCGGTGAAGAACCAGTGAAGCACCAGTGAAGCACCAGTGAAGCACCAGTAAAGCACCAGTGTAGAACCATATAGGGGCCATATAGCACCACATATGGTTCTACATAGCACTATATGGTTCTACACAGGTGCTTCACTGGTGCTTCACTGGTTCTTCACCGGTGCTATATGGCACTAAAAATGGTTCTTCTATCGTTACGATCCAAAGCAACTGTTTTGGTGCTATATAGCACCGTTTGTTTTTTAGAGTGTATAGTGTATATATAAGCAATAAGGTACGAGATGCCTGCAACCCCTTCAGCCGTTACTTATTCACGATACAGCACTTGCCTCAAGTACTTTATTGCTTTTATAAAACTGTTACCACACAATATTAAAGTAAAAAAAATTAGTGCAACTTTCATGAAGTTAAATCAATAAAAAGCATTCCTTCCGCTAGAAAAAAATAGTCCCTGTCCATGAACAAAAATGTGTTCCAATGTGTTATATGCATAAAAAGCTCAAATAAAAACAACAAACTAATACGTGTGGTTGCTAAGGGTGTTGCTAAGGGCGCAGTGATAAACAGAACCGTTGGGTAAAGCGGTCATAGCCGTGTTTTATTGTGAATAAAGCACACATATTGACCAATCAGAATCAAGGATTGGAACTAATCGTTTTATTATTACAAATAATCGATTTACAAAGAACAGTTTTGTAAAAAAAAAGTAATGCTTTTGTAATAGGATGACTAGATCATGTGTGTAGAGGGAACAGAATAAAGAGTCATTAAAACGAACCCGCAAAACTTAAGACGTTTTAAATAAGCACATTTATATCTAATGAGGAAAGGTTTTTAACGAGCAAATTAAGCCTCATCTTGACTAATGATCAAAGCAGTAAAATAAATGAGCTGTGTAATAAATTAGCTTCACAAAAACGTAAGCATTTTCAGCATGGCACATTAACAAAAATGTATATTTTGAAAATCGTTAAATGTTGTATTATTTCTTTGACTTACACACACAACACAACACAACACACACACGCACGCACGCACGCACGCACGCACACACACACACACACACAGGTTTCCATGTTTTGTGGGGACATTCCATAGACATAATGCATTTTATTCTGTACAAACTGTATATTCTATTCCCTAACCCAAACCCTAACCCAACCATCCCAGAAAACATTATGATACCTTAGATTTTCAATAAACATCATTCTGTTTGATTTATAAGCTTGTTTCCTCATGGGGACCTCAAATGTCCCCACAAGGTCACAAAAATACTGGTATTCCTATCGTGATAATTACCAGGTACACACACACGCACGCACGCACACACGCACTGTACAGCATTAAACAATGATCAGAAGTGATTTTATTATAAGCCCTTTAAAACATACAGGGGACAAATTATAGAGGAATGTTGAAGTTGCATTAGATTCATGGGTGAAGGGACGCCTTTAAATATGCTCATGCTTATGCTTATTTTACCCTCTGGGTTTGATTAGGACTCAAATTAAAAATTAAGACAAAAATTTGCAAGTTAATCCCAATACAACTGCTGTAATTTTCAAGGGCTGCTGTACCCTGGACTGGAGAATATTTCTCAGTCTAAGTCTCTTTTGTCGATCCCTAACGATTGTGAAACAGCAGGAAGGCACATGAAGCTCATTAGAGTTAAAATAAAAGGCCATGCTGACAATTTAGGACTCTCCTGTGTGCAATGAGAAGCGAATAACTCAAGTGGCGAACATCAAACTCACTTTCATCACATCTATGTGCAGTTTCATCGCAAAATGGTCTGTGGGGTTATAATGCACCCATCAGTGTGAGTTGTTGGGCATTGACTCTACAGAGGCAGGCTGTTCCTGTAGGTTTTGCATTGCATCAAGGGAAAAATCTGAGTAGGATGCACAAGCTGCAGTGCTATACATACAGCAAAATTTATCGCAAGATGAAAGGGTCATTTATTATATGCATGTAATGTATTTGTTATATCCAGATGTGTATTTTGGATCTCTACACTGTAGTCTGGGTGGTGCTGTCATATTTTGTGCTTGAAAACTGTACAAAGATAAATTACCACCGTATGGTTAACTTCATTAGCCTAGAAGCCAAATATTGTGCTTGAATGCGTCTAAAACATCATCTAGCAAAGCTGCATTTTATGGGTCACGCTTATCCAAATTTTGCTATGTGTTTTGAAACAAACCTTATTCCTGGCGAAGCTTATTCACGTTGTTTAAATTGGTACTTTGGTTGCTTTTAGCAAATGTTAAATTGTTGCAGATTAATGCTTTGTTGCTTTTTATTGTCAGATTAGGGCCATTGTCAGAGAACACAAACTAACAACACTTGGTGTTCGAGTCACAGGATCAGTGAATATAAGTAAAGGTTTTAATGTTATACATTTAGCTGTATCGTGCCAAATGCTGGTAAAACGATTTTGTTATTTATGTTTTGGAGATAGGTGTTTGTTATATAACTTAATAGATAATAGAGTGCTAAATTCTAAAACAAATGGCAAATGTATAAACAGTATTTAAGGTGCAGTATGTGGTTAGGTCTAATTGGGTCTTAAATGTGCCAAAAGTGTGCTCATTAAAATAACAAGAGGCCTATATATTTTAACCAAAGCCAGTTAGGATTAAATTTCATTGCTTTTTCGTCACTCCACCTCACATGTTTTTTACAACAAATGTTGTGTAAAATCTTAAGTGAAAAGTTGAACTTACATCACCAAGGATTCAATGAGAAATGCCGCTTTCTGTTCTCTTAATAGTTTTAAAAAAAATGGAAATGTTGAAGATGAGATACATAATATAATGCCATCTATAAGTTACTCTCAGGGGACTTATTTTTATGAATAAAACATCAACCTCATTAAAAGTAAATTTAATATAACCGAATAAGTTCACATACAGGGCAGTAGATGAAAGATGGAAGACATGAGCTCATTATTTTACTCAGTATTGATTATTTGGAACCCTACTGACATTAAACTTTTAACACCATTTAAACTGAATGCTTTACATCTGTCTGTCTGTCTGTCCACCGCCTGTCGATCTGTCAAGGTTTTTAATTATTTGTTTCATTGTACCATTATCAGTTAAAAGGCAATATGAGGCTTACTTTGTTATTCATTATTATGGGATTAAGGACTCTTTTGTAATCAGAGATGCAAGAAAGAAAATACATTTTGAAAAAAGTTACTGATTCATTAATACACTGCAAAAAAATTACTTTCTTACTTAAAAATTCACTTACCCCATTGACAGATTTTTTGGCTTGTTTTAAGCACAAATTCACTTGAATTTGATATTTTGTCTAAAAACTAGACTTATTTTCTTAGGTCATTTTGCTCATCATAAAAATACATCTTAATTTAGGAATTTTTAGATATTTGTACTAAAAACAAGACAAAAATAGTAATATAAAAAATAATTTTTTTGCATAACATAAAAGCAAATTCTGAATGTTTTGGACAAATTGCAAATGCGTTTTTACAATCAAGAAGTTGATTATCTCACAAATCAATCAAAACCTTATTTATAAAGCACTTTACATACAATCAAAGTTGACCAAAGTGCTGTATTCAGAAGAATACAAGACATACAAACACATCTCACACAAGTTCAAAACAGAAAATCACATAAAACAGCTAATTATAAATAAATAAAAGAACAACCGTGCAATAAAAATACAAATGTAAATGTCTTGTGTCAAAAGCCAAAGATAATTGGTGGGTTTTGAAGGAAAACACCAACGTTTTACACTATTTTGCTATGTTCCTACCTCAACTTAGACTAATTAATAAATACATACCTCTATTTTTTCATTGCATACACTTAATCTTTGTACAGCATGTCGTGAATGTGTTAGCAGTTACCCTAGCCCCATTCATTCCTTGGGATCCAAACAGGGATGAATTTAGAAGACATCAAACACTTATGTCATACAATATAGTTCTCATTTTTTATCTGCTTAAAAAATCCTCAAATTTTATTTTGTGCCATCATACTTACTTGTGTAACTACTCACAGTCTTTAAATAGGAAAAAATTAAAGTGTTTTGGTGGCTTTTAAATTTATCCCTGTTTGGATCCTAAGGAATGAATGGGGCTAGGCTAAATGCTAACACATTCATGATGCGCTGTACAAAGATGAAGTGCATGCATTGAAAAAAGATAGGGATGTATTAATTTGTCTAAGTTGAGGTAAGAACATAGTAAAATATTGAAAAACGGTGTTGTTTTCCTTTAAGACAGACAGTGAGGAGGCCTGTCTTATGGTCAGAGTAAGAATCTGTCATACAGAATTAAAGTTTATTAAACCTTAGATCAGAACATTACTTTAGTCTCTCTCTCCATCTCTTTGTTTTGTTCTCTGTGTTTTGATTCTGAAGGACAACAAAGCTATCTTGCAATGTTTTTGGGCAATGTGGTCCTTCTATCCAGCAGGTCTAGATTAACTCAAAACCAGTCAGTGGCATCATATGTACAGTATACATCAGATTTTGACTCTCTGGGGTCTTCCATTGTAAGACCAGGGCGGATTGGCTAGTTTGATTGTGAAATAAATGGCCTGAAAGCTTATTTGGATCTGAACATTGGAAGTTCTTCTGTGAAACATGTTAGTGCTTTCTGATGTTATCATGTGCCAGACGTTATTGCAAAGTCCATATGGAACTATTCAATGGCTCATATTCCCAGTGTGGACAGCAGTAATACACACCAAATTGTTTTGGTACGTCTCCAGGTAGGACAATGCCCAAACCTTATGTAGATGCTTTAAAGCAGGTACATGTGTTTCACATATATGGATGCTATATAGATCACACTTGTTCATTTGTGTATATATCAGGGTCTGGTGTGTGACAGGTGTTTAGACCTGAGATAAGTACTAAATCCTCAAAGTTCACTGCTTTTGGCAAGAATAATAAAAACACAGATTTTTACAGTAATGGTGTTTTATGTGTCATTATTGGAAGAGAGTTTTACTGACAGCAAATCCAGCCGTACAAAATCACATCTGGCTACTTCACTGTTCATAGCCAAAATCAGGGATGGATTGATTGAACGATTCTGAAAAAAATTATAGACTTCGCTTTTCTTTTCTTTTGATAGCTGTATGCTTGACAAACAAAGGCCCAAAAGTTTTCTCTTATTGTCACCAAGAGATGAAATATCTTACATTATGAATAAACTGCATTTTGTCAAACTTTTTTTGCAGTTTGTCAAAAGGTTTTTATGTGGTCACAGAGCATTTCCAGAATTGTGTATGTATTTGTGTAAACAGTGTCATTTCACTCGGCTAATGGATATTGGCAGTCTCCGTTCTGGCATCAATCAGACAGGCAGTTCCAGAACTGAGATGACAAATCTTTTAGTCTAAATGAGCCCTTGTTCTTCCTTCCTCTGTTTGAAGTTATTAACTTCAGTAAATAAAACCGTCAAAATAGCATTATTTGTTTGTGAATGCGTGACAACATAACAAAACAAGAAGACTGTATTTTTCTATTTACACCACACACTTTACAAATGTTCCTCTCTTCACAACACAGCTGTGCATGTCTGGGTTGACTTAATAATTATTATGATTGTTTAGGCATTAGTTATGACAATTTAGCTTTAGATACGCACAGCTGCAAAAAAATGAAAAATGTGCGTAACACAAAAAGTGTCACAAAATCGGTATAATTACTAAAAGGCTTTATGCCAAAAGACCAGTTACATAAACTTGTGTGTGTGTGTGTGTGTGTATCTGGTAATTCTCATGTTATGGGACCAATTGTCTCCACAAAGATATATATACCAGTATTTTTTTGACCTTGTGGGGACATTTGGAGGTCCCCATGAGGAAACGAGCTTATAATTAAAAATCTGAAGTTGCAGAAAGTTTTCTGTGATTGTTGGGGTTTGGGGAAGGTAATAAAATCTAGAGTTTGTACAGTAAAAAAACGATTACATCTATCAGTGGTGGCCGGTGACTCCTTTTTTTGAGGGCGCTCGATGCGAAGTTCGTCACACTATGTATATAGCCCGTCATGTGTGTGGTTCTTTTTTCAAAATATTTGTTCTGCACGTCGTGAGATCCTGTGTGCATCACGTGTCTTGTCAAAATAAGTGCCTGCTGCAGTAATCTCATGCGTAAAAAGAGTTTACTGTTAAGGGAGTGTCTTGCGTGTATTTTGTGAACGTGTGCGTCTCTTTTATCATGAACGGTTTTGACGCGTGTGCAGCAGGCACTTATTTTGACAAAACACGTGATGGATATGGTTCACATGACGCAACAAACACAAATTTTAAAAATGCAAGCAACACACATGACACTCCGAACACTTATTTTGAATTTGCGTCCCTCGGATGAGCAGTCACGAGCCGCTGTCTGAATTCTATCCTACAAACTTAAAGTCCAATATTATCTGTAGTTCAACTAGTAGAATCGCATTGATGACTACTAGTTGTCATATGCACACTGTAAAAAATCTTTGCTGCCTTAATGTTTTTGTTGAATCAACTCAAATTTCTAGTTTCTACAACTTATAAAGTGAACTTTTTTCAACTTATATTTTATAAGTTATAACAACTCATCTATAACATCTCATCTCTAGTTAAGAAAAAATTAATAGTAAGTAAAAATGACTTGTAAATCTGAGTTGATTTAACTAAAAAAATAAGAAATGAAAGCAACAAAGAATTTACAGAACATGTTTTGTCAAATGACAGGCGAGAACCAATTAGATTATCAAAACAGCACCGTATTTGAATTTTCGGCGCAGATCTGTACACTGTAAAAAATGCAGCATGCACAACTTGGTTTTGCAAGTCAATTCAACCTACTATTTTAAGTTTTGAGCCGTAATAACTTGGTCAAAATATTAATAGTTTTTTTTCACAAATGTAAATTCTTATACCCAACATGACAAAAAAGTACGTTTTGACCTGGATAACTTGACATATAAAAACAAGTTGAAATTGTTCAACTAAATAAGTTAAAGTAACATAAAAATATATGTTGATTTGACAAAAATGCTGCATATTTTTTTTCCAGTTTATGTTTCATGTACACTAAAACAAACAAATAAAAAAACACTTCAATTAGAGGTAATACTTTAAGTGAAAAAATTAAGTTGAAATATTTTAGGTGTTAGTTGTCACAGTTCTCTAAACTAAAAGATGACAAAAGCAGGATTATAAAAACTTACAAGACTTTAATCACCATAGACAGGATCTCACCATAGACAGGATCTCGCCATAGACACGATCTCGCCATAGACACGATCTCGCCATAGACACGATCTCGCCATAGACACGATCTCGCCATAGACACGATCTCGCCATAGACACGATCTCGCCATAGACACGATCTCGCCATAGACACGATCTCGCCATAGACACGATCTCGCCATAGACACGATCTCGCCATAGACACGATCTCGCCATAGACACGATCTCGCCATAGACACGATCTCGCCATAGACACGATCTCGCCATAGACACGATCTCGCCATAGACACGATCTCACGATGACAATAATACATTTAGACGAGATCGGACAATGGACAGGAACATGAGGGCAAACTATAAAGGGTAAGTGATAATGATGAACAGCTGAAACTAATGATGATAATTAACAAACACAGGTGAGACTAATTAAAGGTAACAAACACAAGAAGCAATGATGAACATGAATGAAAACAAACTAAACAGAACCAAAACCCTGACGTTAGTACCAAATTAAGTAATTGTATAAAGTTTTTCCACCTTCAAATGAGAAGTTGAGAAAAATTAAGTTTATAAAAAGTTTTTTTAAAGGAACAGTATGTAGGATTGTGGCCAAAACTGGTATTGCAATCACAAAACGTGTGGCTAAAACTGGTACTGCAATCACACAGCTGGTGGCCAATATACCAAACGACAACATAAACATCAGTTGAGGGCTGCAACTCCACTTTTTAAATGACAATATCCTGGCCGGACCGCTGTTGTGAGTGATATAAGTATTTGAAATGAAAATTATTTCTTAATGTCTAGTGACATTTCAGGGCTATTTAATGATTAATTGATAAAAATTTTGCAGTGTTTATGCAATGGATTTATGGCTATATAAGCTCAAAATATTAATAGTTTTTTCACAAATGTATTGTTTTGCTTCTGAAGACAACCCACTGGAGTCATGTTGGATATATATATATATATATATATATATATATATATATATATATATATATATATATATATATATATATATATATATATACATTAAACCATTATGACTAAACCATTTTGACTGAAAAGAATCATAAGAATTCCTTTATCTGATGATTGATGGTCTTCAAAAACAGCCACTATTCAACGGCATTACAAAACTTGGAACAGCCAGGACATTACTAATATAGCTCAGATTGTCTTTCATTCAAAGAAGAAAGTAATGTCAAGATGAAAGTCATGATGGCTTAAGAGTGAGTAAAATATGGGCTTGTTTTTGATCTGGGGTAAACTATTAATTTAACATTTCTGTACCATAACGTGTGACAACTAGCCCCGGCTTCCCCTATACAGTAAGTTATTGATGGCTATAATGAGCTCAGACAATTGAAAGGTGATGTCAATTCTAACATCTCTCCACTAGATGGAACAGCTCACACATTTTTAAGCCTTTATAAAAACGACCTGGTATACTTTTTCATTTCTCCTAAACATGCAGAAAATCCCATTTAATACAGTCAGAGCAAAAATAAGACAATTAATATTAATAGTTGGGTTGAGCTTTCATGCGTGTGTGTGTGTGTGTGTGTGTGTGTGTGTGTGTGTGTGTGTGTGTGTGTGTTCCCTAGAGGTCCAAAAAGAGAGCGAAGCCTGGAAGCCAACCCTGCCAAATGATATTGGCATGGCGGCCTCAGACTTTACAACACCGTGAGAGCATTTTCTACGAAACACTTTTCATTAAGTTGGACTTTCCCTCTTGAATTGACCGTCAGTAGGTCAATGAGTTTAATGGTTCCTTAAATTTCCATTGCTTCTGTATTCACTGTCCAAATTCCAAATGAGGACAAGGATTATTAGATACGATAAACGCCATAGATTAGCGTCATTTATCGATTATTACATTTAATTAAATGTGCCTATTTGATCAAGCAATCCAACTATATCCACGGTATCAGTTTCCAACTTGAATGCTATCTATCTTACACATGTACTTTGACTGGGTACCTAATGAAAGGAGACTCTGAATCCAGTCTCTGTGTTTGAGTGCATTACGACAGTATGAATGCATTTAAGTGAGACACACAGTTTAAGTAGTTGGCAAAGTGCTAGAATTGAGCCCTGCACATCTGTAAGACACCACTCTCTGGAGACATTGAGCTGCAAGGAAAACAACCAGACACACACACAAACACACTTGCATACACACCCACCTGTTTTGCCATTACCTCATAAGTTCTGCGAAAGCTGGAGGTGACACCTGGGGCTGAGTCGTGGCGAGTGTTTTTTTTTCAAACGTCAAAAGTCTAGCTCTCAGCTTTCCTAAAACAGCCCGCAACAACATCTAAAACGGCACCACTTTGATTCACCCTGAATAGCATGTAATGTAAAAAATTGCAGTGGGACCACAAACCAGTGTAAAATTTTCTCAAGATGTGTCACAGCTCCATGAACCGTTGTACATGATTTTTATTGAAACATGAATCAAGTTTATTATTATTAAGTTTTCCTGTATCTCAATTAGTAGAGCATTGTGTTAGCAGCACAATGGTCTTGGGTTAACGCACACTGATACATTTCTAAGCTGGATGTGCTGTAAGTCGCTTCGGATAAAAGTATCTGCCAAATGCTAGTAATATAAATTAACCAATTAAAAAAAGTTTAACACAATAAGTATACATGCAGATCTGTTTATCTAAGGGTGAAGTGTTCTGTCTTACTAGCATAATGACTCACACCACATGCACTATTGTGAAGTCAAATGTGTTCTTTAAGATTGTATACAAAAGTCCTGTATGTGTTTACCCCTGGATGTCAACCTTAGATGAATTACTTCCTGTACGTGACTGCATTAAAACCACCCAGACCGAATCCATACAACTTTACGTCTCTCTCTAGTCTGCGAGAGAGATTGTAAGATGCTAAACTGGATATACAGCGACCTGCTACCATGCCAGTTCTGATGGGGCACAATGAAAAGTGTGTCAGTAAAGTATTACAGTCTGGCTCCTGGTGCTGCTGTAATACTGAGACAGAAAAAAGGTGTCCAAGTGGAACTCTGTGGATTAAGGCACTCTAATGTCTCCCACACCCTCTTTTTCTCCTGTTTAATCATGACAAAGTGCTTCAATCTGGACATTTTCTGAAGGATGACGCCTTTGCTTTTTAGACCTCATCATTGGCTGCATATCCATAGTTTTCTTTTTGAGTCAATCTGGAAATATGGTTAGGAATGTACTGTATAGAAGGAAGTTTCATTATTGAGATTTAGTAGATTTAAAGGGATAGTTCACCCAAAAATTAAATTTTGTCATTATTTACTCACTCTCAATTTGTTACAAACCTGTAAAAAATTCATTTTTTCTGATGAACACGAAAGAAGATATTTTGAGGGATGCTTATAATCAAACCGTTTGTGTACCCCATTTACTTCCATAGTAGGAAAAAAGAATACTATGGAAGTAAATGGGGTCCACAAACAGTTTGGTTACAAACATTCCTCAAAATATCTTCCTTTGTGTTCATCAGAACAAAAAAAATTTATACAGGTTTGTAACAATATGAGAGTGAGTAAATGATGACAGATTTTTCATTTTCATCATCCCTTTAAAGGCATGATGTCATCATTTACTCACCCTCATGTTGTTTTTAAACCTGTATACTGTAAAAAGTTGGTGTAACTTAAAAAAGTAAGTTATCTGGTTGCCTAATATTTTTACTAATATTTTTAACTCTTTCGTTGGCAGCATTTAAAAAAAAGCATTTTTCATTATTTTCACAAAAGTTTAATGCCTTCCAGAAAATTTTCTTCTTTAAATACGTAAAAAAACTTTCATCCTACCTTAATTAGTTCTCTTTATATCACCTCTCAAATATGGGTAGGTTTCTTAAAAAACACCAAATTTTGATAATAAAACTTTTGTGAATGACTTTTGTTAGAGATCAGATTCAGAGCAATGATCAAAAAAACATACACGGACATGCAGCTGCTTGTCCTAGGACGATACTTATGGGTTTTATAAGTTTATAACCTGGTGGATAATAGCGTGAAGCCGGAATTAAGTAATCATGGAAGCGTTAAGTTGAATGAACTAAAAATTTTAAGGTAACCAGGTAATTTACTTTTTTAAGTTGAACCAACAAATCTTTTTTTTAAAGGGAGTTTCTTTCTTTTGTTAAACACAACAGAAGATATTTTGATAAATGATGATAACCACACATTTGACGATACACACTGACTTTCATAATATGAATAACAATGATGGAAGTCAGTGGGTACTGTCAACTGTGTGCTTCTTTTGTGTTCAACAGAATAAAAAAACTTATACAGTTTACAACAACAAGAGTGTAAGTAAATGACAAAAAAAAATGTTTGTGTGAACTATCCCTTTAATATATTGTGATAAAGAATTAACAGTGGATAGGCAGGCTAGCTTTCATAACCAATCAGTTTATATACTCAGTTATGCCGTTTTTTAATATTTTTCTAATGTATAGTGAAGTATATTTTCCCAGAAGACCTTATTTTATTCTTTAATGATATATTGTATAAAAATATGACTATCGGGATCAATGTCAGCTTTAATTTCACAATCTTTCATATGCAGTGATTTTACTTGTGCTATAAGACCAATGTCAGAGCCAAATGAAACGCAGATCTCGATGGTGCAGTGAAGAATTACGTCCAAAATCAACTTTCCGGTGTACACCCTTAGATGTCTAATACCACCCAGTCTAGAGTTTCATTTTATTCACGCACACTTGAAAGCTTTGTAGATGATTTATACAGCAATTTATGCGCTTTCACTTGGTTCAGAGAAATAATGTACTTTGGGAATAAAACCAGCGTGGTTGATTTATGTTTGAGCAACACATCTCAACCTGTGAGTGATTTGCTGAAGAGCTTAGAGAGACCATCTTTATCTTACATGAGTTATTATCTTCAACTCAAACATTACACGCTTACACATATATAAAGTTTCACATGCATACGCATGCACATCTAATCCTGTCAATCATATTTCAGAAAATATGACAATTTCTCAGCATCCCATCTCTGCAACTTGCAGTCCATCCGAAAGCTCGTCCACCAATAAAGATCACAACTCAGAAACTTACAGTAATAACATTGATGTTATTGGATCACAGCAGTTCTTGGCGCCCATGTTTGAGACTGTCATTCACTAGGCTTTTGATCATTTACAGTGTCTTATGGGTCTTGTTAAAAACCACCACATGTGCACATGTGTCCATGCCTGAACAAAATGTCAGGGCATTGCTCATTTTACTTTGTGCATCATTCTTTCTTCAACCATTGTGGTTCGCTCTTTTCTCTCATCTGTGATGTCTGTCTCCACTTAATGCAGAACAGGCACCTGACTTCCCCTTGGCGGATCAATACCATGTTGTGATTACACTAAACAAAGTTTCTCATGATGCAAGACTGTTAATTAAAACATCTAATCAAAATATTCTGCTCAAAGGCTTTTTATGATCTGTACATCATTATTTAACAAACATGTTTAGATGCTGTTCAAGGTGATATCACTTGTTTTTGACTTATCAGATGATTTTTCTTGGGATGTGTGTATGGTTTTCAACTAGGTGACTGTAAAACAAATAGGCCTACGTATGATTGTGATCTTTGATTCAGAGATCCACTTATAGGTCTGTACTCTCCAGAAGTTGCACCAGCGCTATGCTCTACACCATGAAATTGCCCATGTGGATTCTAAAAACCTGGAATCAAAATCAAAGTTGGTTCCAGAAAGTTGAAATCGAACACCAAACAAGCCTCGTAGGCTTGAAATAAATCAAGTTTTAGCCATAAAAGGGTAAATGCGCTTGCAACTAAAACACACATTTGCACGGACAGATGGACCAGAAAACTTCACATGGTTTTAGAAAAGACGTCCTTCAGTGTATGTGTTTGTGTGTGTTTGTTTTGGTTTTGACCTCTGGACAGCATCCGGGACATATCTTCCCTCAGGTCTCTGCCAACAAAGCATCTTCTGTACACCAACATATGATGACCAGAGGTGGGAGGAAAGATGGCAAAATATATACAAGCTTTGCTTTTCCCATCGGTCTCACAAACAGAGGGGCAGTGTACGACCCCCGCAGCAATCTGTAGGTCAGCCACTTCAAGCTTTAGCCAGACACTGTGGTTTTTACATCATTTAGGCATTTAGTTTTAGCAACATTTTTTGATCTTTTTGGTTTTTAACCATTTTAAGCATTTCATTTGCATGTGGCTGGATGTGAGCAACATCTACTCCCTCCTGGTAATGAATGACACCATTGTAGATCCTGCTGACTCTACTTCATACAATAAATGAAATGACATATCTTTACAGTATATGTACTTTCATATACATCGTATAGTAGATGTACACATTTAAAAAGTATAGTAAAAAAAAATCATCATTTTATAGGTTACAGTTGAGGTGTAAGCAAAGTAATGCTGTTAGACTCTGTTGGGCAGTTGAGATGTTGGGAGGGTAAGTATACATATGAGTACATGTGTTTTTACATCCGTAAACAGCTAAAATAATTGGATCTCTGTTTTCTCATTTGATGCTAACCCTCTCCGCCCTTTGCTAATAGCTCATGTTTGGTTGATTATGCAATCCTTCAAAGGTGAAACAAAGACTTTTAGTGAAAATCTCTGGAAACGATTCAGTATGTAATCGTAAGGTTTGATAGAAAATGGAAACAGAGTTGAGACGTTGTATTTAAAATGTTTCATTTGAAAACGATTGCAGCAGATGTTCAAGTCACATGTTCAATAAATAAAACGAATTCATTCCCTCATTTGAACTTTACTGTATTCTTCATCTAGTCCTAAAAACAAGCACATCTTGTTTGCATCTAAGCTGTTATAACTACCAATTAAACAAACTTAAATCATTGCCACATCCCTGTTGCAACTCAGACCATCGTAAATGTTCATAATGGTCCAAGCTGATGTATGCTGGTAGCTATGTTGTTCACCAGCAACAAGTCCTAGTCAACAAGCTTGATTTTTCTCTAATGAAGCTAGTTACACAACCTAAAAACATTTAAAGCTGCAAACCAGCATCCAAAACATAACAGAGAGTCCCATGGCAACATTATGTTGACCCTTGGACAAAATTTTAATTAACCAATCAGATTTCAGAAATAAATGTACAATTTGTTTCAAGTTTAAGCTTATGACCAAGATTAGTTGCTTCTTTGCCATGGTTTTTGACTTATCATTTCCCTCTGGTTAGGGTTGGGGTTTGTGTTAGGTTTTATTTACAAAAATGTTGTCTTCGCAGTAATGACATCTTTCACTTATACAAAAAAATCAGGTTTAGCGAGATGGCACGTAAATTTTAATGATAAACCACTGAAAAAGAGTTGTGATAGGTAAAAGGGCTTTTAGGAATTCTCAGATGCGGTAAATGTTAATTTCGCTCACATTTGATCTTATTGTCTGTGAACATGTGCAATATAAACCTATAATCAAGCCCTTTATACATTGCTGTAAGTCCATCACTAACAAATACTAAACAACGGAAACACCAGACAGAAATTTGTTATTGGGATTTGCTTTGACTGGCCACAAAAGACATTCCGGTATCTCCTGTCCACTTCAAAGCCATGTTTTGTCTACTCTCTTATGACATCTGTGTTTGATATTGCACTTGCCAAAAACACAATCGGCGTCGCATTTGTCTGCTATTATTGTCTCTAAATGGAGAGAGAATACTTAAAAGATGGTTAAAACATGATTCAGTGTTTAATATTTCACTTGTGTGGGAAACAATTCATTATGACCAGTTAATGATCAGTTCTCAGAACTCAGACTATACCAGGTTTTGGAAGATTTTCAGAAATAACAAATCATTTGAAGATTTCTTTTGTTTAGTCCTAAAAAGGATCAAAACATAACTATTTTTAAAGCTATTTTTGTCATTTTTAGATTGGTCGGTCTGGAAAGGGTCTTAAACACACAATAGTTTATCTTCAAATGTGAATGGATGAGAGATTTTCATTCCCAGAGTGCAACATATTACAACATAGAACAACAGCACTATGACTCCACTATTACCAAAGTTATTGGATCTAAAAAGACTGAGCATTCCTATTGCTATACAGTGGCAAGAAAAAGTATGTTAATCTGTTGGAATTGCATAGTTTTCTGAATAAATTTGTCAAAATGTGATCTGATCTTCATCTTAATCAAAGGTATTGACAAACACAATATGTCTAAAAATAATAACACAAAAATGTCTGGTCTTTCATGTCTAAATTGAGAACAACCAAAAAAACCACATAGTGCTTGTGGAAAAAGTATGTGAACCCTTGAGATAATGACCTCAAAAAGCTTATTGAAATCAGGTTTTAGCACACCTGGAGTCTTGTTAACAGGGTTCCCACACCTTAGTTAACTTCAAATTCAAGGACCTTTCAAGGACTTTCCAGGTCCATAACCCTTAAATTCAAGGACAAATGTGGGGACACATTTCAAAAGGAGCAAGGTTACATTGTGTTACCTTTAAAGATACATTGTTACAGTTCCCTTTCGAGGGAACTCGCGCTGCGTCACTGCGGTGACACTATGGGGATGCCCCCAGGGGTAAGTGCGTCTGAATGTGTATATCAAATTCAACCAATGGTGAGGCATAACGATAAAGACATGGTGACGTGGGAGCCAGGAAGTATATCGCTATCTGAAATATTGCCAAAGACGGCATTACAGGGACGCAGGAAGTATGGCAAGGGAGACGCAGCATCTCGTTCCCTTCTCAGGGAACAACAGTTACATATGCAACCCGAGATGTTTTTATTTGTCAAACACAACAAAAATGGTTATATAATATGGTTATATGGATTTTTTTTGCATAAAATAGATTCAAGCACTTTCAATGACCTGTATCTACGTATGTTTATTTTCAAAAACTTCCCAGGGCCTTGAATTTCCCCCCAGATTCACAAACTTTCAAGGATTTAATGGACCCGTGGGAACTCTGTGTTAAAATAATACATTTGGAGGTGTGGACTACGGCTACTTTGACTGATAAAAACCCCTCAAACTTTTGGAGTTTGCTCTGACCAACAAGAACATGCATATGTGAGCCATGCCTCACCAAAAATAGCTTTTAGAGGAGCTACCATCAAGAATTGTTGCTTTAAAAAAAGCTGGAAAGGGTTACAAAGTTATTTCAAAGACTTTCAAAATTCACCAGTCTACAGTTAGGCCTATAATCTGCAAATGTAGATGCTTGGAAACTGTTGCTACTCTACCAAGAAGTGTGCACCCATTCAAAATGACACCAAGAGCACAACAAAGTGAGATAAAGAAACAACCCAGAATGACAGCCAAAGATTTGAAGGCCTCATTGGAACTTACTTACATCTCTGTTCATGAGTCTACAATACGTTAAACACTGAACAAGTAGGGTATCCACGACAGGACACATGAAGAAAGCCACTGCTTACTAAAAAGAAGATTGCCGCCTGCCTGAATTTTGCAAAAGAGCACATTGACACTCCACAGCGGTATTGGCAAAATGTTTTGTGGACTGATGAAACTAAGATTGAACAATTTGGAAAACATACACAGCGCTACATCTGGCGTAGAAAGGACACGGCATATCATCATGAAAACATAAACTGTAAAGTATGGTGGAGGAAACATCATGATTTGGGCCTGATTTGCTGCATCAGGGCCTGGCCAGCTTGCAATCATTGAGTGGAAGATGAATTCCCAAGTCAATATCAGACAATTCTTCAGGATAATGTGAGAATGTCTGTATGTCCGCTGAAACTGTGTAGAAGAAAACGATCTAAAACACTGGAACAAGTCCAGAACAGAATGCCTTCAGAAAAACAAAATCCGCCTTTTGGAGTTGCCAAGTCAGATCCCAGACCTCAATCCAATAGAGATGCTATGGATTGACTTGATGTCCGCTCTGGCGTCTGAAGTCCCGTCTTCTAGTTAAAAGAACCAATCATCAATCAATAAAGACTGATGATTCTCTGGGGGATGGGCTCTATACGTAAGGCGCTTGCCAACATGTGGGCATGCTCGGTAGCAGAAAAATTTTTATTTTTTTCCTCAATTTGAGCTTAAGAAGTAAGACGCAAACGTTATAGTACGCTGGTAATTGTTGGTCAGAAATATGTTGTATAATTCTGTTGATGGGACTTTAATCTTGCCAGACTGAATAAATAAATAACTGCCAGGAGGGTTGTGGCTAGAAGGGATACAGCTAGGGCCAAAATCTTTTGAAATCTCGCCGGATGAGCATTTTTTATCATAATCTTACCCCCAAACCTACCCTAAATCCACATTTTACAGGATTTAGGCTGTAGCATTATTCTATATAGCCAAAACGGCTGTTTTTCATCCTAATCCCCCAAACCAGTGGCGTGCTGTGAGATCTTCACTGGGGAGGCACGAATGTAAAACTCCATGTCATGTCCATCACGCGTCATGCCAAAACGTGCCTGCTGCAGAGGCGTCGCGTTTGTTAGATACTCGCTTAAACTTGTGTAATCAGAATTACACATTAAGTCTGTGTCTTGCAAGTATTGCATGAATCTTTCGATATGTCTACAGCAGGCACCAATTTTGAGATGACGTGTGATGCACATAGGTTCACATGATGCACTGAACATATATTTTGACATGAGGAGCCACAGATGACACGTCAAACACATATTTTAAATTCCTGCCTCCTCGGAAGAGAAGTCACTGTACACCATTGCCCCAAATCTAAGTCTTAACCTAACATCTCGCAAGATCCCTCTAGTTAGAACCTGCTCGGAGGCATTGCAAATATGGTTGTCTAAAGATGTGACTTCCCTTAAGGGACTTTGGTATTACAGCACATTTATCAGTATAATGCTGAAAATAACATAAGAATCACTTATATTGAGGAGCTTGTGCTACCTTATATTGTGCTTTCTTGAGGACAATGGCACAAGAGGTTACAAAATGTGAATATACTGCTGTCTTCTGCATGTTGTGTAATTTGTTATACCATACGATATACTCCAGATGGAAAGGATGATTGCATCAGTGTAGTGAATTAAAATCCATGCTCATTGCTACATCTTTTCAAATCCATTGCTTCAGGATATAAATCTCAATATAAAACAAAAAAAAACTTGGGAGTGCCTATTAAATCATGTGTTTTGAATTTCGTAAGCATTCAAAAGTTCCGCTCAAACGTGTGATGGGGATTGTGGCGTGTGCTCTGTCGCATATACGTACGTAGACAGATGTTGCACAAGCGACTAGATAATTTCTGTAGTATGAAGTACAATGCCGTGTGGATTTGACAGCCAGACCCTGCCAACACCCAGTCCCGGGAGATCAGACAGAACAGTACTCCTATCTTGTGAGTGCAGTGCGAGTTAGTCATGCACTGCTCCAGTTGCAGGAAGTCCCCTTGTTTATGTAGCATCTGGAACACGGAGAAATGTCAAAAAGCATTAAACTCAAACCGTTTGCAGTCTGTTGAATACTCAAATTATGTCTCATACACTCAGACCACTAATGAGATCTCCTTAATGTCAGTTATTTGCTTCAGACAGTTCAAATGGAGAACACTTGGGGATGGGAACTTGCTGCTTCTCAGATTTTTCTTCTCAGAACATAGTAATCTGATATTCCTAGTTCTCTAGAGATCTTAACAGTATCTCAAACTGTTGTCAGATTTGGTGAGACAGCAGGGAATGCCATTAAAATGTAACGTTTCCCACAAAGAACAAATTATCTGAACTATCCCACTTAATTTTATACAGCCTGTTCTCTTTCACCTGAAAACTGCAACAAATTATATAGGATTTTATCAAATGTATAGCTACCAGTCCAACACAATCCCATGCCAATTCGTACATATCTTACAAGGTGACTGATTCATACCACCAAATTAATACGTTTTTAAACGATTTGCTTTCGGCCCTATGGCGTTGGATTTAGGGGTGGGATATCATTATTGTTTTTTTCAAAAATCCTTTCCAGAAAAACACTAAGTTTTTTTGTGATTGTTGCATGCAAAAATCCTTGATCTTGCGACACATTTTCTTAAAAAAAATGCAATGGAATATGCGGGATATTTATGCAATTTTATGCGATGAAATTGCGGGAACTGGCAAAAATTGTGAGAACTTGCAAAAATTGCGGGAACTTGCAAAAACTTTTTTTGCAGCTTTTGCAGCTTTTCAGTGATGTTCACGTCACATAATCACATCACTTCATAACGTTCCCATGGCAACAGGGGGCTTGGCTGCGCTTGTGTGAGGTAAATGCAAAATTTTTCAACTTTCTGCTAATATATATGTGATTTTTGCTACGAATATGAGAGGATTATGAAATCATGCAAGCCTCGCATATTTTGCGCATGGAAATTTGCAATTTATGCTGCGAAAGTGCGGCATATTTGGAAAAAATGCGTCCCCCACATAAATATGCGGACTTTGGCTGATTATGCGTTAAATCATGGGATTGCATAATCACATGTTTCTGAAGGGACTGAAATTTTTTTTTGTATGAATTCATATGTGTTAGCCAACATACGAATTCCCATGAATTGCAGTGGCAGCCAAATATGTATTCAGTGTGCCATGTGTGTGTGGCTCGTCATGTCAAAATATGTGTTCGGTGCATCATGGAAATCTATGTGCATCGCGCATCATATCAAAATACATGCCTGCTCCATATGCATCAAAAGGATTCCTTATAAAAGAAACGCTCGCGTCTCGCAAGACACTCACTTAACACTAAACGTTGATTACACATGAGATTTAAATTTTTCTGTCAAGTTGCCCGCCAGCATTTTTGTAATTTTCACAAAAATTTCACAAAATGCCTTCCAGGAAAATTTTCTTCTAATAAATAAACATAAACATAAAAATGTATCAAATGAAAGAACAGACCCTCTGCTTTCAAACTAACAATGAACAAACAAACAAAATGGGAAAAACGTTTCATCTCTGATTATAAACTCTTAAATATGGGTATTTTTCTTTAAAAATATTTTTTTTAGCAAAAAGCTGAAATAATTGCATTTTTGTGAAGGAATTTTATTAGAGATCAGATTCAGACCAATTATCAAAACATACACAGAGTTTAAAATTAGTAAATAACGTTTTGGCTTCAGTTTTTTTGATAAATTGGGTAAGTGACATCTAATGGATAATCGCGGTATTGCAGATTAACATAAAAATTCATCAGGAACACGTTTTTTTATGCAAATGTTTTTTCTTAATTGACGAGATAACTTGTCAATGGTGGGGAAAGAGTTAAGCGAGTATCTTGCAAACGAAAGCGTATATTTTATCATAAACCCTTAAACGAAACGTTTGTAGAAGGAACTTATTTTTACATGATACGTGATGCACATATTTCACACTGATTCACACACTTGACGAGGTTTTGACGGGTTTCACAATTCCCGCCTCCTCGGAAAAGAAGTCAGGAGCCACCAGTGATGAGTTGTTCCCATGAGGTTTCCGAGTCTCATTTTTAATAAATCCATGTAGCCTTTATAGTTCTGTACCCTTGGGTATCATAAAAACAGTCATATTTGTCTATTTTTTTGTCTGAATCATTTTTCAACAAGCATTGATACTTTAAGACAAGACTGATGGATGAATAAGACACAACAGAGAACCTAATAAAATCTACAGAGCCTTAAAAGAGCAACCTGTGAGCAGTAAGATGTCTACTGGGCATTTTATAAAATCTTTTTTGGATAATGGAGAAAATTAAAGGAGAAACTTTCCCACATGACGCCACGTTTCCCAAAGCCAAACATCAAATCTGATGTATGAAGGAGTGACGAGTCCGTTTTGTACAGACACAAATCGTATTACTTTTAACTTTATTTTTAGTATTACAATACCGACCTGGGAATCGACTATTTATTCACTACCCTTGTCCTGGCTTGCAAATAATAAAGTCTTTCTGAATATAATTGTCATCTGATAAGTTTTAAAAAAAGCTTCTATTATTCATCACGTTCGGAGACCTAACCACAATCTTTGCAGTAAAGAAACCATTAGTATTCTTTCTTTACGAGGTTTCGAGCTGGCATGATTTCATCACATGCAGGCTGTGTTTTGGACTTCTTTCTTTCCAGCACCGCTGCTGGCTTTCACTCTGCTTATAACTTTGGATTGTGTTTGTGACATCTGGGATTAAGCCATATGAAAGACGTCAGTTAAATGTTGTTGTATATAACACAGACGATGATGTATCTGTCCTGGTTTAGAATGGGAGAATTTTTTTTCTTGCACACTGTCGATGTTTATGAAAGCTGTTTTATAGTCTAGCAAAGTAGATACAGCTCATTAAGATCATAAGAATAACTTTTTAACAATAAATGAAATTCATACACTCAAAAGAGTAAACATTTAGACACTATGAAAACATTGTCCTGTTTAAATGAGCATTTCAATTAAAACCACACATCAGAATTGGCTAAACCAACATCCCATGAGTTTGGTTTGGTGAAATTACACCGTTCGAACATTTGATTCAATATACATAGCACCAATTGTTCCTTCGTACTAAATATTGCATCAGATCAGTACCAAAAGTAATCAGATCAGTTCCAAAAATACATAATGACATTACCGAGCACATGTCAACTCGCAAATTCATACAAATTCAGCTTGACCTTGGTTTTCCCCCACAGAATATCATCATTGTTCTCCTGGGACTGCGTTTCAATAGGCGCTCATTTCGTTTGTGTGTGTGTTTTATGTAAATGGACAGGTCATAAATCTCTTTTCAATCCTAATTTTCAGACGACAAGTAGAGCTCATCTCTTTTCATTCACACTAGGTAGGGTTGGGATCACTAATGCTGTGGACATTGAGTATGATAGATGATGCTGTCAGACCCTGCTGCTAAAGGTTAATAAACGAAAGGA
The DNA here is from genome assembly GCF_030506205.2 of Paramisgurnus dabryanus. Taxonomy (NCBI): domain Eukaryota; kingdom Metazoa; phylum Chordata; class Actinopteri; order Cypriniformes; family Cobitidae; genus Paramisgurnus; species Paramisgurnus dabryanus. Next base: position 22,085,308 of record NC_133349.1, read on the forward strand.
AAACTATTTGATATTAGGGATCTGCAATTTGCACTTCAGAAGCTTCTCTGGCAATCATCAAGACTCTCCCTGTCCCAAATGATACTTTTTCTTAACAAAAACTACATTTTTATTGTTTTTCTACCAGACTGATCTCACGGCAAGTCATGTTATAGTCACGCAAAATGTGATTCATTTATTCGTGTAGCTTTGTTCGTGCCTTGAGCATGAATGTCTTTTTCGTGTCAGTTGCACAAATTTCTATAAATTTTTCGTGTCCCTGGCATGACTTTCTTTTTTGTGGCATTTTATGTATCATTTTCTCATTGTTTTTTCCTATTTTCTTACTATTGTCACTTGTAGTTGGGGTTAGAATCACTTTCTGTTACATTTTTAGACATCCTAACCCAGCGTTTCCAAATCCTGGTCCTCGAGTACCCTTTCTCAGAAAGTTTTAGATGTCTCCTCATTTAAAACACCTGATTCAACTAATCAGTCTCGTTCCAGAATGGATAACATGTCTCCGTAACAAGCTGTTGAATAAAAGCAGCTGTGTTAGATGAGGAAACATCTATAACTTTCTGGAAGGGGGTACTTGAGGACCAGGATTGGGAAACACTGCCTTTGCTTGACATCAGATTTTGTGCTGCTATCTTCTTTGTTTAAATGAGGTGATTCAATGGCTTCTGATTGGCCAACAATTAGGTAGGGTGAACGTACGTGTTATTTTTCTCAGACATTTCCTGGCCAGGATTTCAGTCGCGTCCTCTGGAAGTCGCATTTGTTGACCGCATAGGTCATCGAGGTTCTCACATTTCAGTAAAACATTATAAAATAAACATTTATTTCTCTTAAGAGATACAATTTTCCTTCTTACCATGAAATGTAATTGTTGCTTTTCTAAAATAGAACCTGGAAAAATAAAACTTTATGATATATGCGGTCGACAAATGTGACTTCCGGAAGTCAACCCGAAATCGTGTCTAGGAAAAATGGCATGGGTAAGGTCACCCTTGGTTAGGTTTATTGCCACCTGTTGGTTTGGTATGCTCTTTCACTTTATAGCCTGTTTCTGTATTTTCATGTGGACAGAGACTTTTTTGAAATGGAGAAAAAACTGTTTATAAAAATACCTGTGTATGTGTGGACTAGTGCTTATGAGGTGATGATGGGTGCATCCTAATATTGAACAGAACACACCCCTGGGTTAAAATTGACCCAATGCTGGGTTATTTTAATCCAACTGCTGGGTTATTTTACCCCATGGTTGCATAAAACAACCCAACATTGGGTAATTTTTAACCCAGCATGTGTTCTGTCCAATATTTACCCATTATGGGTCAAAAATAACCCAGACATTATTAGAGTGATCCTTCGAAGGACTTGACTTTAAAGATGGGGACTTGGTCGTCGGGGATGCAGCCTCCAAAGTCCATGAAGCGAACTGAAATGAGACGGTAGCCTACAGAGTTATTAATGTCACTTGCTGGTCCCGCCCACCACGCCTGTCAGCAGGACACAGCAGCAGAGACATTTCAGAAATTACCAGAATTTTTTTCATTTGTTTTTTGGAGCATATGACGCATTTGTAGGAACTTCCTTATTGGGACAGCCTTCATCGCATTACAGTGATTTCATTGGCCTTAAAAAATGGGATGCACCCGATGGCACAGAGATGTTTATCAATGGCTTTAGACAGATCTGCATATTGTAGTCCTCCTCAAAAAATACCTCCCAACTTTGGCTCAATATTCAGGTTTTTGTCTCAGTGTTAGGGTGTAAGTTACACCCTGTTCGTTCTGATCCAGGTCTTGCTTATAGATTTTGCATTGGCTACTTGTGGGAATCTCATTGCTGAAGCATGGGTGGATATGAGTGTGATTTTTAGGGCACCTCCCTACTTCAGCTCTGACATATCCAAAATTTTTATTGGATGCAGAAATAAAAGGCATTTTGCCTGCCAAGACGGAACCTAAACGATGTGCTCTGGCCAGATTCAAACTAGAAAACAAAACAAAAGAGGACAGTGAAGCATATGTACAATAAATACTAAACTGTGATTTTTGTATAAATATGTATTTGTGACCCTGGACCACAAAACCATCATCCGTCATAAGTCGCACAGATATTTGCAGCAACAACCAACAATACAATATATATTTTAAAAAAAATGTTAAAGGCAAAAATCATCAGGATATTAAGTAAAGAACAGGTTTAATGAGATATTTATTAATTTCCTACAGTAAAAATATAAAAGATTTATTTATCATTAGTATTATATGTGCTAAGGCAGACTGATCTCACGGAAAGTCGTGTTATAGTCATGCAAAATTTGATTAATTTATTCGTGTCCATGGCACAAAATTCAGCTTTTTTGTGCCTTGAGCACGAATTTCTACAAATAGTTTCTCGTGTCCGTGGCACGATTTTTTTTTCGTGTCAAGTTTTTTCTAATTTCTTGCCATTGTCGCTTGGGGTTGGGGTTAGAATCCCTTTCTGTAAAATTTTTAGACATCCTATCCCAAACCCCAACTCTAACCCCAACTCCAGGCGAGAAAAGTTTTAAAAGCGGATAAAAAACATGTAGAAACCAATACATAAAAGAACATCCTAACCCAAACCCTTAAATCTAACCCCAACCCCAAGCGAAAATGATTTAAAATAGGAAAAAGAGAAAACAAAACATAAAATGACACGAAAAAGATATTTGTGCATAAGGCCTAAAAAAGCAGATTTTTGTGCCATGGACACGAATAAATTAATCAAATTTTAAGTGACTATAACACGACTTTCCGTGAGATCATGCTGTGCTAAGGACTTAATTTGGACAACTTTAAAGGCAATTTTTTCAATATTTTGATTTTAGATTTTTTTTTAGTGTGACAATCTGACTTTTTCCATGTTTTTGTGCTATAATTGTGTCCCAAGTGCTTCTTTCAACCTAGAAAACGGACAAAAGATCAACCCAGTAACTTTGTTTTGGTAAGCCATTTTTCCAAGTGTGTTTAAAATTAGGTTGTTCAGATTTTGCCTGTTAAGCAAGGCAAATTACAATAATACTGCCCCTTAATCTGCACTATCCACCGGCACTGCCATTTAGTGCAGAGAGAAAGAGAGAGAGAATAAAGAATTGTCTTTGCATTTCAGCCACTCTTTTGCGTTTTAAAGGACACACCCAAAAATGGCACATTTTTGCTCTGACCTACAAAATGGGAATTTTAACAGTCTATAAAAAATACCTGTGAGGTGTTTTAAACTAAAACTTCACTTATGCACTCTGGGGACACCAAAGACTTATTTTTCATCTTAAAAAAAATCTCATAATATGACCCCTTTAAATAGTTGTATATCGCCAAATATTATCCAAACTCAACAAACATCAATGGAAAGCTTATTTATTCAGCTTTCAGATGATGTATAAATCTCTATTTCGAAAATTGACTCTTATAGGTCCAGGTTCACATTTGTGCATTGCATGTAAACCAAGAGCGCCACGTTAGCAGAATATGTTAACCACTTTGAGAGCTCCACACTGAGCCTGTCTCTCAAAATCCATGACTTCACATTTACATTTCAAAATCTGTTTCTTCTTAGTCCAGCACACCAGTTGCTGAAATACCCAACAGAACCAGGCAGTGTGAGAAGTTCTCCATTGCAGTGTAATACTGGACGCTCACTGTCTCAGTGGAATATGCTTTAGACATTTGCATGTTGCAAAGGGATAATTTGTCTTCATCATCGTGTATATTACCTGTCCAAACCCTCACTTCAGAATGATTTATAACCACTTTAAATGGGCAGCTCAGAGTTTGGAGACTACCCATGATGTCTTCTGGTTTGTCCTGAACGAGTCACGTCTTATTTATGTAACCTTGTCCAATTTTTGTCGAAACCCGCTACACATTTCGTCCTCAGATCTTATAAATGTAACTCTAATGACTTAATTTGACCTAATTTCACTATTTTAATTGGGAAAACACTTCCTTGTGCAGCAGCCACTGTGATGAAGAGCAGATGAGCTCTTGTCTTCATTAAGGCATTTACTTGACAACCAGAACTATTAGGGGACCAGATCTCTGTTTTGATGATGTGTGGGAAAACGATTAAAAGCTTACCTCAGGAGACCTACGTATCCATTTTGATGACGCATATGCAAACATTTTAAGATGATCAGAAACGCCTTAAATATATGAACTGTGACATGAGCAGAGTTTAAAAACCAGATTCGAGATTTTTACATGAAATCATGAAACACGAGCAAGCCAGTTCCTAAAAAGTGACTTTTTCAACTGGGTGTGCTGTAGCATTTAGCAGACGCTTTTATCCACATTGATTTACATTACAAGTCTTATCTTTTATTAGTAAGTGTCTTCCCCGAGAATTAAACCCATAACCTTGGCATTGCTTGTTCTAGGACTTAGTTTATTGAAATGTAGCTTTAATAAATGGTGAATGTTACTTTTAATACCCATATAAAACAGACAGTGTACACAGCTCATCTGCAGGGTTTTACAAGCCTTCGGTGTAATTTGTGTCGGTACGGTCTGTCCACCTCCATCTGGCAGTCACATCAGGTGTATTGTTACCACTGTGATGACATCTGACCAGAGCCACGGGAGTGATTCAAAACACGACATGAGCTAAATCCATTTCCACTGCAGGGAATAGTAGTGAAGTCAAAAAAAAAACAACATACTGTAATGTATTCTGTCAGTAGCAGTGAAAACACACTTGTGTAGCTTGTGTATACATATAGGTCAAGCTTCAGGCTAATTTACACTGATCTGACAAAAGCCACAAACTCATTCATACTAAATTAGATATTGGTGTTTTTCAGATCAGTGTGAATTATCATTTTAAGTATAGTAAAAAAGTATATTTTTTACCCTATATGGTAGGCACTACTGTATATCACTTTGGCAACATTAACAGCTATTTATTGATTTATTAAAGAAGCAATAACTTGTGCCTCTCTATCGCCATCTCTGTTTGAAACATAAAATTGTTGAGTAATTTTCTGTACTTTTTCTGTACTTTCTGTATTGTTCTTTACCTCTGCGTGGATGAATTTGATCGTCTGTGATTACAGCATCAGAGCGGATCTGTCATTATGCATAGATAAGACATAAGCAATACATCCTAAAAGCCATCTATACGAAAAAAGTCATCTGAAAGAATATCTGCCACTGTGCCACATGATGACTAAATAAATGAAAACATAAATGATTCAACATAAATCACATTAGTGATGTCTTACATGTTTAAAGGAAAAAAACTGGATCCAGTATTTCTCTTTTTGACTGGAGGTTCTCCGCAGTTTGAGCTTTCATTGTTTTAACAGCAGTTGATTACCCAGATGTAATGACATCATAAATTGATATGTTCATGATTCCCCAGATGATCATACATTTTTGTAAAATTTACAAATTAAAGGGGCAATATGTAACTTTAAGAAGGATCTCTTGACAGAAATGCTATATAATACATAACTATTATCAGTGGTGTATAAAGACCTCACATAATGAACCGTATTGTTTTTATTACCAGGGGGCTCATTTATAAAACGTGTGTATGCAAAAATAACCATATTTTAATATATTAATGTCTTTGACGTGGAAAAGTGCTTAGCACTACGTCAGGGTCTGAATAGACGTATGCACTTTTGCTTGACCGATTGCTGCATGTTTTTGGAAATATAAGCCATTATTGCTGCTCGAAAAGGATTTAAACATTGGCAGGTGCTTTTAAAATGTCAGTGACATTAATTAGGCATCGTTTAAATGCAGAGTTTTGAACTTTAAGCTGAGCATAATTTCAAGATAATTTGCTATTTACTGTATAGATTTCACATCTATACGCACGCTTTCTGTGCACACATTCATTTTATAAATCACACGTAAGCACTTTTGAGAAATGATTGTGTGATCAAATTTAGCACGTTTTTATGCAGCATTTAACAAAAGAGGGGGATCCTGGTCCTGGAGGGCCACTGTCTTGCAGAGTTTAGTTCCAACCCTAATTTAACACCTGAAAAATCTAATCAAAGTCTTCATGATTACTTGGGCCCTGTCCCAAATGGCGCACTTCATGTGGACTTTGAGTCTCGTGGCCTAAAATTGTGCATTGTTGCTTAGTCTACTAGTCCATAGGGTGTCCCATCTGTCATTTTAAACTTCGAAGTGTGCTCATCAGCGCCCCCTATGACGGAAGGGAGAAGTTCATACTGATGGGCAAATTCTATTCCTATTTCCGGTGTGATGCTTGTGTCTGTCCCAAACTACGACACAGGTGCTCCTTCTTGGACTCGTTTCAAGGGTCCCTAAGGTCTGCACCACATGATGTCATCAAAGTGTGTACTCTGAGGAAGTTCATAAGTCTGGAGTGTGTCATTTGGGTCAGGGCCTTGGAGGTGTGTTTGATTAGGGTTGGAGCTAAACTCTGCAGGACAGTGGCCCTCCAGGACCAGGTTTCCCCACCCCTGTCCTAAACAGACAAATTGTTCTACAAGCACATTATCCCTACGTTGCCTCAGGCGATGACATGTTTGTCCTGTGGCAGCTACCGTAGCTTCTCATTGCGGCTGCATCCGAAAACTCTAAATTGCTGCCTTCTGTGGCAGCTTTCCAAGGCAGGAAGGCATCAAGGCATGTCCGAATCCAATATTAAGTCTCCTGAGATCTTGTCCCACAATTCAAGTGTGCGCGCATGAGGAATGTGATTTGGTCGAGCCTGGTCGAGTTTGAAAAAATAAAATGGCGGCCAAGAAAGCGGCTGCCGGCTGGAGCACAAATTTAGTGTAAATAAATGTATATTTTCACTTTTTACACCTTTTAATTGCATTTCTAGTTAGAAATTAGTATTGTAGTTTTCAAATATGTGATTAGCTCTCTGTTTAGATTTCAAACACTCTGCCTTTGAAGTGTGTCCGAAAGCATTTCTCTTAGCTGCCTTATGCCTCCGAAGTCATTGCTTCGTGAGGCAACAAGTCAGCTGCCTAAGTTTCCAGACGCAGCCTTCGTTTAAAAATTGAGGTTGGTTGCAAATTGCAAACTCACCACTGCATGCCGCTAAAACCTTTAAATGTCGCCATCTAGATGACAAGTTTGTTGAATAAGCTATGAACACCGGGTGTTTCTGTTTAAGGGCATGACAAAATCACTCAAAAAGTTCATATTTCCTGCAAAATTTAACTCGACCAAAACAAATTATAAATCATTATTGTAAACTTACCGTTGTGAATCGCTGTTAATGTATTTATTCAACAACTTTTTTTTGTTAATTTTTTACTTATTTTTTCTTCCGATTAAGAAAAGTCTAACACCCAGTGTTAATATTTTTGGTAATAATGTTTGTCCATTTATTTTATGTCATGGTGTTACATACTATACAGTACAGCAGTGGTTCTCAAACTGGGGGGGTCTAGGGGGGCATGAGATGATGCCGGGGGGCACAGTTTTAAGACATTTTATAATGTACATGAATTTATCATATACATATTCTGTGTAATTAAAACATTATTGTAATTACAAATTTAAAAAAAGTCTATAATAGAAATAACTACACTTTATCATTTAATATGTTTTAATTCAAAGTTTGAGATTGTTTTATATCATGAAATTTCTTTGGGGGGCCACAAAGGGATGCACCATAGAAAAGGGGGGTGCTCGCCGAAAGGTTTGAGAACCGCTGCAATACAGCCTTGTGTTTGGTGAATTTATGAGTGTGTGATTGCTGTTACAGCACTGTAAGCTATAACTCAACACACTTTTCTGAGAATGACCCACATTCATGCTTACCAAAGTCTTACAGTAACAGGAACCCTGCAACACCCCGTAAGGCCTGTCAGTAAAGCCGTGACAATGTAAAATCTGACCTACTCCAAGCATGACCGAAGCTTCGCCTGAATCCTTCCCACCTGCAACTGAGTGGAAAAGTGCAGTTGTGTGGCTGCCAAGATTGCACACTGTCTGGAACGAGGAATTTTTTGGAAACTCGGCAAAGACGGCTCCTGGGCTTGAGCCATCATCAGCCCAGAGTTTTCCCAAGATTACCGTGGGCATAATTTAGTGTTTGAGAATGCCAAGGTTATAGCTATGAACAGAATAACGACCTGTACATCTTTTGTCTGACCCATGAAATCATCTCTGATTTATGAACTCATGTGGAGAAAAGCGGTGAGAGATCACACTGCTATGATTTGGATAGAGCTTCAGTGCTTAGTCTAGACTTCACCGCTCCATCCTGCTAACACTGTATGTGTTGCAAACAAAGAACATCACCATGGCGATCCTGCATCCTGATACTGCATGAAAAGAATCGTGCTATTCATCTCTCATCAGCCAATGATGAAATGGCAAAAGGGAGAGTCTTTGCATTTAAGAGCAATCCGAGGTCTCGGGAATTCCCCCGCTCATCGTATATCCAAATGTTTAATTGTGCTTAGAGTTAAAACAGGAAACGCATTTATCGTCTCATATATTTATTGTTCAAGTACATGACGTTTACAAAGAAAACAGCAACAGTATGCAAGTATGAAAAAGTATCTTTTATTTGGCACAAACACAAAAAGTGCTTTATGAAAAATACTGCCTAAATTACTTAATCTTAAGTAAATGTATATTTTATCTTTACTCTTCTTAATCTTAATGAAAAACAATCATTAATCCAAATCCATTGTTCAGTTAAACACCAAAGTAACAACTCGATTTGTGTCACCGACTTTTAGATATACAATTAAAAAACACAATCTTCATATATATTTATATATTTGTCAAGAATCCCGAAGGAGTAAAACCATGGCTTCATTGGGAAATGAATGTGTGGTGTCACTTTAAATTAAAAGTGTAGCATCTCTGAAAATGCTCTGGACTTTGATTGGTGATGTAAAGTTGTGCGAAATAATCACAGGAGGCATTTTGTGCATCATTTAGTTTTGTGCAAACGTTCTAGTTTAACTCACTACAAAACTTGCAAAGCAATTTGATCTCTGATTTTGCATAGTCCAATGCCACATATTGACCTCACATAGGCTGTACGGGACTGCCACTAATTTGACACGACAATTCAAAACATTCAAATAAAACAGCACAGGACAAATTCATATTACGAAACATTTAGCAAATTATCAGGTAAGAAAAGCTATAAAACCAAAGTGTTGCATAAATAGTCTGATCTCCCATCGAACACTTACTGTAATAACATGAGTTCATTGTCATTCTTGTCAATTAATAACTTATCCCTACATTTGGCATGTAACGCTGTCATCACAGAGACAAATCCAGCTTCGTAATTTCACATTTTGGTCAGATGCACAATGTCCCAACAGTTAAATGCACAAAGCATTTCCGCATATTTAAAAATTAATGAAAATAGAGAATCTGTCGTGGCTAAGCATAAAATAAACAAGTCTATTATATAAAAAAGCAATAAAATACATTATGCAAATACAAAAGTACAGCACAATCAAAATACTCGGACGTGTAGGATTTCGATCTAAAATTGTATACATACAGAATATATTTATATATATATATCAAACAAACTAATGTTTAAAAAATCATAAATTACTTAAGAAAACGAGTCTAATCCGACTCCCAAACACTCACACAATGCAAACATAACCACTGAGGTATTTGGTTCCTTTAGGTACTATATCAAGCATTATGCATAATGAGAGTGAACGTGAAAGTGCAAAGAAGTCGTCATTTGGTGGTGAAATACTAAAACATCAAGAGTGTAAAAGCTCTCATTAACAGTCTGAATCGTATTAAAACCTTTTCCTTTTTCACTTCAAAAGGAATATCCCAAGTATGAGTCACAGCAGCAATAAAGTCTCCTCACGATGTCACTTCCTTCAGAAAGCGGACGGAGATTGGTTGTAATGTAAACGTAGAAAAGGGAAGGGTCGTTTGGAAAACACTATACATCGAGAACCATGTCATACTGTTGGCCTTTCTTCCTCTTGCCACATTTAGTGATAAGGACCACGTACAACGTCAAAAATACGACCCAATAGCTGGCATATGCGATTGCGCCAATTATCAAAACGATTTTCTCCGACTCTGGGAAAGGCTTACGTGTCTCTTGAATGATCGTATAGATGATGCCGACGAAAAGGATCGTGAACCAGATAGAGATGGGAATGAGTCCGATGAAATTCACCACAACGGTCTTCCGTCCAGATGTCCCCCAACCGGATTTGTTTATGGTGGCTATTGCAAACATCTTAGCCGGTAAAAGACTCGACATGTATAACACTGAATAGAAGGACATGAAAACCATGACAATGTTTCCTCGGAGACAGCTGGCGAAGGAGGACTTGATGAGCGCCACCACCTGGACAATGAGCAGGAACAGGAGAATATTCCAGATCCTTCCCTGGTAAAAGAGCTGGATGGCGGTGGCGATGAGAAAAAAGGGGAAGAAGCCGGTGATGACGGCCTCGTAGGTCATCCACAGGTGATGCTTGTGAAACCACAGGGAGTTGTAAAGCCACTCTCGAAAGTAGGATTTACTCCAGCGGGTCTGCTGGTTAAGCCAGCGTAGGTAAGTGATGGGCGTCTCGGTCAAGCACTTGGAGCGAGCGGTGTATTTCGTGGCATATCCCAGGCTCAGAACTCGGTTGGTTAGGTGACGGTCGTCGCCAAAACTACAGTGGCTTCCCATGAACGTCTGATTGTACCAGGCCTCCAAGAACTCCTGAAGCAGGGAGTTCCTGTACATCCCCAAGGGCCCGCTGATGCACTGAACGCACCCAAAATACGACTGACAGGCTCTTTCGATGTTGAACGCCATCCAATACCTCACACTGCTAAGGAAGGAGACCCATGATTCATATTTGTTCAGAATCTAGAGGGAAAGAACAGAATTTGAAATCAAAGAGTCTGTAGTTTAACATGTGGAAGGTCATGCATATCTTCATGCATTAATACGGAAATGGCAACACTTAAATGTAAAGGCTCTTTGTATAGGATGCACAGGAATATGCATGAATATGAATGAAGTTTCCATTTGGTATGGGAAACAACAAAGCTGACATCATGGACAAGTCCATTAAGCTATAGTGACCCACAAACAGCTACCGCTAAATGTGCCATCTTTATAAAGTTTTATTATTGCAATTATATATAAAAATATAAAATGGATCCTTCTCTAAAACTGCTTGATAAAGGTTTAATAAGGAAAGCATCTTTAACATACCTGCACATCTCCACCTACTCCTCCAACCATGGGATCTTCCTCCAGAACCTTCACCATCTCCACTGAAGATGCCGGATCCAACATTGTGTCTGAATCACATACCTGCATCCAGAACAAATTAAGATACTTTAATACAGGATACACACTACATGCCTGATGCTTTAAATAAAAGGCATATAATGTTGCACTTTTTAATTCAAAAATAAAAAGCCTTTGATAAAAAAGTATCTGTTCTCACACAATGTCTTAATCTCAAGCGTTATGTTATTGAATAAGTCTGCGTCATTGAAATCGTGGTGTTGCAAACATTATTTCCCACAATCACATCTATAGAAACCAGATTGTCTTTGTTTGCATGGTCAAAAAGAATCAGATGTGCTGCTGAATTGTGTATTGAACTCTCCCACATGACGCATTAGTCACCATGCTCTGGCTTACAGGTTCAATTCTAGTGCCAGTAATTTAGATGAGACAAACATGTGGACGTTGTGTTCAAAAACCGTGTCAAACGCTAAGGGGGAGTTCAACTAAACTGTAGGTGGTCACTGAACAAGATGCTTGGTTTTGCATCTAATTAAATTTGATTCTGGGAACTGCTCAGCGAATTAACCCCTGAAACTTTAGGCAGATGAACATTGGCCAGAGGTTATCTTGATCTTCACAAAGAAAGTTTATGCCAATCAGCTTTAACAACCGAACCCCACAGTGAGAATAACCACAACCCTGGTAGCAAGATCCGTGATAAGTTAAACACAATTAGGGCTCCACACTCAGAGCAAAGGTCAGGAATCTTATTGGAACCAGGTGGCATGCGGATAAAATAACATAATTTGTTGGAAAAGTCATTGCATGATTGCTTGTGAATGACAGCTACAGGCCTGCCGCCTTCTTTCATTAGATTACTTAAAGCTTTCATACTCATCAAGCTAAAAGTCTTAAATCAAATCTATTGCACAAACCGGATGTTGCTGAAGTCTCCAAAAATACATCTCTGAAGTTTTGCTGATAAATCACCAGAGAGATGTAATCAGTACCAGTAAACTCTCCATGCAATGCTTAAAGGGATAGTTTACCCCAACAATTTGGGTTATTATTCTCGATAAATGATGGTAAGCACACAGCTGTGGTACCCACTACCTTCCATAGTAGATAAAACAATTACTATGGAAGTCAATAGGTACTGGGAACTGTGTGCTTAATCATAATATCTTTTATTGTGTTCAACAGAATAACACGAGAATGAATAAATAATGTCAGAATTTTTAGATAAACTATCCATTTTAAACAGATTCCAGGGTTTAACTTACATGACATTTATGCCACACGTTCCCTTGAGCTAAATAAAAGCTCACTGTAATGATCTAAAAGTAACGGGGATGGAAAATACCAGCGATGTGTTCTGGAAGTGCCTGAAATAGTCTTGAGATATGCGAATGATTTCCTACACAAGCGTCCGAATGAACAGCATCAGTGTTAAACAGGAATGTACTTTCCTCACCCTCAGCTTACTACATGCTCCAGTCTAGCATCCACTTAAGGAGTCACAAAAGCCTCTTTGTACGCATTGCCCGTTTTGCCCCGTGTACTTGGCTGAGCCGCCTGAGAGAAATGGACTCACCTGTACGTAGTCGACACTTTTTCCCAGGGCTTTGAAGGGGGTGTACATGACCTCTCTCTTCCCACCCCACTTCTGCATGATGCACACACACTTGTTGTTGAGAACCAGTTGAGAAACCTGCTGTAAGCTCTCAGCGTACGATTCGTTGGTTTCTCCGGGGCCTCGCTCGTGGTAGTTGCTTTTCCACACGTACGTGGCGGCCTTATCCCGGCCCATGATGTCTCGGAAGATGTCCATCATGTACTTGTCGTCCTCGCTGTTGCCGTCAATGACCATTATGACCTTTATGCCGGGGTAGGTGAGCCTCTTGATGGATAACAAACATTTTCTAAGGTAGTTGGAGTCTTCCTGATAGGCAGCTATGCATAGGGCCAGTGACTTGTTGAGCTTGATGGGCGTTTCCAGAGAACGTTTCATGTTCCTGTGTTCCAGCAGAGCAAACAAACTCTGTATGATCAGGTGTACAACCAGAATTGCCCCATAAAGACCGAAGGACAAATAATTGCCTGCTGTCGTTATGAGCTTATACCCCATGATGTAGGCAGTAGAGATTCCCACAAGCAGCGAAATCCCAAACAGTGTCGTCCCACCGATCCTTAGGTAGGTGACAATTTTATCACATCTCATCTGAAAGAAAGAAAGAAGAAATCGGGTGGTGAATATAATGATTTGTGCCCTTGATAAAGTTATTTTACTTATTTTATTTTAACCTCATAAGAAATGGGTGGGGAACCCTGGTCCTGGACAGCCATTGTCCTGCAGAGTTTAGTTCCAACCCTGAAAAATCTAATTAAAGTCTTTAGGACAGGGGTGTCCACTCCTTCTCCTGGAGGGCCGGTGTGTCTGGAGAGTTTTATTCCAACGCTAATCAAACACACCTGATCCAGCTAATCATGGTCTTACTAGGCAGACTAGATACTTTGAGGCAGGTGTGTTGAGGGAAGTTTTAGCTAAACTCTGCAGGACACAGGCCCTCCAGGACCGACTTTGGACACCCCTGCTTTTGGATTACTTGGAAATGAAATGCAGGTGTGTTTGATTAGGGTTGGAAGTAAACTCTTCAGGACAGTGGCCCTCCAGGATCCAGGGTTCCCCACTCCTGTCCCAAGATCTGGATGTCCACAAACGTGGACGTCACATTTTTTGTTGTTGTTTGCACCATAATACTTAATTCTGTGTAACTGGAACCTGTTGTACACGAACATGGCCAATTACATGGCTTCATGTTTTAAGAAAAATATTTGGTTATTAAATTTATTGGTTCTTCTCAACTCCAAAATAGCTGGTAAAAATCTGAAAAAGACAAACCAAAGCACGGTTCTTAGGATGTTAAGCCAGTTTTTGGGCAAAAACAACTTTTAACCAGCTGGTCCCAAAGTCATGAGTGAATATAAAAAGCCAGTTTCTCTCCAGCTCACACAAGCAGAGAAGTAACAGGTGGTGTTCATCACGTGAATCATTTAGACATTTCCCTACGGTAGTGAAGTGTCCAAATACCTTAATCTTAAACAAAATCTTAATTTATGTAGAATTTAAAATGACCAAAAGATATCTTTTGTGCAATGCTTGAAAAGTTCATTTTTCTGCTAAATGAATGCTACTTATAAATGCATTTGCAAATGTGGCCAAAAACTTTTTAAGGGAAGTAGAAAGATGGCACATATAAAGCAGATGTGTGGACAGCTTTATAGTGGCAGGTTTTTGCACGTCACCGAATGCAATGCATGCGGCATAAACGTCAGACACAGGGTCATATTTCTTTCTCTTCTGCCGAATATCTGGACGGTCTCTATGACCATTTGTTCCATGTTTCCTCACTAATGCACTTCCCCATCTGCTTGGCAGACGCGAGTGTGCAGCACCACCCTCTGACATCATCTGTTTATATCTCCGTGGGAACACATGAACAGTGAAATTTAGATTTCAGAGGGCCTCTGTCTTCTCACCGCTAAAGACCACTGTTGTATTTATGTCTGCGTTTTGTTTAATCGACTATCACCGCTGATCTCGATTCGTTCTCCTTTGATTCGGATTAGGAAGCGGTTTCGGGCATGCTGCGAGTGATCAGGAGGGCGGCCGATATGATCAACTCCAGCACAGCCTGATTCTAACTGGCACGTGTCGCAGCCTTTAACGTCATCTGGCGAGTTTACGGCCCCTTGATGCAGGGCCCTCCAGACCCGCCGAACCACACCTCGTCCACACAGACACGTGCAGGCCCACTGGATTAGGTGTTGCTAATGTCTGAAATGTGTTCACTGCTCTTCGGGTATCCCCAAACCTGCTTTCATGTCTCACTTTACACTTTAAATGAACCCAAATGACTCATTTAAAAGTGCGAAGACTGCTGACACAGCAAAACGAAGCCAACATGTGAAAGGACACTTAGACTAATTGCGGTCGTGTGTGATAGCAGAATGGCTGTTTGTCTGAATGAGCTCATTTCTGGTGTTTACCCAATTTGGCGTGCTCTTTTGTGTCTCCCTGGATGAAAGTTTATGCATTGTTGTTAATGGGGGGATGTGCTCGCCTTTAGACGATGCTTAGGGAGAAAAGTGTGTGCAAGACATTTACTGGTATATCAAATAAGCAGCAAATAAGATTTTGTATTTTTTAAATGTGAAGTATATTTGCATGTTACTTTGAAACCCATGTGGAAAAATGCTTATAATATTATTGTTTGCATAACTAACACATGCGAACATGTCTGTGACAACAAGTATGGTGTGTACATTATCTCTGAAGGTCTGGCAACACTCCAGCGGTCCTAAAGCTGAGCAGGGAGTGGTTCACCGAGCAGTTGAATCATCCTCAATAGGGAAAACTTAAACTTTAGCTTTGAAGGTAGATGAAATATTACAGTGCAGCAAAAGTAAATTAGCACGAGGCATAAGGGACCCAGGCTTGCAAAGCTCCCCTGTGCACACCAAGACAAAATACGTCAATGCTTGTTTTAGATCAAATAAGAGTGCAGATCAATCATTCAATGGATGGTCAATGGGGAAAAATAGATTAGGCTATTTAAAAGACCATCACTGGCCAGCAACAGCGTAGAAGTCCTTTCTAAATGAACGTGTTACTATGCCTGAACGTTAGGGGAGGTAGATTGTGTAATTTAATGGAGACAGAGGATTTGCTCATCTTTATCCCCAGGTTTGGAAGAGCTTTGTTTAGACAAAGCTTTATTTGAAACACAATAAGTCATCAACGATCCTCAAGACAGTTGTTATGCAGCAGGAAATCCAAGACTGGGGCTTAACTCTCTTTTTCGAGAAAAGGAAAGTAGAGGATAGTGCAATGGTGCATGAATATTTAACATCAGTTGACCCTGTGAGAACAGTCTTCTCAAGTCAAATCAATGTGTGATGCTCGTGCATTTATAAACCATCCCACATTATCTGTAAGAATTTAAAAGATAACCAGTTGAAATGTTTTAACACTTCATGGAAACACATCATGGAGGTGAATCTTCAAGAAAAGCTGGTAAAACAGATAAAATGCAACTAATGGTTTCCCCATCAAACAAGCCATTTAACTCGCATCGTGTCGGTGGGAATTCCGGCACGGAGACAAAACCAGAGACACTGTCTTGTTACTGCCCTTTTGAGATGGACTAAGGCAGAAACGGCTGCTGATTCTAGGTGGGTGGTTCTGTTCTCCTAGCTGAGGCGGTGAAGAATCTGAGAACTTGGGGAACTGCCACAGTCCCCTCCCAAATGAACCACCAGCATTGAGTCACATCCATCAATCTGTCATTGATCTGTGGTGTGGCCCTGTCAGACATTGTGGCTGCCATGTTTGCTGCTGCTGTTCGGGCTGCTGTCTGGTTTAGTGCTAAACTCGACCACTATGGAAGCTGATAAGGAACATGTCTAGTTTTGTTACAATAGGTACTTCACTTTTTTAGCCTTAAATAGCTCAGTTTTCTTGAGACTGTCAGGTGGGGAATGAGGTGGCATTTTCACAAGTTTTTATACTGCCTGCAGTTATTATACTATGAGCTTTTGCCATTAAGGGGTCCCATTGCAATTACGAGGTCCCCTTCCTATGGCACATCTGTGCATAACAGTCTGTACTTAGTGAACAGCTGTGCACATATTCTGGGCCAAAGTTGTAATGTTTATCTTCAAGTCCAGTCTAATTTTTTATTTCACAGTTATGCCACAATAAAAATCTGTATGTAATCTGTCACAAGTCGTAATGATGTGTAAACTTAATGTCAAATAGCTATTTAAGATGGACATTTAGGCGCTAGGAGGTAAATTCTCTTTAAATTAAATATTCATTGTATTATCACTTTGACACAAAATGTTTTAGCGAAGAATGATTTTATGTCATATTATAGCGTGTCATTCTGCAACCAGCTTTCCTTACAAGTTTCTAAAGTGTTTCCATATGTTGAGATTGCACTTGTTAACTATTTTGCTCATTACCATGAAAACCGCTGACGCACTAACAGCGTCATGACGCATCATTAGTAGGTTGCGTCACCATCATTTGAAGCTTTCTACTGGAAGCGCGCAATAGCTGTTCTGCGCTGTACTGTCATTGGTTACAAAGTTACTAAAACAATGGATTACAGTGGGAATACCGGTAAATTCTCATATAATTCCCCTGGTGTTCTTACAGGATTTCAATCGTAAATGGTATACAGATTTTAATTAAATATACAATAGTTAATTTAAACTGTATTTGGTTATTGATGTTTAGCATTATCTTTCAAACAATGATAAAATGGTAAAACTTGGCAGAAAAAAACAGTCAGTCTGCCATCACACAATATTACGGATGCTGTGATGATACATCACCGGAAATAAAATATGCATTAAAATGTTACATGATGATGCATGAGTAACAAGTGGGATATTTCAATAAGAAAATGAATTGCCTGTACATTACCTTTTGGATTTATTGTACAAACTACTGTTCCCGATCTGTATCGTTTGTTACTTAGAAATATGGTATATGAAATTAAACCCAACCTGTGGGGCCTTAGAGAAAAAAAAATGGCACGTGTTGATGTTGCACAAGCTGGCACCAGCATTTATTCAAATTTATATCTGACCTCGTAATTCTAACACATTTTCAAAACAAAATGCATGCAGATATAACTAAACAGGCTAAATAAACCTCTCTCTTTGCGTTAAAAAGTTACACATTTGCTTATTGATAACCATACCTTGGAGGAGCTGTAGAGATGTCCCGTTAGTTAACTGGGCTGTCCGACGAGGCTCTGCACGCACCACTGAGACTGTACAAACCTTTCCATCAAAGTTTTGGTTGGGAAATCAGAGTAGACCCGCATGGAGCATCTGTGCGGTAAAGGTGTGCAATATCCACGTTTTCCATATAACGAATGAACACATTCAGGTTTCTCGCCTTCTCCCAACACATTGATCATATATTTTTTGTATACGTTTGATGTGATGAGGTCTGTTGGATCATCTTAGCAGTCAATTCTTATGATGACAGGTCATAAAAAAATAAAAACGTTATCCAACAGTAGTCAATGTTGCTGACTTAAGATGTAATTCATTCAAGTTTTTCCAAGCGTACAGGTTTAAGTTGTAAACTGTCCTTTTTGCGTCTGATTTCTCCCAGACGCTATAACTTTATGCTTCCTGTAACCCATACATTTGTAAGACTCTTTTTAACCGGGCAGGGTTTTTGAGTTGTTTTAATAAGGGGGTTGGTTCGGGGGTGAGGAGGAGCGAACATCTAAGAGGAAAAAGTGCTACCCATTCAAACTTCCGAAAAGGGGGTGGGAGCGTTTATCAAGCAATTAGCCAAACAGTCTTCAGCTGAGAAAAAGCAAAAGAAAAGAAAAAGAACGTACAAAAATGAGTTTTTTGGGTATATAGATATAAAAAAAATAATTTTAAATTAAAAGTAATTGTGAGCATATAAATATGTACTTAATATATATACGAAGCCTTTGAGAGACTTTTGGGTTTTAACCCAAATTATATTTTTCGTTCATCAGTGGATGATTGTAAACAAAACACACAAAACTTAGTAGACACTTGGAAATAATTTTTAGTAGCGTTTGTGATTTTTGTAGAGCATTCAGTGTAACAAACATATTTACCACTAGAGTGCGCCACACAATATTAAATCTGCTGATATTCCCACGTGCGTCAATGTGTGTGTGTGTGTGTGGGGTGTGTGTCAGTCAGTGATCATCTTCAATGAAATCCCATAGCAGTATTAAGATATTTTTAATATAAATACAGCGATTCTTTTAAACCTTCATGTTACCACTGTAAGTATGATCTATTTCAAAATAGTCACCTATAACTTAAAAAACATTATTTATTTGCCCACATCTCCCTGTCAATCAAATATCTAAGCGGGATTTTCTGCTCAGCAGGCACAGCAGCACAGCAGCACGCGCTGTTTGTTCAAGTGAAAGCCCGTTTCTTGTGTGTTAATTTGTGCCACTGTTTATTTGAAGAAGGAGACACGGCCAATCGCCCTAAAAGAAACTAGATGAATGCTTCCTAAGTTTGAAAGAAAGGTGTAACAAACGCTCCGCTATGTGTCTTTGTAGGATATCGCCTCCTGTACGTGGTGTACGTGAAGACTCCGGACTCCTGCAGCCGAGGTGCTGAGGGATGAAAGGTAATTACTCCTGGCTTCACAGGGGTTTTTTGACCCTTTGCTGACTTTGATAAAGAGCAACCATATGTTTTGCTGACTCATTTAAAAAACGTACCCTACATGCGATACTGTAGCCAGTACAGTACGACATTGTGCTCCATACGCATGGATCTTATCCTGTCAGGCACCCCAAAAACCACCCGAGGGCCTGCGCCTCTACATGGGGCAAGAAATCTGAGATAACTTATTTTTTCTTACTTTCAGTTTTTACAGACTTTAACGGTCTTTCTTGATTTCGCTCGGAACAATGGCATCATTGAGAGCCCATGTGTAACTCATTTTGCATTTTGTTTAGATTAAAGAGACACTGATGGTATTATTGATTTCTGTGTGTTTAGACCCGGGACATGAAGAGAAGGGTGTAGATGGCACCACACTGCCTAAACTGTTTAAAAGCCCTACTGTGTGAGGCCTACTGCAGATGGCGTCTTTCCAATATCTGCATCTAAAGGCCTAAAACCTACACATAAACATCACTTACTGTATAATCAAATTGTTTAACATCCATAAAGTGTTGTGGATAAGTACGTTCAATACGAACAAAGGCCCAGTCATTGTAAGACGGATTGCTGCTTATCTGCTGGTCACAAATGACGTCTCCTCTCAAGACCTCTTTAGATTGGCCTTAATTTGTATTTAAGATAGCGCTGCTCCTTAACCAAAACCACGAAAGTCAAACAAATATGCCATTAAACAGTGGATAGAGTTGAATGTTTTCCTTTGGAGGTTGATCCCTCTTGAAAATAGTTGCTCAGTTGCTCACTACTAAAAACATGCTTTGTAGAAAAGCTATGGAGAAATGCAGAAATGATAGAAACTTTGGACCTAAAGGGGACATATAATGAAAATTTGACTTTTTCAATGTTTAAGTGCTATAATTGGGTCCCCAGTGTTTCTATCAACCTAGAAAATGTGAATAAGATCAACCCAATAACTTAGTTTTGGTAAACCATTCTCTATAAGCATGTGAAGAAATAGGTCATTGAAATGTGGCTCCCTTTGTGATGTCAGAAGGGGATAATACGGCATTTGCATTTTTTAAGGACACACCCACACATTTTTGCTCAAAATAAATTACCTAATTAATATTTTTAGCTAGAACTTAACGTACATGCTCTGGGGACACCAAATATTTATTCGACATCTTAAAAAGTCTTGTGAAATGTCCCCTTTATAGGTCCATTGTGTAACTTTTAAAAGGATCTCTAGACAGAAATGCAATATAATATATCTAGATAAACCGCGGGTCTCATTTTATGGAAGTCTGAGTAGCCCTAAACTAGAAAAAAAGAGCATGTTTTGTCCCTACGTTGTCTCGGACAATGACATGTTTGTCTTGTGGCGGCTACCGTAGCTTCTCTTTGCGTTTCGAAATTGAGGTTTGTTACAATTTAAATGGGACATTTCGCAAGACATTTTTAAGATGTCAAATTAATATGTGGTGTCCCTAGAGTACGTATGTGAAGTTCTAGCTCAATACCATATAGATAATTTATTATAGCACGTTACAATTGACACTCTGCAAAAATGTGCTGTTTTTGGTTGTGTCCTTTTAAATGCAAATGCAAATATCCCCTTCTGACATCACAAGGGGAGCCAATTTTCAATGATCTGTGTTTTTTACACAGAGAATGGTTTACCAAAACTAAGTTACTAGGTTTTCACATTTTCTAGGTTGATACAAGCACTGGGGACCCAATTATAGCACTTAAATACGGAAAAAGTATTTCATGATATGTCCTCTTTAAAGCCATTGCATGGGTTCCGAGTATAATACTATAGTAGTAGTTACTTTAATAGTAGTTACTTTTATCGTAAATTCCCGTTAGTCTTTTTCTGAATGATCTGTGCTCAGAGATTATACTGAGATTCATCGCATCTTGCTCACAGCCAGTGATCCAACTCATTTATAATCGTACTCCTCTGCTCTTCTGCACCAGCACTTGACATTGACAGTGAATTCTGTGTGAGTAATGAAGGGGAGTGCTTTTGAACTTTAAAACAGAGCACCTAACTCACATTTTCCAAAAAGTGCATCCGGTGGCTACGCTATCATCTGTGATGTGTAACCCACCCCAATAACTGGCCCTTTCAGTAGAGGTGATTATCATCAGGAGATCAGACGTGGGAGAGCTAAGCTGAGAATGAGGGCATTGAGCACAGAGTGTGCCTCTCTCCATGTGTTTCTCACTGTGTCACTGTGCGTGTGGGGTGCACATGTCAGCGACTGTGGGAAAGAGATTCAAAATCAGGTTGACAATACTCCGCTCTGCCTGTTTTTGCTCTGTCTCTACGGTGCTTGATGTTAGGATGGCACTGGATGGAATTAAAATAAATTTTATAAAAATTTCATCGAGTATTTTGAATCCAAGTGGATGTTTGCATGCAAATACTTTGCAGGTTTATCTGCTTACCAAGAGTTTTCCTACAACATGAAATAAAAGCTATCGACGTGTTTATTAGTTTCGAAAGCAGAAACGGTTGTCATGACACGGTCCCAGTCATTAGGGAAAATAATACTGAGTATTTATTGACTGCGATATGCGTAGTTTGCTTTGATGGGCAAACTACCAAAGTACACACCAAAGCCACATGGACTGAATGGGACAGTGCGGGCCACATTTAAAGTTCTGTTAATGAAGGTTTCGCAGCAGTGAAATAATGCGGATCAGTTTCTTGCTGTTCATTATGAAGTTAACGGAGCATAGGGGGTCAGAAAGTTAACCACAGCTGGCCGACAGGAAATACGAGGGCTTCTGTTTATAGCTTCGCTTCCACATTGAAGCACGTCTTTGGCCTTCAAAGCTTCTTTATGGCATTAGACTCTTGCCCGTAGGGGACATACTCATGGCTTGGGCCTTCGTCAGTGCAATTACTGGAGATTATTCTTCATAGAGCAGAAGACTGAGTTGAAGTGGTGTACACTATGGCAAATGTAGATACAGAAAACATATTTGCTATGGTTTAGTGTGATGGAGCAGATTATCCATTTCCACAGCCAACTGCTTGTAGTACTTCGATGATAGCTGGTTGAGAATGCATCCAACAGTGTAAACTATAAAGATGTAAGTTAAATTTGTAAAAACTTTGATGTCATACTTATGCGTATTAAGTGTTCAGACATTGTGTGACGTCTGCATTTACTGGCCTGGCATGCATAAAACAGCATTTTTAAGTCATTTTTGTTGATCTGTGTGTAAATGTATTTCATTGTCATGTAAAACGTACCCCTTGTGGTACTTAACCCAAACGAACCGAACTGTGCTTGTCTGCACTCACATTACACTTTATTATCCAAACCCGAGTATGCATATGTCTTTAAAGATGCAATTGTTTTGAAGAAAACTGGAAGTTATGCGCTATGGAGTTGATCGTAATTATGAGTTTATGGCTTATTAGGTGTGTTTCATCATGCACGCTGCGCAGATCGTTTAACATATGCCATTAAATAACCAAGAGATATATTAAAAGCATATAAGGAGCATTCTACTCTCCAATCATTCTCATGCTGCTTTAAAGGGCACATTTCACAAGATTTTTTAAAGATGTAAAATAAATCTTTGGTGTACCCAGAGTCCGTATGTCAGGTTCTAGCTAAAAATACCCCACAGATAATTTATTAAAGCATGTTAAGACTGCCATTTTGTAGGTGTGCGCAAAAATTAGCTTTTTTTGGCTTTGTCCTTTAAAGGGGACAAGACTACCCGCGGCTCCCCGCATAAAAGTGTCTAAAATGGGTGGATTGTGACATTCCTAAAATTCACGGGCAGGGATGCGGGCAGATAATTAACTCTGTGTGGCAGGGTAGTAGCACGAATAAAAATGCGTGTAATATTTGTAAATCTAAATTACCATTACACGCACAACATATGACATTTGACCCATCACGTCAACAACACTGCGACAGTGTGCGACCTTTGTAGATGCTTCTCGTAGCCTAGTTGGAGAGAGCGTTGCAGGTGTTGCATAAAGTTTTGCCGTTGATAGCCGGAAACGGGGAGCATTTCGTCTAGGGTTATGTATGTAATTGTTGTTCCCTGAGAAGGGAACAAGGTGCTGCGTCTCCCTTGCCATACTTCCTCCCCCCTGTAACGCCGTCTTTGCCTATATTTCAGATAGCAATATACTTCCTGGCTTCCGTGTCACCCTGTCTATGTCGTTAAGCCTCACCATTTGTTGAATTTGATATACACATTTAGACACACTTACCTTTGGAGGCATCTCCAAAGTGTCACCACAGTGACGCAGCACGAGTTCCCTCAAAAAGGGAAATCCTAAAAGGTAATACAATGTAACCTTGCTGTCACTTGAAATGTGTCCCCACATTTAGTCCTTGAAATTGAGGGTATTGGACCTGGAAAGTCCTTGAAAGGTCCTTGAATTTGAAGTTAACAAAGGTGTGGGAACCCTGGTGTGTGATTTATGCGGGTACAGGTCGGGTAACAGGCCAAATATTAACAGGTCCAGGTGGGTGCGGATTTAATTTTGATATTATCACAGGTGACGGGTCGAATCTGGTGCTGAACCTTGCGGGTACTGGCAGGAGCAGGTCTCCAAAAATGGACCCGTGTAGGGCTCTGGTGTGTCCTTTAAAAAGCAAATGAGTTGATCTCTGCACTAAATGGCAGTGCCGTTTTTCAATAGTGCAGATTAAGGGGCGGTATTATCATCCTTCTAATGTCACATCCTTGCAGAGAATGGTTTACCAAAACTAAGTTACTGGGTTGATCTTTTTCACATTTTCTAGATTAATAAAAGCATTGCAGACCCAATTATAGCACTTAAACATGGAAAAATGTCACCTTTAATGTCATAAAGCAGCGATCCACGTAGTGCGCATGATGTCAAACACACCTCTGTTATCTGGTATCGTTTGGGATGCGATGACACACAGCTGTATGTATTTGTGCTGCTCATGAGTGTTTTACAGTGAAGGCTGAAGTTTTGCATTCTGGCACGCATGCTCCGCTCCCGGATCATAGTGAACTGTACCCTCTGCAAATCTACCCTGGTACAGTACGGAGCGATCACACTAGCCAAACGAACTGTACTTTGGGGTCAAATGTACTCGATTACAGTACACATATGGCGCTTTTCCATTGCATAGTACCCCACGGTTTAGTTTAGTTTGGGTCGGGTCAGCTCACCTCACTTTAGCGTGGTTAGCTTTTCCATCGAGTTTAGTATCACTTCGGAGTGAGAGGGATTATAGGCGTGTCGTTATATTTACGCTGCCTACTGCTGTGACATCATAAACGTGAGAGCGTTGTTGTACATTCCCATACATTCATTTATTTCTCAGTCTGCCACAAAATTAAAATTGGCCACCACAAATAGATGTTTGCACATCGCGTTTATAACTACCTCTGTCTCACATGACAGTTTCTGTTCAAACACCCGACCCGTGGCGTCAGTCGACGGCGCTCCGCTGAGCCTCATTCAAGTTGCATATAAGCATATATAATGCGGACGTGCACGTCGCGAATGTGCCGCCACAAACTGCAAGTCTGGAAAGAACTGTTATGGTGTCCCGGATTCTCAACCTGCGGATGTTTTTCATCGCTAAAAGGGTGTTTGGAAACTTATAGCAGAACACAGATAACAACATGTTTGCTTGAGACAGCGCAAGCTAGCAGTAAGCTAAAGCTAATATTTACATTATAGCGATGACGTGACGATTCTCTCAGACCAATCAGTGATCTACAGTGTTTTCGCGTCACGTTTGGTATCAGCTCGGGTCGCTTGGAACCCCAACCGAGGTGGTACGAAAAAAAGTATTGGGTACTACGTACTGCACCCAATGGAAAAGCTCCCAACAGTAAACTGACCCGACCCAAACTAAACTAAACCGTGGGGTACTATGCAATGGAAAAGCGCCAATAATGTGAGTTAACCCTTACTCCATGGACTCAATCCCTCCGAACCCCCCAATTTACAGCACTGCTCTAATAACATTTAGTTTAACACCTTGATGTTGATGATCTACACTTTGTGAAGGTTAAGCCTTTTTTTCACAGATCATTTGTTGAAAAAGATTAAAAGAAAATTAGATTATTTAAACTTAAAACTGTTTATTTTAAGAGTTAGTCCCCATAATGAAGCTTAATGGTGGAAATGGCCGGTTATAAACCTAAATGTAAGTCACTTGCTAATCTATCTAGTGCGTTATAGGCCCTGATCTAATTAATCCTGCTTAAAGAACTGTATCTGAAGCAGCATGAAGTCTCGCCTCACCATTTGAACTATGAAGCCAGTCGCAGAAGCATCAGCTTGTAGCAGCTTCCTGCTGTTCTGGTCGGCGGTTAGCGTGTTAACGTTCACCTCTTTGCCAGACCCAAAGAGAGGTGCCACAGAGGTCAGGCCTGTGAGTTGGTCTACACACCTGGGGCCAGATTTACTATACAGGGCAAATTAGCGCATGAGCGCAATTCCAAAAATGCGCTGATGGGAGTGGTGATATCTGCGGGTTATTTACTAAAAAAGCGCTAATTAAATAACACAGGCGCAACAGCTGATTTCCATAATGACCAACCAATCTACTAAGAGCAGCGCAAATTAGCGCATGGTTGCAAATAAGCAGAGATGATGCTCCTGCAGGTGCATGTGATATACAGGCCGATAAATAAAGGCAGAGAGACGCGTGAACTTATCTGGTAAAATGATCCTGGAAATCCTCTCCCTTCTACCATGCAGTCTCTGATTTCTGCGATGTCTCCTCCTAGCAACAACAATTGCAGCCATTTCGAGCGCAAAATGATTTAAGACATGCTTTTTTTCGGCGTTAAATAGTCGCGCAAATGCCATACATAACACATGCGCAAACATTAGTAAATCGCGTTGCGTGAATCATTTAAATAGTCTCCTCCCAAAATGTTTGCGTCTGAAAGGGAAACTCCTAGAAATGCATATGCAATCAGGTCAGTCGCAAAAAGAACTAGACCACACCTTTTCAGCGCTAATGATCCACTGCGCGTCTTTAGTAAATTCCGACATCGCTATTTACCGCCAAAATGATGGTTTACGCTGGCGCAAGCGCTTAGTAAATCTGGCCCCTGATCTACAAAGCGAGTCTGTGTGTCAAGCCCGTCTCTCACTCAATTGTTAGGTTTTTGGCATTGACGTGACACTGACTTCAGCTCTGAGAGCAACGCTTTCCTCCCTCATCCGTCTATGACACATCCTTGATGTGACAAAACAGCTTCGCCTTAAACAGAGCATTAAAAAATACTCTGAGGATTTGAAGTCAAGCAACACCCAGGGTCGCTCCCATCACCTCAGTGGTAATCTGTGGCCCTCTCGGGGCTCCCTCTGTGTGTCACACTGACCTTTATGATCTCATTTAGTGTGATAACAGGCTCCTCCTGGGATGCCGAGCAGGAAACGTGAGTTGAGGTGAGACTGTGTGTTTTTACACCTTCACCGGCAGCACAGACCCCAAATGCAGCGGTTTGAAGTGACGACCAGTGCCGTAAACTTAACCACCCACCAAAGGGAAGCAAAAGAGTCGTTCTGTTTAAAATCATTAATTATTATTACTTAATTTGGTAAAGCTTGTTTGGGGAAATGATGATGATGATTTACGTAACAAAGTGAAACTTGAAAAAGTGTTTACGACACTAGCACTGGGTGGTTTTGTTTTGGTTTGATTTCACAATATTTCTATAAACATATGAGTCTTTTTAACTCACATATGTTCTCACAGATCTCAACGACTCTGGTTCTGTTCAAAGACGAGTCTGAAAATGAACACTACAGTCTCAAATGGTGAGAGCAAATGAGAAGCCAGTTTGCTACAGAAAAATAATCAGTCTCTAGGTAGTATTTATTTTTACTTTATCACAGTTTACACTGAGAGGCAAAACTTTTATCTGTGCAATGTTAAAATAGCTAAGCCATTGTGACCTTGACTAATTGGAATCATGCCTGGCTTTGGAAAACTTCCTGCTTCTAGATAATAACACACTTGGAAGCAAAATCTGTTCACAATCTAACCATTATTCATTTATTTGTCACTAAATAATGTATAAAGACAATTGATTTTGACCTAACAGTTCTCATGGACAAGATTGTTTTAATATGTGAATTAAAACAAAAATAGTAAACATTTTAAATATATAAACATGACATTTAATAAAATATTTTTGTAAATGTTGTAAATGTTTAAAATATTATAGCAAAAATTGAAAGATAAAGATTGAATATACACTTTATTAGGAGTGTAAAATGCAATTTGCTTTAACAGTTAACCTGAAAAAAGTTCATGACGGGGTTAAGACAGAAGGAAACGGTGCCGAGTTTCACAGGTCCTGTGTAAAGGAAACCTAGTAGTTCCTCAGCAGGTCAGAGGTTTAAGTTCACAAACCTTTGACAATTTGCCCGCTCTAATACCGCAAACAAATGTGATTTTAAAATCCCTGTAAAATTAATGATAAAAATAGTTTTTAAAAACATAATAAATGTTAGAAATGTATTGCTGAAACATGCCACAAAGTTTTTCACAATTTTTTAGTTTGAGATTTTTTTAGGTGGGCTTCAAAAGATGACTCAATGGCACTTGAGTCACAGCGCATATAACATCCATTCATGTTGTAGTGGTATTTGAAAGTTAAAAGTGATGGCAGCTTTCCCGTGAGTGGGCGTGGTTTCAGTGCAGACAGCGGACACGCCCCCACCGCTTGAGAACAGAGAATGTTGTCTAATTTTCCAAGATTATTTCAACTTATTTTATTTACTTGCCTTTTTTTCCATCATTCAAATTTGGCGGTTAATAACACATTTTTCTGTGGTGTGACAAACTCACAACACATTTCATAATTGACTTTACAGGGACTTTAGACAACATGGATAAAAGCGGGGCTATTGTCACACTTTTTTTAATATTAAATAGAATTCACAAAGAACAGTTTAAGGAGGTATAAACAAAAAATAGATTTCAATTCTGACACAAAACATTATAAGGCTTAAGCCTGATTTATAGTCGTGCGTAAGTTCTACGCTGTAGCTACGGCATAGGCTATCCGCAGCTCTGCGTAGCCTGACGTGCAACTCGCAAAATTTTCAACAGCGTGTCAGTTCTACGTTGGACTGCAAGTGCTGTGATTGGTCCATCAGAACCCCTCCCGTCAGGTAAATAAAACCTGCATCATAGGTATTTCCGTTTCTGACGGTGAAAACAAAGAATGGCCAAATAGAGGAGTGATTTAACTCAAACTGCAACAAAAGTTGCTGTTTATTTACTTTCATCATTGCTGGTCTTCTCAAATCGTACACAACAAATTGCTGTTTCTTCTTCGTTTGTGGGTTAACTTGCCAAGCTTCTTCTTCTTTGACGATCGCGCTGCTACTGTGGTTACAGGCGTGGATACTGCCTACCAGCAGTCTGCGCGCGTTTACACGCCGTCGTGGCTACGTCGTAGGATCTACGGACAGCTATAACGAGCCCTTAACTCTCACTGATTCAACAAATGCCAACAAACACCAATCAACATGATCAAATAATTCACCCTAATACAACAAATGTATTTCAAATTAGAATGTTAGTGTTGGAGTTTACTGAATCACTGTGAATCACTTCCCTTTGGGACAGCTAAAGTAAGCGAAGGGAGATGGTGGTTAGAAGTAACATTTACACAAATGTTAAAATGAAAATTTAAACGACAAGAGAGAAACCTTTATTAGCAGTAGTGATATAAAAGTGATAGTTCTCCGAATACAAAAATTTTTTTTGTTGATTTACTCACCCTGAGGTCATCCAGGATGACATTTTTTTCTTTAAGGTGACATTTTTGTTCATTAGAACAGTCCGCGCCGTGCACATGTTTTGTAGTAACACTGTGTATGCTGTCATATTTCTGAATTTGCACCGAATTGTACAGTAAATGACACAAATTGGGTTGCGCAATTGCCGTGAAAACACACGCTTTTCCCTTTTAACACGTATTTGCGCAAGTTGAAAATATGCAGCTCAAGCAAAAAAAAAACTCAAAGCAGCTTCAAGTACGCTCACGCAGGATCATTTGACATTGTAGAGATTACACACATCAAACCTATAGTGATTGTTTTACTAGCTGCTGACCAGCATAGGGAATCTTTATGGCTATTTCTTAGACATGTTGCTGATACAGTGCTGTGTGTTGTACATTTTCTTGTTAATTAAGTCTTTTGGGTAGCCTATCTTATGCCTAGAATTATTCAAGGAGGTTGATTCTTTTAACTTCCTTCAAAGTTTAATTGTGCATAATGACATGTGCAACAAATGGATATAGGGTTTTAAACTCATAGACTCCCATCATTTAAAGTTCAGACGCTCTTTTTAAAATATTTTGGGTCAACCTCTGGCACAGATTTAAAGCTGAAACTTATCAAATCCTATCAGAGGTCCAGAATGTCATTGAAACACACCAGTGGCTTTGCTGTCATAAGTATTAAACATGTTACCCTTTGAAGTACCCCTCCCCACAGAGCCCCCACATAACAAATCACAATTTAACCCCTGTATACACATACCCAACCAACCAAACCCCCCCCCAGCTGTAAAAGAAGATACTTTGCCGAAACCCCATGGCTCTGTGATTCATATACATGAATATCAGCTGACTTCACTCACTTTTCTTTCGCCATTTTGAGGACCTGAAGTGGTCGCAAAAGAACTAAAAGCTATGCCTTCAATATGCTGTGAGCATCAAAATCGCTATTTTTACAACACTAAGAAGGCTCAACACAACATGATATTTTGCTCGAAGTATCGCCTGTGTCTCTACATGTGAACTTGAGCATTGAGAACATTGTTTGGGAACACAGAGTTAACTAAAAAGAAGGTTTTGAACAACTGACTTTGGATGATTTGGCGTCCGCTCGCCGCCTTCTTCCCAGTCAAGGTGTATCGATCTCCAATTGCGACGTAAGGAGGGAGGAGAGTAAAGATTGATATCTCCTAAAGCATAGTTCCATAAAAATGCACGGATAATTCGTTGTTTTGTCGCAAGTGAAAAACAATATTGACCTTCTAGTTGAAAAGGGAGCCTCATTTGCGATTCCTTAATTCGCATTCGGAAATCGATTATTTACGTCTGGCAGAGATGACGAGCGGACACCATAACAGCCAAAGTCAGTTGTCCAAAACCTTTCTTTTTATTAAACTCTGTGTACACAAACAATGTTCTCAATGCTCGCGTTCATGTGTAGAGATCCAGGTGATACTTCGAGCAAAGTTTCATGTTGTGTCGCGCCTTCTTATATTGTAAAATAGTGGTAGTTCGGTAGCAGCGGACAGCGGCTGGAAGAACGCATCAGGGATCGAGTAGGCATCCCACCCTAACCAAGATATTTTTTTAAAGTAGCTTTTCTTTTCATGACAGTCGAGATGCGACATGTTGTCTTTCGTAGCCCTTTACTGTATCCGTAAGAATCATAGACAGGAAAAGATAAGAAATCCGTAAATCGTAGCAAGCTAGCCAATGCTTGTCAGTGGTTTGGTGGTACTAGGTAGGTCCTCAAGATGGCGGCATGACGTAAAAGGTCACATGACTGATTGCCATCTATACCCGCCTCTTAATGCCACCTATAAAGCAGGAGGGTAAAGCTCTATTTTAATCTACTCTAGAGAGACTCTGTTGTCATGATTTTTTGCAGAAGTCTACTTGAGGTTTTGGCCAAAAAAGCCTTTTGTTTTAAGTTGTTGCCACTGAAACCATCTATGTCTAAGCAGTTAGCTTTACCCTTCCGCTGTATAGGTGGCACAGAGATGCTGGTTTGCCAACTGCAAGCAAACCCCACAAGAAGAAGATCGCGCTCATGGTTAGCAGAGACTCTGCATTGACACTAATATGGGAGGTTTTCCAGACAGGGTTTAGATTAATCCAGGACTAGGCCTTATTTTTATTAGGGCATTAAAGTAGTTTTTACAAACAAACCTTACAAAAACAATACTGGTGTGCATTTTGAGACAAAACAATAACACTGATATACTAAAAACGGCCCCTTTGTGTTGTAAATAAGTTACATTTCTTGCAAAAACTGATTGATTGGCTTCACAAAGATGTCAATGTGTCACAAGCAGTCGTGAGGATAAAATTTTTATTGGATATATCTGCTTTTTGAACTCTCAGAATGGCAGATCCTTTGACTTTCATATTATGAATCACAGAGTTTCTGCAAAATAACTTTATTTTTCTACTGAAGAAAAATGTCACCACCATAATTGGAAGGCCCAAGGGTGAGTAAATAGAAAATGTTTATTTGGGGGTGAACAGGAAATTTGTAAAATGTGGGTTTTTGTGCACTTGGGCACTGAGCGAAGGGGGCGCCACAAAGAGGGTCATCTCAGATAAAGAGAAAATTGTGTTGTTTTATATTACTCCCATATCAAGTGTGCTCTAAATAGCTAGATTAATTGATAAAATTGTCCATCTCCTTTCAAAGTTCAAGAGCTTTACCCTTTAAAGTGTGTAGGACTTGTTTTATTTTCAACCCGGCATTGGGTCAAAAAGGGACAAAACCAGTCGCTGGGTTAAATTAACCTAGGAAATGTTAATAAGTGACCCAACAATACAGTAAGTTAAAACAAACCAGCATTTTGTGTTGAAAACCCAGAATAGGTTAAATTACAACCCAGCAGGTTGGGTTTGTCTCCTTGTCACCCAGCGTAACCATCATTGATTGAATGTTAAAGCTGCAACAAAAGTCTCTGGCAGCATATGGAGATATATTCAGGTGCCATTTTTAATAACAAACAGGGACCAGAAACTCACTCCAACATCATAGCACAGGAAACAAGAAGGCTTAAGGCTAAAAAGGCTAACAAGACAAAGGTGAAAACAACAAGGAAGTGATACCGAAATTAAACAGAACTACAAACTAAAAGTTGGCATAGTAACAAGTACTGCTTAATGTTAATAAAGGAACTTAAAGTCAACTTTTCTGCTTTTGAAAGAGGCGGTGCTGTTACATAGTGAATTCAGCTATTACATCTTGAGCTGTGCCACTGTCGTACAGCTGGAACTGTTTACCTGCTGATATATGGTCTGCTTTTTAAAGCTGACTCAAACTGTGGGAGAAAGCCTTCTCTGTTTAGTGTTTCTTACAAACTCTTCCAGATTACATTCAACACCCTTGTGTACTGAACGATTTCATCTCACTCATTTGGTCCGGATTGAGGTTTCTGAGGTAGAAGACAATTCTGGAAACAAATAAATTTCAAACGATTTCAAGAAAGAAGACAATGCTTACAAAACATCTCCCAAGAAAGTTTAGTAGTTTTGCGAAATCTACTGTATTTATTCAAATAAACTACACATCAATACAACATATTAAATATCACTCAAACAACAATAATGCCTTTTAGTTTATCACAGTGTGTGGTAGTGCACCAAAAGGCTTGACGTAGAGTTGACTTTGATGGTCGTCAATGGGGGTAAATTTTGAGAGGTCTTCGTAGACTGATGGGGGTCTGGATGTGACATTTCCTAAACCAGTGGAAATGAAGAACACATTTAAGAAACCAGAGCAGCCCTCATACACACTGGGAACATATGGCTGAAACTGTTATCATGCCATAACAGCGAGAATGAAACCATTGTTCTTAGTCAATTACAGATCCAACAAACATATCCTACAGCAAAGGTCCGATCTGAAGATAGGCTTGAGTTGGCAAGTTTATAATCGTTCGATGAAAAGTCTTAATGGCGCTGTTGAAAATAGTCATATCCTGTAGAGTCGATCCTTATTTTCACTATAAGGATTTACTCGGTAAACAATTGCAATGCATATATGAAAAGGCTCTGTTTGTGTCCTTACTGTTGACAAACTGTTTGACAAGTTTAAACATACATCATTAATCATGCGAGTAAATCATGTATTACATACTAAATGCAGAGAAATAAAGGACACAAGAGAGACCTCTTTAATATTTCAGCTGTTGCTCCAGACAGTGATAATGAAGACCTTAAGGAAACTTGTGTGACTTGTTAGAAGTTTTAGAGTAAATATTCATTTTTGCAATCAAACGTCAGAAATGTTTGTATAAACTCCAACATCTTCTCATCATATGTTTTAAAGACCATTTTTTACGATTTTTACTTAATCATGACTGAGAACTTAAATACTCGCTGAGGGTATAGAGTATTTTAGGCAATGAAAGGCCAATTGAACCACCGAGCAACTGAATTTTCTGATGACATCTCGGCTCAAGGTAATTGTCAATGTCTCATCTAATCATCTCAAACATTCATGTTTGGCCACAAACTCCCATGTGCACCTAACATTCACTTCATGCTTGCTGTAGTCATTATTCCCATTAGCCATTCAAATGCGTCATTCGACCGCACCCCCTCTTGTTAAAGTCAGACATCAAACAGACAGAGTTTTGTTCAGGGGTGCTCACACATCACCACACGTCTGACACATGCTAGTGCTGATGTCATTAGGTCCTGGTGGTCGCTGGGTTCACGAGGGTCTGATCTCGAGAGGTTTCCCTTTCGGCTG
Organism: Paramisgurnus dabryanus; assembly: GCF_030506205.2. Taxonomy (NCBI): domain Eukaryota; kingdom Metazoa; phylum Chordata; class Actinopteri; order Cypriniformes; family Cobitidae; genus Paramisgurnus; species Paramisgurnus dabryanus. The sequence goes on from NC_133349.1 coordinate 22,119,245, forward strand.
CCGGGTGATACCTGTCTGCTGACGCCGGTGAACCCAAACATGACCTCACCTCACTTTCTAATTAGAGTCCTGGGAACTCCCTGTAACAATTCTGGAGCGTTTAATTTTTCCTGTAGAGCTCAAGTTATCCCCCGAATATGCGTATAGGAAAATGTTTTAATGTAATGCATCTATAGATTGTTTCACAAAAAAGGTTAATTCAACTTGTTAGGTACAATCAATTCTTTTAAAAACAGCCATGTTTACATTTACATACTTGACACTTTTATACAAAGTGACTCACAGAGCATTAAGTACTAGGGCTGTCACTTTTGAGAAAAATCAAATTCGAACGGATTTCGAATATCATGCAATATATCTGAATATATTCGAATATCTAGGCGCCGCCCCCCCCACGCGCATCAAAAACCCACCGTAATGGAGATTCAATCACAAAATTATTACCAGTGACAGTCATAAACAGGGTTGTCTGGATTACTTTTTTACTTAATGTTTGAAACAGCAGGTTATCAACTTATGAATAACAAACTTATATATATAAAAAATTATTCAGAACAGTTACAAACAATAACGTGACAACTTAAATAGCAGCAGGAGTATATAGGCAGACGCAAACGGAATTCGCGCCCACAGATTTCGTCAGAAAACTCCGCGGATTTAATGCCCGTCATTGACAAGCACACATATCCCGCGCTTGAGCGTGGTTGTGACCAGAACTGTCATTGACAACAAGCACACATACAAAGCCTATCCCGCGCGTTTGTGAGCCGTCATTCACAAGTACATTAACCCTGCGCGTGCTGTTTGCTTGCCCGTTTTCAATGATAGAGAGCACAAACCCTTTGATACTTGAAATGAAATTAAACTTACCGCTTTAAGCAGATCTCACTTGTCATCAATGTGACGCGCAACAGTCAGCACATGATCATTTCAAATCCGTTTACAAGACAAATGCTGTTGTTGTTTAATATAAAGTTTACATTGCGTTGTAAAAATTATGAAATTATCTTCATACATGTTAATTTCATAATGCGAACGTATTAACACAAGCATTTTATTCTGCTATAATATTTAACACTATAAACAATATGTCATTTTATATACAAATTATAATTCTATCTTGACATGCACATGAGGTTCATTTTGGTCCCATTTGATTTCCTCTCATGCGCACAGTTGCCGTCATCGGTCTCACTCTCAGCCTCCTGCCTATTACGAGGTGTTACTGTCAAAAATGCGCTAGACATGGGCATTTAAAAAACCGGATGGTTTATTTATAGTTCGAATACGGATATTTCACGTCATGTTCGAATGCATATTCGAATATCGAATAAAAAGTGACAGCCCTATTAAGTACATGCTTAGCACATACATTTTAAAAATGTTTGTTCACTGGGATCGAACCGATTATAACAAAATATAATAATATTAATATGAACCAGGCCAAGGAAAAAAGTAGAGCTGGGGTAAACGATTATTTTTTAAACGATTAATCTGTCGACTATTTTGTCGATTAGTCGACTAGTCTAACGACTAATTGGACGATTAATCTAACGATTAGTTTTCTGTTTATCGATTAATAAAAACCATAATGTATCTCGAATAAATAACAAAAACATTCTTAATAATATACTTTAAAGATACAACCTTTAAGGAACAGTTTTGCACGACAAAAAAATCTTCTGCTTTACACAAAATAAAATAAATAAAAGGATTTTATTGTTATACAGTCTGTTTTCTCTTTTACAGTACCAACATAACTCTTGTTCAAAAAAATTCAAAAGAGTAGTGCAAAACAAAAACACTGTGCAGTGCACAGTATATACATTCCTGAGAGTTCAACACAATATGCAGGCATATTCGATCATGTCTATGAAGGCTTCACCCTCAACAAGAGACAAAGGCCTCATGTCTTTGACAATCACCTGTAAAATAAAGAAAATTATTATTAATAACAACATGAACATAGCACCTTTTATAGAATCATATGAAGAGTTTTGTTGCAAAATTTTTGTCAAAACATGTTTATTATTATGTTATCATGTTATTATTTTGTTTTATTGTGCTACTTAGCTGTATTTTTTTAAGTTTATGAAGGTTTAAATCAAAACAAACCAACTGCAGTTGAATTGATATTAATTGGAATGCACAACTAAAAAAACAGATTTCTGAAAAATGTAAATATGTTGCTTACAGTGAAAGAAGATGAATTTTTACACAATCCAAACAAGGACACAAAGAAAATGGCCAAGTTAATTGAAAAAAAACACCCATAATCTAGCTAATAAATATAGGACAAAAAAAATGGGCACAGCCATTCCATCCTAAAAAAAACTCAAAGCAAGCAACAGTGAGCTAATAATTACTTACTCTCAAAATCCTTTTGCTCAGTTCTGCTGCCTTCTGTGTAGTGCATTGTGTCTCTTTCCCAAGATAGGACTGCAAGGTTCTTTGCTGTGTCCTAGAGAAAACACAAAAGCAATGCATATTAGAACAGCTATGACAGTGGGGCATTTTAAATCTACTCTTAACCAAAGTGTAGACTTTTAAAAGTAATGTTATGTCCAACAATGCATTTCATCATCATGGTTAGGCTAGCCAGCTGCTAACGTGCTACTGTGTTGTTACATGGAAATTGCCAGGGTTAACTGTTACACATATCAATATTTATCTGTTTTCAGTGCTTATAAAACCATGCATTCATGAGCACTGTGCACCAGCTTATGTGCAGCCCTGGTTCCGTAAGTTTACGTTACACTGGCGAACTAGCGTACTGAATCATGATACTATAAGCTGGCTAACGTTAGTCTAATGTTATGTTTTTGACTCATAAACAACCAAAACATGAGTTAACGCTTACTAAACGTCAAGTCGTGACTCGTGAGTTAGCTAACAATAGACATATAACGTCGCACATGAGCAACGAACTGCACCGAGAGCTAATATAGTTAGATACCACCACTGAAGTGCACATATCTCATGCTAATGTTACACAACACACTACACAAACATGAAATTAATTTTGCCAACTGTAGTACTTACTTTTTATTGTCTCCTTCACGAGTGACAATGGGGTGCCTCCGTTTCAGATGCTACAACATCGCTGATGTGCTGGTGTGGTATGCCATCTCCATTTGGCAAATAGCGCAGATAACAACATCTTTACGTTTGGAACTAAATTTGAAATATTCCCATACCTTCGATGATTTAGTGCGAGCTGTTTTTCTTTTTTGGGGGCTTTTTGTAGGCCTTTGTTGGAAATTATGCGAGGAGGTTGGTGTTTCGTCAAACGCGCGTGTGACGAGCTGTGTCGAAGCGTCGACGCAAAAATATGACGTCGACGTAATTTTGACGGCTCCAGCACTAGAAAAAAGTAAGTTTTCAGGGCAGATTTGAAAATTGACAAAGTTTTGGCGGATCTTATGTAGGCTGGAATGGTATTCCATAATTTGTGACAAATGACAGCAAAAGCGCCATCACCCCTGTTTTTAAGTCTGGTTTTAGGAACATATAATAAATTAGAGTACCTAGATCTAAGTGATCTTTACTGAGAAGATGGATGTAATAGTGCAGATAGGTACTGTACTGTACTGTGGTGCCTGGTTCTGCAAAAACGTAAAAACAAATAACAAAACTTTGAAATAAATTTTGTACTTGACAGGTAACCAAAATCAGAACCGGTGTAACGTGGTCACTTTTACGCTTCCCTTTAAGGAGCCGGGCAGCAGCGTTTTGAACTAACTGCAGGAGGCTCAATGTTAATTGAAGCTAATGGTCTAATCATATTCTATGGATTGTGCTAAGCTATGCTAAAAGTGGTACCGCCAGACCCGGAGATCGGCTGAATGGAAAAAACGTAAAAATCGATGATATGCGACTGAAACATAGTTTTTCCTCTCAGGATAAGTCATTCCAAACATCAAGTCGACAGATGTTGGTAGGTTTACTAATTTCACATCTACCGCACTAGGCATTATTTTTTTACCAAGGAGATGTAAGAGTATTATCCAAACATTAATGCCAAGGAAAGCCCCTTATACTTAGGAGGTGTTTCTTGGACGTAATAGCACATTATTTTAAACCAAAAGAGATCTAGGAGTGTTTTCCAAACATTATTGGCAAGGAACGCCTCTTTTACTTGGGAGCAGGCACATATTGAGGCATTTCTTGGAGGTTTTAGTACATACAGCGTCATCTTCAAATATTAATTGTGACTTACTTTCATCAGGTGACCTAAAATGTGAATTAACTATATTGGCCGTATTTTCAATTTGCGCTATTTAAAGGGTAATGGAAACGCAGCTACTGAAGCTTCAGTTGCTAAGATAAGGATAAGGTTTTTACCACTGTAGTTGCCCCATAACTGATTTGTGTTTATTTTAACCAAAAAAATTCCAGATGGGAGCTTTACAGGTGACTAACAGAGGGTGGAGATCATACATGCGTTTTGTGCTATATAAAATTGCTGGACCACTTGTATGTATGTTAGTCTCGATTGTTGCACGTCTCATGGCACAGTCCATGAGGATTCAGCCAGAGCAAACAGAGACTGTATCCCTAAAGAATGACGTTAAGGGTGGGAGCTGTTTTGGTTTGGACAGCAGCACTTTATTTTGCCCACAAACGTGCACCATGCTGGCAGTTTCTTCCATGTTACCACTGTCATTATGATTTTACAGTCCCATGAGATCACCCAACAGCTGTATTTCCCAACGAGATTTAACAGAGATTGTTACAGCACTCACAATGTCTGTTAAATCGGGCTTGATTTGTGAACTGTACCCCTATTTTATTTTGCCTGGCATTGTACAGTCCGCTATTAAGTGTTTCCAGTAAGCTCGCAGAATAGATGTTAAGAGAGGTTTTCTGGTTGTATGGGTTTTGTTCTCTATTTGTTCTGTTCGGTGCCCATTTCTGAGAGGATCCTTAGAAACAATTCTGAATAGCAGGGAGCAGTCAAAGTACAACTTAAAATAACAATCTTATGGAATCGCTGTGCTCTGAGCTGTTTGTACATATAATGGATCTCACATTGAAAATCTAGGATTTAAAATCTAATTTAAAAGAATAAATATACAAAAACATGTAAGGACTGTGAAAATTTGAAAGACATACATGCTATAATAAACAATGATTAAGAAATATTTTTTCAGTATACTGTATATACAGTATATACATTTCGCACGAGTTATAGGTTACTAATCCAACAAGCAAATTTGAGAATTTCTTCGAAAGATCAGATTTTATTGCTTTATGTGATACTATTGAAACACGTAAAATGCTTTAGGACAATTCTCAAATTACCCTGGGATAATATGAATCATCAGGTTTTGTACATTGTCAGAAACAATGGTCAAAACATGTACCCCAGTTGTCACTGGACCAGTAAGCTTTCATAACGTACAGCTGTGTACCTAAAGAGTGCATACAAGTACCTCAAAGGTACATATTGGTACTTTTAAAATATATATTGGTACCCCAGAAGTATATATCTGTAACTAAGTGGAACATATTAGGACCTTTTTAAAGGGTACCATCTAGTACCCTTAATCTTCGATTAATTGTCAATAATAATTAAATCGCTAAAACTTAACGATGGACGAATAAGCAAGGTCGTGTGCAGTGCCTGCGCAAAACACATACAGCAGGAGAAAGAAAATTAAGCGATTGCGCAGAAGTTAAACTAGCGATACACAACGATGCTCAATGGCAAGCAATTTATAGCGTCATGCAAGACGAGGCTGGCTGCCAACGCAACGAAATGGTTGATAAGATTTGATACAGAAAATGCAAATACGGTTAGCCTACTGAAAGCAAAGACCCCCTACAAGGAAACCTGCAAGCTTAGCATAACAACACTGCTAACGCTGCTATACACAGGAAAGGAGACCAGAGGTCGTTTTTTAATGAACAGATTAAAATGTAATCTTAAATTCTGGAAAGAAACTGTAAAATATAAACTGACTGTCGTAACACTCTGAACGCCCGCAACAGATGTCACTGATCATCATTGACTGGCTGAGGTGCTACACACTAGCCAAGTTGGCGATTCGGGTTTTCTCATGGTAGAATACCGAAGGTTGCTATCTCCATAATACAAGCATCTTTGCTGAAAGGGTGCCACAGATCCAAGCTTGAGGTGACGACGGGAAAGTGCCCTTCGTATGCTTCTTGGTTATAATAACAGCAAACGAGGTGAACAACTAGATAAATAACATTTGATGATAATGAAATATTTATTTTGACAGGTCATGGACGCATGGACCTATTTCCGACTGTGGCAGAGTGCCCATGTGAGGCGGAGTTATACACTGTGTATATTAGTCATTATATTTTATTATACCACGGGTCTGTTGAATGCTTGAATCTGATTGGCTGATGAACGTTCTGAGGTGTGCAATTATTTTCTGCAAAATGCACAGCGAACGTAGTTCCAGGCAGCTTTCTTGACCGCATTACAGTTCCATATCACTTTGCATAGTTAACTGTAATAACGGACTAACAAAAACAACATGACAGACGATTTACCAATGCAACAACAGTGCTGTTTAGAGACGCACAGAGGTAGCCTCATTCACACAATCTCTCTCTCTCGCTTGCTCGCTCTCTCTTTTTCTTTCTTTCTCTCTCTGTGTTTCTGTCGCTCTCATTCTATTTCTACTGTAATAACTTCATTAATAACTGCATTAGAATGCTATCAACGGCTCAAGCCTCCATTGCCAGCTTTAAAATTACGTTTTGGAACAAGCAAAAGAGCCGTTGGATGAGACGCAGAAGAAATAGTCCTACTCACAATAACGATTTAAGTACCGGTCCAATCCCTTTAAATATATCATGTGATCGATGTCTTGAAGTGTGGTAACCATAGTATTTGTTACTTACGAGATAAGTTTTAATTTTAAATTTGATCAAAACACCAACTACATTGACTCATTTTACAATCCCACTAGCATGTTATTTAGACAAAATATGTTATTCGCGTGAGGAAGCTGACATTTTCATGTTAATGGCTCAATTGATCGATCTTAACTTAAACGATCATCAAATATGGCAAATGGCATGAATTGACATCCATCCAAGTGACAGCTTTTGTAACTTTATTTCTGACAGTGTATGTACCCCAGCTGTCACTGGGGCAGCAACCTTTTATAAAGCACAACTTAGGACCTAAAGAGTTCATATTGGTACATCAAAGTCACATATCGATATACCACACGTATACATAATTGTGCATATTAGGATTTTTTTAACAGTGTTTAATCTTGTGAAGTATCCATCTTCTCAAGTGCATGTAAATAAGACTTTTGCAACCATTTTTTTTTTATTAAAACCTTACAATGAAATCCGATTTGTTAATAAAATGTTTTTATGATGGTCACCTACATTTGTAATTTATGTTAAACTAATTACCAGTCTGCTGCCAGCAAGATTCAGATAGACTGTTTTCTTTGGCTGCTTCATAGAGCATGTTAAGGGGGAACTAAGAGACGCTTTAAAAACAAACAGAAAGCCCACATTGCAAAGCGGTACATTACGGGGAATAAAGTTTGAATTACTGCTCATCATATGAAAGATTGACTGTTCACAATTCACTGAGCGTTTCTAAAATAAACCCGCAGTGCTGCTGACTGGATTACATAATCATTAGAGCTAATACACACAGACGTTGTTTGTGCTTTTTATTGTGTGTTAAGAGTAAGTGTGTGACATGGGATCTGCCACGGCAGTTTCTTCAGTAAAGAATGCCATGTGGTGAAAAGTTTATTTTTCGAAAAGAATGAGTGTTTACAGAAATTTCTCGAATTTCATTTAGGAAGCCCCTGTTTAGGTAGCTGACTAAGAGAACTGGTTGCATTTCACGGGTTAACACTTCTAAAAACCATGAAAGCATGTTCACATGCTGGTTAGTAGTGATAGACTTATTTAACCCTGTGACTTTTCCCTTAAATATGAGATAAATAGCCCTGACTCAATAAGGTCAGCTGAGACTTCTGGGCTGCCCACTGCCAAGACATCAACGTTTCCACTGTATTGTTTCTTTTTTGGGGGTGAATGTTGGAAAACGTTGCAAAATTTTAACAATGGGGTTTCATGGTTACATCACTGGAGTTATTTCAAAGCAAACATTGGAAACTATAATGTAGATATTCTAATCTCAGATCACTGCTCCGACACTTAAAAAAGAATAGATGTGATTTTACCGAAAAGGTTTAGTTATGTGAATCGTCTCCAAATCATGTCTGACTTCAAAACTGTGACAAATGTTGTCAACCTTTGGCATGCAAAAAAGTACTTTTATAAAGTTTAAATGCTTTCAGATTGTTTACTGTTTCAAACCTTCTGGGAGATGTCCAGTATGCTATCACTGCTAAAGGTTAAGCATGCCTAAGACCTCCATGAAAAGAGCTACAGTGTATATTTGACTGTGTTACCTCATGGTGGGCAGATCTTTCGAAACCTTAGTCTCAGCTGTCCCTTGACCCAGAGGGTCTCAAGGGGACAATATTTGTTATTTTAGTAAGATGATTACTTCCTTCTTGAAATATAACCTAATACTGAGCAAAGATTTCTGTATTAACACTTTAATCCATGAGTTTTGAATTCCATAATTGACCCCCTGGCGTGAGTTTATGTGTGAGACGAAAGTGCATGGACAGTTGAAAACTAAGTAGTGAAAACTACTTAAATATGTGTTAGAAACAAATTGATGGATAATAGCAGGTGGCAGTAAATATACACTATTTAAAAGGTTAGTTCACCCATGAAGGAAATGTTTGTCTTTAATTACAACCGTAAGACTTTCCATCATATTTGGAACACAAATTAACAAGCAACTATGGTCCGATTCACGATTTTACATTTCCTTTGGTGTGTAAATGTGTATTAGTTCATGCTAACGATATGGGGTTTGTACCTTTTGCAAAGTAAACGATGACGCGAGTTATGATCTCCAACGTAAATCTTTTTCTTGGACCACAACAAACACACAGATTGTAGGCAACAGTTTACTTCCTGGGCTGGTCGATGTAGACAAGGCCGACATTATCACAATTCCTTCCGCTTGGACTCACAGCCTGTAAGTTAACTCCTGTTATAATACTTATGTTAGCATTGCACTGTGAATCTTTTAAACATGGTTAGGAGCGTCACATTTACGGCTGAAGTCAGAGTATTCAGATTAGTTGGCTAATCAAGAACACAATGCTTTTCAAATCGATGAGTTTTGTACAAAATCAGTGCATTTCAGGAAGACAGTATATCTGGAGCTACAAAAATTTACGGTTTGTGGAAAATATTTTTTTTTACGTTTTTTAACCATAAACTGTGTGTTTGGTACCAAATACACAAAGTAACATTGTTTTTTAACCATGAAATAGGTGCACTTTTTAAGCATTTTAAGTCCCCATACACAGCACAACTCACAGAAGCTCTCTAATTTCATCAAAAATACCTTCATTTGTGTTCCATAGATGAAAAGATGCCTTTCAGGTGTGGAACGACATGAGGGTGAGTAATGATAACATTTTCATTTCAGGGTGAATTAACGCTTTAAAGTGACTGGCATACTTTGTAAGACAATCGAAGAATGAATGGCCGAACTATCTAACAAAATCTGGCACAAACGACCTGATAACATGCTTCATTTCACTAGTTCGGAACAGCAAATTTAACTCCTGATAAAGTTCGCTCTGGATGGTAGACACCTTGGAGCTACCATTGGTTCATGGCCATTGTGTAATAGGTAGGTGTTTTCTGGAGCATCACCTTCTTTGGCATTGTAAACTTTTTTCATTCCGCGTGTAGTCACCGACAGAGCAACGTCAAGCTATTCAGACCTCAAGAGATTTAGATAAGCATTTTAATTACTTTAAAGAAACTGCAACAAAAATTGGTGTCGACAATAAAAAAAAAAAGTATTTAGTAGACTATATTAAAAAAGTAGTCCTCCAGATTGTTTTATCCATTGTGGTAGCCCTTGCTCAAAAAGGTTGGAGACGCCTGCTTTAATACTTATGTGAATGTTAATAATTTCCGCCATCACGGAATCGCGGAATTGGCTAATTAACACGGAATCTAGGTTTAACGCGGAATTTCGCTGAATTTTGCATATTTTGAATAAAATTCTGTGTTTGTGTGCGAGAACAACATATGTCTGTGGGAAATGCAGACCGGGGGAAGGAAATCTGGGCGACACACCCCCTCCCTTCATTTCAGACCCCCTCTAAAACACTAAAACCATGGCGAAGCGGCTCTCCACGACTCTACGCCCTCAGTTGCGCACAGTTCCCACCTTACTTTTATGTGACCGGAGAATTGTTATTTTGTAAGTTTTGTCAACATTCCGTTGACTGAGAGATCAAAGATACATGCACTCTCTCATCCACGTCTCTCTCAATGCACCTATCTCACGTGCACGTGCTATCACATCTGTCTGAAGTCCGAACACAAATCCTCATGTATTTGTTCAGATTTATGCGTTTCAAGCGAGTGGAAGCAAAAATTCCTTGCATTGAATTGAGTAAAATGTTGATGTGTGTGTGTGCGTTTCAAACAGGGAATGTGAATTTTTTTTACCTCAATAAATTTAAGGTCATTCCTATTTTATTTGTGTTCATTTTAATAATTAACATTAAAGGCACACTCTTTTTATGACTAAAATAACAGTAAAGGGTAAAAAAAACTAATTGTCAAAATTTAAAATGGACAAAACGAAATTTGCAAAAATTAAAACGGACAAAACGGAATTCGGGAAAAAAGAAAACAGAATTTGGGAAAAAAGAAAACGGATTTTATAGGGCCCTACACATAATGTGTTTAAAGTAAAACATTTATTCAGCACGTCTCTCTATCAGCAGCGGGTGACGACACCAATGGCGCTTTTCCATTGCGTAGTACCCCGCGGTTTGGTTTAGTTTGGGTCGGGTCAGCTTACTTTTGGGAGCTTTTCTATTAGGTGCAGTACGTGGTACCCAATACTTTTTTCGTACCACCTTGGTTGGGGTTCCAAGTGACCCGAGCTGATACCAAACGTGACACGAAAACACTGTAGATCACTGATTGGTCTGAGAGAATCGTCACGTCACCGCTATAATGTAAAAGATTAGCTTTACCTCAGTTGAAGCTTGCGCTATCTCGAGCAAACATGTTGTCATCTGTGCTCTGCTATAAGTTCCCAAACTCCCATTTAGAGATGAAAAACATCCACAGGTTGAGAATCAGTGACACCATAACAGTTTTTTCCAGACTTGCAGTTTGTTGCGGAACATTCGCGATGAGCACTTCAGCATTATATATGCTTAAATGCAACTTCAATGAGGCTCAGCTGAGTGTTTGTACCGGTGTTTGTACAGAAACTGTCATGTGAGACAGAGATAGTGATACACACGATGTGCAAACATCTGTTTGTGATGGTCAATTTTAATTTTGTGGCAGACTGAGAAATAAATGAATGTATGGGAATGTACAACGACGCTCTCACTTGTATGATGTCACAGCAGTAGGCAGCGCAAATATAACGACACGCCTATAATCCCTTCCACTGCGAAGTGATACCAAACTCGATGTAAAAGCTAACCATGCCAAAGTGAGGTGAGCTGACCCGACCCAAACTAAACTAAACTAAACCGTGGGGTACTATGCAATGGAAAAGCACTACAAACCACTAATATGTGACGGTTTACTGTGGATGGCAGCTTTAACTTCCACAATTATGTGATGGTATACCTGAAGAAGTTGAGGTAAAAAAAGTTGCCTGTTGCTCTTCACTATCTGAGGACTTCAATGTAAAAAACTAAAAAGATCTGAAAACAGCAGTCACATTTTGTGCAACTGAGCGTTATTAGATTACTACCAACAGAGTTATAATCGAGTTTCAGTAATGAAAATAGTATCTGATTATGCAGTGGTATTCAACCTCAGCATTTAAAAGACAAGCCCAGAGTCTGTGGCGATTCCAGAAAGAAATGTTGCAGTATTTCCTTTTTGGTGAATAACCAACTGTTATTGTTAAACTAATGATACCAGTCTCCTCCTCTGTTTGTGTTGGATATTTGCTGCGTGTTATGTTTTCCTTGAACGTTCTGTTGATGCTGAAGTGTAAACGCTGGACCATCAAATCCTGCCATGATTTAAGAGAGTTCTTTAGGTCTTGAAAATGTCAGGCAGTACAGTATGTAGCTGTCATGTTTTCTACTCTTGACTAAGATTACGGCTATGAAAGCACTAACTGAAAATAGACTTGGTGATACATGTTCTCCAGGTCTTTACAGAGCCTGAAATATGAAAGCACAGAGGACAGTAATGTGGTTCACGATTTACAGTGCACGCAACATACTCTGTTTTATGCTTTATGTATGTTGCAGCGTGCTGGGGGAGTTTTAGAGGTTTGTTATCATAGACTGTCACGCAGCCATAGTTACACCTCATTTCGCATATGACCCAAATGATATAAAACACACTATGGCCACGTTTCAAACCAATTTTTCAAAGTCACTTTCGTCACAGCCATTACAGAATGCAAACGATTCCTTTACCGGGGTATACGTTTATTTGAACATGACAAACACTATTAAGACACAGCGATAAGTTACGCAAGTGAAACTGATTCAATGAATGTGAATGGGTATAGAATGTATAGTGCATATTTTTTAAGATACACACTTAAGTAACACATTAAGCAAAAAAGAGTATGTATATAATTTGTTAAAGTAAACATTATCCATTTCTCTATTGCTTACCTCAGACCTACTGTCTGTTACACTTACCAAAAATCATTAAATGCAGATTTGTTTGGTTAGTCTTATTGTATCTTTCTAGCATAAACAGTATTTGCCTATAGCAAGTTTTAACATGAATAATGATTTTCCATGCTTTTTGGGAAATGTCGGATTTAAGGTGTCATGTCATATCTTACCTAAGGAACCAAGGGGCTGTTTATACCTGATATTAAGATGTATTTTGGTAGATCGAATCTAGTGTTGGGCGATAGTATTGGGGGGTGGGGCAGTAGTTTACTCATTTATTTATTTGTTCATTTTTGACTCATTTATGAGTCACTTGATTGGTGGACAAAAAAGAAGCAAGGGCAACACTGCCATGACTGCAACCTTCTTAAAACTGATGCCATTAATCCAAGCACATCATTAAAGACCAGGCGCTCCAAAATGTCCTGCGAGTCAGGGAGTGGGAACAACACACTCGCTGGTTTTAACCCTCTGTGCGCTAACAACCTCTTTAGTGCATGGAAAGTCAGAGCCACGAGTATTACAAGCTCATGTGCGAGGAAGAGTCCGAATCATGCGTATTACAAGTTCAGGTGCTAGAAGGAGTCCAAGACGTGTGCATTAGGTCCAAGTGCGTCTGAGAAGAAATCCGCACATGTAACAAGCTCTTTCGCGCAAAGTGAAGCCCATAAACCCTCTCATGTGAGGGAAAGCATGCAATGCAAATGTTAATGTGAAACTATGATGATAATAATAATAATCATTGCCAACTATTGTCATGAAAGCCCGCTATTGGCGATGTGTCTGACGGTTGTCGACTGTATCGTCTATCGGCACAACTCTAATCGGATAACAAGTGGAGGAGAAACACATATTTAAGGGCTCGTTATAGTCATGTGTAGGTCTTACGGTGTAGCCGCGACGGCGTAGGTTCCGCGTCGGTTTTCATTTATACTTTTGCGTCATCGTCGACGTGCAAACACGCGCAGACCGCTGGTAGGCAGTAACCACGCGTGTAACCACAGTAGCAGCGCGAACATCAAAGAAGAAGAAACTTAGCAAGTTAACCCACAAACGAAGAAGAAACAGCAACTTGTTGTGTATGATTTGAGGAGACCAGCTATGATGGAAGTAAATAACCAACGACTTTTGATGCAGTTTGAGTTAAATCACTCCTCAACTTGGCTCATCTTTGTTTTCACCGTCACAAACGGAAATACCTATGACGCAGTTTTTTTACCTGACGGGAGGGGTTCTGGTTAACCAATCACAGCACTTGCGGTCCCCGTAGATCTGACGCGCTGTTAAAATTTTTGTGAGGTGCACTTCAGGCTACGCACAGGCTACGGATAGCTTAACGTTTACACCTGGTGTTTTAATCAGTCTCTTTTGTTCACTTTCAACCGCTTTGTCCTGATTACTGAGGGGGTGGTCTGTGGGCGGGTCCTTCTACTTTCGTTTAAGCGCGAGCAGGAGAAATGACGGATTTAAATGGATGAGCACTAACATTGGAGTCCGCTGCTTGTGTTGTTGCACAATGTTTTGTACATGTATATGTAAGATATTTACATAGCAATTGACGAAATAAGCTCAAGCAACTTTCACACCTGCATGGTCGAACGCACAGCTTTGCAAAGTGTAGTTTATTTTCATACTGTACACAGACGTTCGACAAATGCGCATTACGAAAAAATGCAATACATCTAATTGGCTACATTCTACATTTTCCTGTAGGCGCATGCACAACCTACGCTTACAATGTCTGCAAAAAATCCAGCGGTGTGCATACAGTACGCAGGGACTCTTCTGATGACAATCACTTTACGCGCAAAGTACGAGGACCCTCGCGTACATGTGAAAAATGAACTATACTTCGGCCTTGAGATTCTACACCATAAAAGCAATCCGGTCAAATGCGTTTTCGACTACCTCTGAATTTCAAAACATTTCACACACTGTTTACACCTGCATTTAATGTCGTCCACTTGTAAAAAATGCATCTTAATTCCAGCCTCCAAGACTGTCACCACATCTTGAGGAATCCTAATTTAATTACCGCTTGTCGGCATGATTTTATACAGGAAGAGCTCATATCCCATTCCCTGCTGCAGTCTATATGATTGGAGGCTCCCCAGACACCACATTTTAGCTAACATGGCCTGACACTGGCTTGACGAAAAAGTGCTGCACTCTGCAAAAATAAACCGAGCAGAAATATGGGTGGCAGTATATTGCAAGACTTATTACAGAACCTAAAGTGCACATCTGCTGTTCTGTTTTCTCCTTACATACAATGATGAAAAATAGTAACTATGTTCTGATGACTGCTAAATGCTGGTCCAGTAAAGCTGTCCATTTTTGATGATGTAATATATGATGGTTTTATATAGTTTTGAAGCCAGGACAGGAACTGTTCTACATGTTTAAGAAAACTTGACCTGTGAGGTCACTGTGATAATAAGGTAGTGTCAAGCTCTTTTTTTTTGACGTAACAATTATATTATAGTTTGTAGCGAATATTTTTTTCTATGGCAGAATTAAGGAAACTACATGTATGAGTGTCTTTATTGAACTTTTGAAACATGGAGCATGGTTGACATAACACACTATAGCTGTCAACTTTTAGGGTGGTCTGTTAAATAAGCACATGAGCCTTACAATTATTGTGGTGTTTAAGACTTTGTGACCATTTTTTCTTATGTGGGAAAGGACAGATATCTGCATAATTTCAAAGCAAAAACACTCACCACCTCTAACATTTAGGCCTGTGCCCTCTTAGCAGACATTTACATTAATGTGTTTTGGAGAATGCTGTCATTCAGTGCGATTTACAGAGCACTCAATCTATACATGGTTTTATGTGCGTTTCTTAGAATCAAACTCATGACCTTTATGTTGCAAATGCAGTGCTCTATCAATTGAGATCCAGACACATTAAGCAAGCATAGCCATTTAGTGTCATTTAGATGTAAAATGAAAGACCACACATACTTGTAAATAGCCACAATCTTGTCTTGAACTGAAACAATCAGAGCTGTAAACATTTGTAGGTCGCCAGCAGATTGAGGTCGTCCTTGTGATTGTTGTCCTGGGGTGTTAAAAATGACTCCTTCTGTAATGCTAATTTGAACGGTTGTTGTGTGGTTTTGTGTTTTTATGGCTTGGGTGCCAGACCACAGTCCATGCTTTGACTTCTGCTGTCATTAAATGATTATAATAAATGCTTGAGACTAAGTTCTAAATGAGGTCATTAAGATTTTCCTGGATAGAGGGAAATAAGATCTGCGTTCAGTCCTACACACTAGCAGCCGAAACGTTGCATTTTGGGTTAAGTCATCAACACAGAAAAAATACAAGAGTATAAAGAAGCAAACATTTTCTTTCCCGCAACATATTCTCCAACCCATACAACCGTTTAGGCATTTGTCCATTCCCCCAAATACGGCCCACAGAAATGTTTACCAAATTAGTGCCTCTACAGGCAGCATGTGAAACGTAATGGATTGGATTATGAAATTATCTATTGGGGTATAGTTTTGTAATAATGACATGATTTTCAATTTGAACGGCAGGATTATTTATATTACACATTACAATTATTCAGGCTTTTTTTAGCAAATAAAAGACATGTTTATTTAGTATACAATACAATACACAGCATATAAAACATAAGTACTGTAAGTACAAATATTCCAAGTGTACTGAGGTCAAATGATCGATTTATATGAGGAACAGATGCAAAAGCGATCACTATCTGCTGTAAATATCAGATCCGGCGTGCACTCATTCAAAAACTACCGCCAGAAGAAGCAATACATCACCTTGATTGTGAAATAGCATTGGCTCTCGTTTGTCTCGTGACCGATTCCTTCATTACATCAGCTTGGAGTGTGAAAAGCTATTGGCACTTGTGACTGATTGCATCATGCTGTTTCGGTTTATGTTAAAATGAGATCTGACTTTCTGGGTCGCGTTCACAGAGTTTATATAAAGTGATGATATGGCTTCAGTTCGAAAGGTTTGCAACACGAGTTGTAATACTTTTATACTGTTGTTTATTAGTCAGTTTATGCAATAAATACCCATGACTGTACTTTTACCCGTGTGTTGTGTTTTATATGGTTGAGGGAGTAGTGGTTGGGTTCAGGGTAGGGGTGGGGTTAGATATATAACCAAAATATATTTTTAAATCATTATACATATTTTTTCATATATTTTTATTAGGGCCGGGACTCGATTAAAAAAATTAATCTAATTAATTAGAGGCTTTGTAATTAATTAATCGAAATTAATCACATTTTAATCACATACAAATATTTGACCTGAGAACATTGAGAAGTTATTTTTTCACATGGATTTTTAGTATACCATGAATAATGACAGCTTAAGCAACAAAATGTTGTTTATTTTTGTTCAACCAAGTCGTTGTACTCAGAGTCGGGCTAATGTCCACGCTACCTGCTATATGTTTTGCATTGAGAGGATACTTGAGGCTCGATGTGCTGCGGTGATATGTGAATTCCTTGTTGCATAGCTTATACACAACCATGCTCTTATCGACGCTTCCATCCGTTCGTTTTTTTATAAAAGAATTTCCCATCCAAACGGCCAACCAAAGCGATCTCATCAGCTTCTTCGTTCATGTTCATTGTGGTTTGTTGTTGTCTGAAGTCATGAACGCTAGTTGGTGCTCCAGTATAATCGGTCCGCTGAAACTCATCCAATGAGAAATGTTCCGCTGTGCAAAAATAAGTGCGACTAAAATGCGTTAAAAATGTTTAACGCGTTATTTTTTGTGTAATTAATTAATCTTAATTAACACGTTAAAGTCCTGGCCCTAATTTTTATAAAACCATTTTTACTTTTACAAATGCAGAATAAAGAGGTTTCTTTATCTGATGCATAAGACAAACAACCTTGAAATATTACCACAGGTTTTAATAAGCGGCTGGCCACTAGAGGGCGCTTATCCCTAAACCGTAACTACGTCGTAAGAACCTATGCTGTGCTTTTTTTTTGCATGACAGTCTCATTTTCAGACATATTAGGCATATATACACAAACATAAAGTAAACAAATAACTTTTGCTGCATCCTAATGTAAAATATTAAGTAACGTAATCCGTGATTGCACTATAGGCTTGGTTAAAAACTCATCCAACATGACAAATAAGATGAGATAAATTTGAAAGAATATACGCTTATTTTAACAAATGCTGTAGGAGTATCTTTTTAATCTTTCAACCTGCCTGTATTTCAGTCTTTCGATGCAGGCCACAACAACTTCTCCAGGCTTTTCGGTCCCTGGCCAGACCCATCCAGTCTCTGCCAATGTCTTGTCTGAGTGAGTCCCGCCATCGGGTTGCGAGGCGGCCGAGCCTTCTTTTGATGTCAAGTGGCAGCCATTCGGTCACAGCCCGTGTCCATCGCCCCCCTGTCCGAACTCGTGGCCACGTGTTCTGCCCAGCACTTTTTGGCCTGTTCGGCCTCGGAGCATAAAATAAATAATTAAAATGGGTTATTTTACTTGATATTCAGGTGCAATGTGGTTTATACTGATTAATGCATCATTAGATTAGCAAGATGTCAATGTCAAACTTAACCTAATCCAACAGAATGCTGTTAAAAACTAAAGTCTCAGAGCAAGAAAAAGTGAGTCTGTTTAAAAAAATATGAAGACCGTGAAACCATTAAACTAGATTTAATAATATATGACATGCTAAACCATCACTGTTTTACTTAACTTTGCTGCCAACTGGAATGAGAGAACTTCTAGCATCAAGTCTGCCACATGCTTGCGTCACAACTCTTTACTCTTGGCCATACATTTACAGTATGTCACAACTAGTTATTTAACTAGACAAAATGCAACTCTAAGCTTGAATTATCACTGTTCATGGGCCGTCAAACCCTGGTGGGAGTAGATTGAGAAGGACTTTGTGGGTGATCATGTTGTTTCAGCCAACAAACAAACTGTTGCCTCTCACCCCATCTTTTTAAACAAGTACGAATCCTTCATGCGCCTTTTGGCCTCGACCGCCTGATGGGTGAAAAGTCTTTTAAGCATAGTCATGCCATGCCAAAAGCGCCTGCACTAACACTTATCCCATTTGGCCATGCAGGTCACATGACACGCTCACTTTCTCCTGCTCGCTGGCTATGACTGCCAAAGCTCAGAGAGGCAGAAGTTTTGCGAGTCCATTACATCATGCTATGCTACACACATGCAAACTGACTGCATAACTCCTGGTCTGTCGCTGCAGAAGGGAAAAAGGGATTGCACGGGTTGCACTTTCTATTTAATGGGCTGCTGTAAGATCTTTAGTGACAATTTAATGGTGACATTCAGGTTATTGGCAGGTGTATCCACAAGCCAACTGGCCAGGAACCCAAAAAAACACGGCACCAAATGGCAGAACTTCGTAATAAAACGGCAGTAG
This sequence comes from Paramisgurnus dabryanus, assembly GCF_030506205.2. NCBI lineage: Eukaryota > Metazoa > Chordata > Actinopteri > Cypriniformes > Cobitidae > Paramisgurnus > Paramisgurnus dabryanus. The sequence continues at coordinate 22,138,406 of NC_133349.1, forward strand.
TAGTAAGTGCGGCTTGTCTAGACAGTCATCTTATTTGCTGAAAACAGAACGTGCAACATAACTCATCCACAAGCTTTACTTTTTTGATAATTTGTTCATTTAGTCCTCTGAAAATCATGTTTTAAACATCAGCCAAACATGTGGCCCTAATAATACAAACAGTGTAGCACGGGGAGATTAAATAGATGAAGACATTGCAGGAGTTGCAGCTCATGCTCTTTTTTTCTCCTCCCAGTTTTTATAACACAATTAGGCCAAAGAACAGAAAGGCAAACAACACTGGCATGCAAAAGTGTTTTTTGGCTGTGTTCACACTGAACATCGATCTGATTTGGTTTTCACAGCAGATCTACATGTACATGTGTCTGCACTTACATTTTGCCGGTAATAAAATCTGATTTGTTTGTTCAGTATCTGGCATATCTTACGTTGCTTGCCATAGTAGTGATGTACTGTGAGCATCTGTGTCATACCAAAAGCTGTTTTTGTTAGTAAGTGTTAGCAGACTTTTTATATTGTCTCACAATCTTGTTTGTACAGACAAGAAGGGGTAGTTATTCTATCATTTCAATTAAAACCGAGCAGTATAAAGTTGCATGCACACTGCATTTACATTTGCAGATGCTTTTGGCAGACACTTTTATTCGAAGCAACATACAGTGCATTACAAAGTACGTATTTTTATCAGTATGTGTGTTCCCTGGGTAAACTTCTGGTCTGTATTTATTGGCCTGGCTAGTGTCTAAACTGATCTATGAAACAAATACCTTGTCGAAAAGAAAAAAAAATTTGGTTAGCTGAAGACGAGAGGAGACGATGGGCATGGATCACAACTGTGCGAAGAGGTTTGGCAGCCAGGCAATTACGGCGCATTCACACGGGGCGAAAGCGTTTACGCTTGACGGAAGGCTTGTCTGAAGCGTGGCCAACAGCCAATCACAGTGGCTGCAACGCATGCTCCAGTCTTCCATAAATGTAATTGGCTGGCTCTGCTTAGGTTATTTGAATAAGGCAATCTGAATGGCTGACGCTGAAATGTTCAACTTCTGCCGCGAGCAACGGCAGTGACGCGGCGACAACGGATCCACATTTCAGTTCGCCAATGCTTGACGTCACCCATTAAAAGTCAATGGGAAGTGTCAACACTTATGCCCCATGTGAATGCGCCGTTATTCAAGCACCGGTAGCTAACATTGTATACGTAAGCAATAAGGTATGAAAGGCTGTGCTGTATTGTGAATAAGTAACTGTTGAAGGGCGTTCAGCCGTTACTCTTTCATGATACAGCACTTGCCTCGAGTACCTTATTGCTTTTATAAAACGGTTACCACACAATATAAAAGTAAAAAATATGTATTAGTGCAACTTTCATGACGTTAAATCAATAAAAGAATTCCTTCCGCTAGAAAAAAATTGTCCTTGACCGTGAACAACAACATTCCAATGTGTAATATATGCGTGAAAGCTCAAATAAAAACAAACAAACAGAGAGGTGTGGTTGCTAAGGTTGTTGCTAAGGGCACAGTGATAAATAGAAACCGTTGGTTGACGCGGTCATAGCTGTGTTTTATCGTGAATAAAGCACAGCTATTGACCAATCAGAATCAAGGATTGGAACTAACTGTTTAATAAATTCATTTTACACAGTAACGTTAGCTCAGTGTAATAGTTGATACGCCTTTCATATGATATATGGACAAAAGTAATTTACTTGTCATTTGTTTCCCTTGTTATCCCAAAAAAACTACTATAAAAGTGACTTCAAGTGGTAGTAAAGCATTGGAGTTCACGTCATCCATATTTTGTCACTTAATGTTACTCACTTGTTTAATTGTTACTAGGACAACCAGAAATTAGCAACACCTCGTAATGACCTCATAGAAAGAGACTGGCAACACACAGTAGCTGTGTCCAAATTCAAAGACTGTGACCTTCTATAGGACGTGACCTCAGAAGGCGAGCACTCGGTCTTTGAAGGTGGCAGCCTCAGAAGTCCATGAAAAGAACTGAAATGAGACCGTCTAGCTTTCGGAGGATCAATAATTTGCATCACCTGTCAGCAGGACACAGCGTAGACATTTCTGACTTGATAAAATAAATATGGAACCAGAAAAATATTAATTTATTTTAGAAATTATGACACGCTGATGTGGATTAAACTGACCAACAGTACATCAAATTAATCAACCTTAGAAATACATACACAACATACACAAAATTATACAAAACATAACTTTTTTACTTTTTTGTTTTAATTGTTTATTTTAAAATACCCAGCCGTTATATTATGCTTTTACAGGCGCACAATAAATCTTGGGATAGCCTCGGCTGGATCCATTCTTTCTATCCTTAGCAGCGCAGAGAAATAAGGGGCTTCATTTTAACTCTTTCCCCGCCAGCGTTTTTTTTTTTTTAAAGGTACCAGCATTTTCTATATTTTTCACCAAAGTTTAATCCCTTCCAGAAAATGTTCTTGTTTAAATATATAAACATACAATATATCAAATGAAAGAACAGACCCTCTGCTTTCAAACAAACAAATGTTTAATCCTACCTTTATTTGTTCTCTTTTTATCACCTCTTAAATATGGATAGGTTTCTTCAAAAATATCAAATTTTGAACAAAAAGCTGAGATAATTGCATTTTTGTGAAGGACTTTTGAAAGAGATCATATTCAGAACGATGATGAAAACATACACAAGAGTTTTTTTGTCTGGAAAAACAAATGTCTTAGAATATGTCCTTCGTAGGTCGTAGCCTTTGAATTGGGACATAGCTAGTGACAAAGTCCCTGGTGGCGTACACGCAGTTTAAAGTTCTTATGAAATTAAAACTGACAATTCTTAGTTTTTATTGAAATATTGCTGTGTTTATTATAAACAATTTATCCTTAAGTAATAATTTTTTCAAAAATTCAAAACTTCCCTCATAAACTTTAAAATTCGGTTCAGAGGGACTTGTGAGAGATGTATTTATTTATTTGTGCATTCTACTTGGCTAAAAAAATTATACCAAAATCTATGAATAAAATTCGTTTTAACATTGTTTAACATACTGTATATTGTACTATAATCTATAAAACACAAGAACATGAGAGGGAATTATTACGAATATTAATCACAGCTGTGATAATCGAATCTAATAAACTCTTAATCCTCACCTCTTACGTCCCTCCCCTGTGGCCAATACATCCGTGATATTATTAAAGAAAACACACTCATGTTAAACAGATGGAGAAGACCTGTGTTCCTGTCATTCCCTGATGACATTAGACATTGTGGACTGAAGATATTACCTGTCTGCTCTGTTTTATAGCTAGGGAGACATAACAGTAGATGGATATTATGGCACTGATAATATAAGATGCTTCTCAGAGATAAGAACCCCATAACACACCCCCCCTCCCCCATGATGCACACTTACAAGATTGATAATGAAACTTTAGGAAAAAGCATCAAACTTACTGACACAGTCGGATAAAGGCCAGTGTTTTGAAATAATATAAAAATGTTTTAAAGATGTGCCTCAGCATGATTTTATAACAAAATATGACCGACTGACTTAACCTGAACACATTGGGATTCTCAGGATGAGATTAAGGAAATGGATCTTCAAAGGGACACTCCACTTTATTTGAAAATATGCTAATTTTCCAGCTCCCCAAGAGCCAAACATTTGATTTTTACCGTTTTGGAATCCATTCAGCTGATCTCCGGGTCTGGCGGTACCACTCTTAGCATAGCTTATCATAATCCATTGAATCTGATTAGACCACTAGCATCACGCTAAAGAATAACCAAAGAATTTAGATATTTTTCCTATTTAAAACCTAACTCTTCTGTAGTTACATCGTGCACTAAGACCGACGGAAAATTAAAAGTTGTGATTTTCTAGGCAGATATGGCTAGGAACTATACTCTCATTCTGGTGTAATAATCAAGGACTTTGCTTCTGTAACATGGCTGCAACAGGCGTAGTGATACTGTATTACGCAGTGCCCGAAATAGTGAACTATTAGGTGCTGTGTAATATCATTTTCCGTCGGTCTTAGTACACAGTGAAACGACATAAGAGTGAATTTTAAATAGGAAAAATATTGAAACTCTTTGGTTGTTTTTGAGCATGATGCTAATGGTCTGATCAGATTCAATGAATTATGCTAAGCTATGCTAAAAGTGGTAACGCCAGACCCGGAGCCCGGCTGAATGGATTCCAAAACTAAATCAAATGTTGGAAAATTAGCATTTTTAAAAAAAGTGGAGTGTCCCTTTAAAGGTGTTGCGGAGGATTTTCTTTTTCTGGGTGGATCATCAAGACTATTGGTCCTCCTAGTTGTCAATCCGGAGTGTTGAGCATTTGCATTTTTAAAAAAAGTGGAGAAGGCGGTTCTTTTCTAAAATTCGAGAAAATCCTCCGCTACACCTTTAAGGCAACCACTACACTGAGTTTAAGCAAATTATTGGAACGATACTGTAGAAGTTATCAGCATTAGTTAACTATGAATACCTATACTTAAATTTAGTCATATTCAAAAACCTGATTTAAATTGATTGATTGATTTTAAATTTTTGATTGATTTAAATGGTTTATGAGTGATTACTGCATGCAACATTTTGGATAAGATTATCTCTTCTTCCCCGTATGAGAGCCATTTGCTGGAGGAGATCTGGTGTCCTGCTGGACTGATCTGTCCATGACAAATTCAACTTCCCTTTGCCCAGTTTGTTTCTTCTTTAGTAGTCAGCTGGACTTCGGAACTCAGTGGTTTCCATTATAAACGTAATCGGTTTGGCATGACAGCTGAACCGCTGGCATGCAAGTAGAAGAGAAAGCAGTCAGTGGGAACCGGTGCTTTATGGGAAAACTCTCAGACCATTTCCTTTGATTTGGTGCAGTAATTCGAAATCTTTTTTTGGATATCATTTCCATCTCCTGCAGCATATTCAGGCTACACACACCATTTCCAAAACTTTTAAGAAGAGTCCCATGTATATCGACGTGAATACATTTACCCTTTGGCTCTATGAGGGAAATAAATTTAAGACATTTGGCACTTGATGTCTTAACACAAATGCATTATAGCGCATGTACTCTAAACATAAAACTCAGAACCATAACTGTTTATCATTAGCGTCCCATGCTGTATTAAAAGAAGGAGTATATTTTGTGTATTTTACCCAAGTGAAAACTTAAAACATCTACCTCCCTCTGATACCATAAATATTCAGAGTCATTAGTGCAGATGGAGTGCATATAGTCCTCTTGTGTAGTATACTGTATGTTATATTGCATATCCACGTCTCTCTGCGAGCGCAGCCTCGTGTGTATTGGGGTGAGAGGGTCAGGTATCAGCATGGCCAGCGGTAATGTCAAAGAAAATGCAGGAACCTCTTGTTTATTTATACTGACAGACTTCATCCCAGGGATCCACATGCAGTCATGCCCCTCAGCCACAGCTGGAACCTCCACTCACAGTCCACCTAACAGCTGCTGCACTCTGAACTATGTGTCCTGCTCTCTTATCTCACCCGCGAGCGAGCAGCTATCAGTGTCCCTTTGGGGGAAGTGATGTCATTATCAGGCTATCCTTATTGGCCATAGTCATGGTTGCTCTACTTATTGTTTTGTTTACACTATTGAGCACATGGACGTTTTGCAATGAAGGCAAAACGTCCCCCCCCGTTATTTCTTATATGAAGACGTTATGAAGCAACGGTCCATGGGCTGTAGAGACTGCTTCTCTGCCAAACCACGGTGTTTTATTTCACCCCAGGCCTTCGGCCAGCTATTTGCAAGACCCAAATGGGCCGGACCCAACTCTGGAGGTTCTCTATGAAGGGGATTTGAAATTGTGAAGCTCTGTTTACATAGCTGTGGCAAGAAGCCATCGGCTGTCCAAGGAAACAGAAAGTAAAAGCAAGTTGTTCCCAGACAAAAGAACAGAGACGCATTATATATGATGCTCTACTCTGCTGGGAGCTTTGTAAACATAATAAAACGCTGCCTTAGTATGTGTTACAAAACAGCTGTCAAGACGCAGTAATTATGGTTAATAGTGGAGCAACGGCATCATCGATATACAAAAATTATAAAAGATTCATGATCTTACTGTAAAGAGGCTCAGTGGTCCGCCTCTCTGCTGACAACCGCAGGTTTGACTGTGCTTGGCTCCAAATGAAGCAGCCCTCCTCTTTGTTACTGTAATGGACTTTCAATCCATTGTCATTTTTCATGTCTTCTCCCTTTCCAGTGTCACCTCATCAGTTGCATTACAAGCCAAACGTGTTTCCCTAGGCATGTTAAAATAAAAGAATAGATGCATGATATTTAACCCTGAAAAATGTATGATTTTAAAGAGTTGACTTAGTTTTTGCTGAAATAATTATTGTACAGTAAAGCCAGCACAATGGCAGAACCAAAATTAGATAGATTGCCAAGGCAAAACTCAGGCCGCATAGCAAGGCAAGTTTATTTGTATAGCACATTTACACAGAGGTAATTAAAAGTGCATTATAAAAACAAATAATTTAAAGAAAGGAAAAAACTAAGAGGAGAAAAACTGTAAAAAATTAGATATTTAAAATCACAAGAAAAGAATAATAAAAACAAAAGCAATTATTAAAAATGCCAATTAAAATGAATACATTTGTTTTTATTTAAAAATTAGAGTGTGTTTCAAAGCATAAAACAGAGCCAAGCTATGTTACCTTGAGCGTTTCATCTTTGTTTCCAATTGCAATGACTTCAGTTTTGTGTTTGTTTAACTGAAGGAAGTTTTGATGCATCCAAAATGCACTGGCATATGGAGTCAATGGGGATGTAGTCATCGGGTGATAGGGCTAAGTATATCTAGGAGTCATCTGCATAGCTGTGGTAACAATTTGGTTTTTTTTTTTCATTAAATTGGCCAAGTGGGAGCATATATAAACAGAACAGAAGCGGTACGAGAATTGAGCCCTGTGGGACTCCACATGTCATGGGTGTCCACTCAGATTTATGGTTCACATAGTAACCCCTCCCTTTTAGGTATGACTTTTGACCATTCAAGGACCATCCCAGAGAGCCCTGTTTTCCAGTCTTTGTACGAGTGTGGTGTGATATACCATGTCAAATGCAGCCATAAGATTTAGTAACACCAGCACGGATATTTGGCCTGAATCAGAGTATAATCGAATATCATTTATTATCTTTATAAGCACTGTCTCTGTGCTGTGATGCTGACAGAAACCAGATTGAAAATTGTCCAGGTAGCCATTAGAATTTGTTTAGCTTATTGACAATAACCATTTCAATAATTGTATCTTTAATAAACAGTCAAATTCAAAGAAAATAGTTGATAACCGTTCCATAAAATCATCATCAAAGATTGGGGCGTATTTAGAAGGCCTATAGATAATTGTAAACAGAATGCATGGTGTCACTTTTTAAAGCAATACTGAAAACAAGCGGATTTCGTGGAAAACATGTAACTTTCAGTAAACTCCCCTAAGAATAAATAACAACAAAGTCATCTTAAAGTAGTTTATTTATATAAGCAAAAAAACAAAACATTTGTTATTTTCGACAAGGTATTTGTTTTAAGAGTTCAATTTCAGCTACTAATCAGACTATTAAACAAACATAAACTGGAAGAAAAGTTCCGACCAGACGCGTAATTGCATCACCGCACTATTCACAACGGTCTATATACGTACAGCCCTGTAAAGCATACTAGTATACTACTAGTATACTAGTATACTTTACAGTAAAGTATAAAGTATACTACTTTTTTGACTTGTACAGTACGCATACACAGGCAATCGACGCACATGCATTGCAACTTGCTTGCACATAAATCCAGAGGTGCACACTGTACGCTGACCCTCACATATGCATAAAAAGTGAAATATCACCAGGCCTTAAGGCAACAAAGTGGACAACATTAAGTGATCTATGTTACAATAAGTCAACGTTAAGTGATCTAGGTTACACAAAGTTCAATTTCTCTCTGCTTTTACGGACAGTAAGGTCAACGTGTCAAAATTATTTTTTTTATTTGATTAATTATCCCCAATTGTCTTTTCCGCATGCACCTCTCCCAGCTCCAACGTCTATAACATGAAAGCAGGTCAGCGTCAGGCCAGTGATCCAGCACACACCTCCATATGCCATTATTTCCCAACCTAATGGCAAACAGACCCCCGGCCAATTAATTGACACCTGTTTTGGATTACGTTCACCACATGTAGAGTATGAAAGTGACGCTGCTTAAATCCACACATGTTTGACACCTTTTCACACCTTTGGACTGAAAGGAGATTTTTTTAACTAGAATTTTTTATCGACATTACCATCTCTCCTCTAATTCGAATCATGTGTATCGTAAAACATTTTGAAGAAACCGATCTTGCTGTTTAGAAAGTGTCTCGTGATTCAAACAGTCATTAACATCAAGTGATATAAACACAATTTTTCACTCAGCCATTTTGAGTGCATGGTCGGTCAATGCTCATCACGCCTGTGAGGCAAGTCGTATGTCTCTGTTGACTTGTTGTTAAGGTGTGGTACTTCTTGTTATGGTTTTGAGATCTGAGAGTAAAATGGTAGTGAAATAAAAAACAGCTGCAGTACAGGACAGTTTTCACAAAAGAAAAGAAAACAGATACAGACCTCAAGATCACAACATCCCCATGCATGTCTTGAGGGATGTTTATATTTGGTTTTTCAACTCTTATGGATTTGTGGGTAAAGGGTCTTGTATACGTATAAGGCAAAACTGTTAACTTCACCATAACATCTGCACAAAACATGCAATATTTATGCGATTTTATTGAATCCATTACATGAACCAAGGCCAACACTACAGTTCGATTGCACATCATCAGATCCAGGTTTGATGCAAGTGTGATGGTATGTCTGTATTTGTTTGTTAGTTTGCCAATCTTTGAACTTTGAGAAAAGGTGAGTGAAAAGTCAAACTGAGGCTTTCTCACAAGGTAAGCAAATAGGATCTGTTATAAAAAGTCTGTATAGGTAGCTGGCACCCAATGCTCGGTTAACCCCCTTCTCCCCAGAGCTCATTGGCTTAACCGAAATTTGAGACTTCTGGGAAATATCAATATCATTCTTTCTCCATACATTACTGTAATGCATACAATACATTTATAGGCTATATATTTATTAAAATGCATTGTTTCAAATTCCTCCAAAATATAGATGCAGATGTAGCTCAGTGTTGATTATCATTGTTTACGTGTAAATCTCAGATTAGGACCACACATCTGAATGTTTATGAGAAATAATTGATGTTGATGTATATTTAACATATTCCTGTAAATATTCTGTAAAGATGTATTTTATTGCCAATACAGCATGTAACACCGGTTAATGAAAAACAGGCATTTCCTTTGTATTGTTTCCTGCAAATTCACAGTTACAAACGTCTCTTAGAAAATCTGCAGGATTCGGTGAACACTGACATCTCAACAACATTTCCTCTGGGTCCGCTTTTCCATGAACCCCAGTCGAGCTCTCCCCTGTCTGAGGCGAGCGGGGAACGCCAGAGTCCGCGGCCAACAGATTGGGTGCGAGTGTGTATCTGAGTGTTTACAGTTTGCAAAAATGGCAGCTTTTCAAATCACTGCAGATACGAAACATGACTAACATCCCTGGTGATTTCCGAGTTTTTTCTGCCTCTGCCTCCCCAATTATTCCAGTCTGTCGGACTCTGAAGAGCAGTTAGGGGAAGGACCATCAAACTTCAGCTATGAAGTTTAGCTGTTGAAAGAGAAAGGAAACATGCTCTAGAGAAACAGACTGTCATTTTTCATTTGAACACTTAAAACCGTCTCTCTTCATCATTTCCTGGAAGTTCGCAATCTGTTCTTGTAAAAGAAACGATCAGTGTAGACACCAGAAGGCAAATAACTCAACCTGTTAGAAGGTAGCTGCTCCTAATAAAATAAGCATGCATTAGGTCTGCATCACAGCTACTGTACATTTAGTGGATGACACAGAGGAAATGACTCATAACATCACATAGTAATTTATTCGTCAACCGAATGAATTTCATTCAGGGTATGTTATGACAAATAAGCTCGGACAAACATAGAGAAAAGACAAAATGTAAGCAGATTAACATTACTAATACGCTACACATGTGACAACACGCATTTCCAACTTCTTTTGAATGAGGTTTAATTGATCCAATCATAAAATGTTTTGTCCATGTTTACACATGTTTAGCGCTGTTTACTTGGGACTGGATCAGCCAAAACTGATCTTAATACCGGGTGTAAACAGGGAGTTAATGGGTCATTATATTTTTGCGTAGGACCTAGGTCATAGCCTTGACGCCGTAGGCTACCCATCGGTATACTTCTGCGTCGCTGTTTGCGTCCATTTGCAATTACACATGCAGATCGCTTGGGGATGTTCATATTAGTTAATTTTCCCGACCGACAACCGCAGTTTATGAACCGAACATTAACCGTGAACTTGTAAGATTTTAATATTAAGTTGTCATTGAGTAAAAATACAGTTGACGGTTGACTGTGACCTAGTAAAAACAAAACATTTCATTTGAACCTGCAAACAACAGCGACAGATCAATAACAGAACCAGGATTCATACATTATCAGATATTCACGCAACATTACCTTATCAAAGAGCACGCGATCAGTCCAGAGGATTAATATCCAAAAAGGGCAGATTGTCTCTGTTTCGTCTACCACAGTGGTCATTTCTAAAGCAGGACGCTTTTCAAAAAGTTTAGCTTTTGCGTCGTCTTTCTCCGTTTGTGCAAAAAGAGAGATGTTTATGGTCAGGGTCAGAGGCCATCAGCGAAGGTCTGTCCAGATGTGCACGAGACTGAGACGGACCGCGTCATCTTGCGCGGACACGCGCGCATCTCTGTTCAGCTTCCAATCCAGCACACAAATGATTTCTCATACAAATGATTACTTTATCAGACCGTCAGGGCAGCAATAATTTGTGTCATTTACATGACATTCACAAATTAAAGATAGAAAAGTGGCAAAATGTCTGTCGGCTCATGATGACACGCACCGTGCATTAACAAATATATTTTTCTTTTAACTGATAATGTTAATCGGTCATACATTCTTACCTTCGGTTGACAGTTAAACGGTCAATGTGAACATCCCTAAGATCGCTAGTAGGCAGTATCCACGCGTGTAACCCACAATAGCAGAGCAACAGTTGGAGAAGAAGCATTTTTTCCAGTAAACACACAAATGAAGAAGCAGCTTGTGTATGTTATAAGACAAGCAGTGATGGAGGGAAATAGCGAATATTGTTGCAGTTTACGTCAAATTTTACATCTCAACTTGGCTCATTTTGTTTCGTAAGTGGAAATCAGTATGAGGAAATGCCACGCAGACCAATCACAGCACTTGTGTCGCGTAGGGTTCGCATCTCTGAGTAGGCTACACCGTGAAATCGTTGCAGAAGTAAAAAGTCCGCTTTAGATCAGGTTTTAACTGAAAACAAAAGCAACTGATCATTACAGTACATACTAAATGCTAAGGTGCATGGGAAGATATAGTGCATTTACATTTGGCAGATTCAAGCAATATATTTTATCAGTAATAGGCATGTTAACAATTAATCGATCTTCGATTAGTTGTCGATTAAGAATTAAATCGATAAAACTTCACGATTGTCGAATAAGCAAGATCATGCACATGCGGGCGGTGCCTGCGCAAAACGCATACAGCCAGAGAAAAAAAATGAAGCGAGTACAAGCGCCCAAAAGTTAAACTAGCCATGATCACAACGATGCTCAATGCCAAACACCAGTTTTGGGGAAAGTTACTTTTAAAAGTAATGCATTACAATATTAAGTTACTCCCAAAAAAGTAACTAATTGCGTTACTTATGCTTACGTTACTTTTAAATTTCTTTTGCGTTACTTTTTCTTACATGCCTGAGGCTTGATCTCTTTCAGGCCTTGCAGGTGTTTTTATGATTGCAAAAATGTCAAGCTCTGGCCTGCCCTCTCGGTTTCTGACTCAAACTGTTCCTGCTCAGGCGCACAGAGTGCGTAATTCTACGTTAATATGTTCAATTTAATTCAGTACATTTTTAAAAAAAATTGAATTAATTAAACTGAAAAGTAACTCGCATTACTTTTTAAAAAAAGTAACTCAAATATTAATGTGTACATTTATAAAGTAAAGCGTTACTTTACTTGTTACTTCAGAAAAGTAATATCATTACGATTTGAAATTCCACCTCGACCTCTAATCTCTGAGTTTGAGCCAGTCTGTGTTTGCATGAAGTCAGATGAAGCAGGCGGTGCTGGTTCTTTCTAAATGTTCTAATATCCATATTTTACACGATCCATAAAATGCCGTGAAAAACGCGTTGCTATTGTCAAGTCACAAATATGCTAAAGACGTAAGACAGGTGAGACGCGGCAATACATCCAATCAGAGAAACTGGTCTATTTTAATTAAAGAAAACGTATATCAACTATATTTTCCTCATTTGATTACATTACAAGTCATGAAACATTCAATGTTTCATTTATTTTAATTATTGTTGATGTATCTTAAATTAATAAAAAACTTTGTAGGGGGGGCACAACAACCTGTTTGGGGGGGCACTGCTCGTGAATGGCCCCCTTTGACGCCGGCCCTGAACACACACATGGGCTTTTTAACATCATGCGAGACGAGGCTGGCAGCCAACTTAACGAAATGGCATCCGTAGTGGATCTGACAGTCTGTTACAGAAAATTCAAATACGGTTAGTATACCAAAGACCCTCTTCAGGGAAGCCTGCATGATTAGCATAGCAATGCTGCTAATGCTGCTATACACAGGGAAGGAGACCAGAAGCCGTTTTTAATGAACAAATTAAAATGTAATCTTCTCGCAAGAAACTGTAAATTGTAAACTGTAACTGACTGTCGGTGATGACGGGAAATGTGCCCTTCCTGGATATAATTACAACAAATGGTGTATCAACGACTCGAAAAAGCAAGGTGAACAATTAGTAAAATAACACTTGATGATAATGAAACTTTTATTCTGATATGTCATGAACGATGGGCTTTCATGCGACTTTTGCAGAGTGCCCATCTGAGGCAGAGTTATGCACTGTGTCTATTAGTCTATTATATTTCAAAACGAGATTTAAATTGTTTAAATTGAAGTTTAAATTGACGATTTTATTAAAACACCAACTACATTGACTCATTTCACAATCTTACTATCATGTTATTTAAACAAAATAAAATATTTTAATTGAGAAAGTTAGCGTTTTACGCACTTTTATGGCTATATGCTACTGCAGTAAAGGCTTATTGCACTATTACAGTTAACAATTATTTGATTGATTGATCATTAATTTAAACGATCATCGAATAGGGGAAATTGCATAAACTATGCATAAATTATTACATCCCTAATCAGTAATGTATGCTGGGAATCGAACCCATAACCTTTGCATTACCAAACCAATGCGCTACCAATTAAGCTACAGAATCTCCCAAGAAGAAAACCTGAGCCTGATGGAAGGAAGATCACATTTCCTCATGTTGTTAAACAAGATTCATCTCTGCTCAATTTAACCCTTAAAAATATAGACAAAAATGAGTCTGTTTATAAATTAAGGGAAGTGCCGAATTCTTGTTGGTGTTGGTTTTCAACAGATCGGCCAAGATCTTCTTAGCCCACACAGTCAGTGGTGACAGAAGCCCTAAGATTAACCATTTTACCACCTTTCTAGAGAAGCTAAATGGGCCTCTGAAGTCTAAAGGGAATTTGGGGTGAAAGGGTTATGTAACTGGAGTAATGACAAGTCGAGAAAGTGAAGGATCTGAGCACCTAGCATATGTAAAGCCACTTTGGTGAGACCAGGATTTCATTGCGTTCATGAATTACACTGTAAGTTCATATTCGATGCTGTCCAGATGGTCGGAGTGTATCTGGCCGGTAATGTCTTTTACAGTATGTGTTTAGGAGCTTAACAGTATCATGTGCAATGTGGGAGAGATGATTTACACTGGGTCCCAACCAGGCATAGGTCAAGCAAGATGTAAAGCTATCTCAGAGTATCTGTATTAATGCTAGTTGTAAATTGCACATGAACGGCCTCTAAAAGTTTTATTTACAACTGGTAAACTCTGGGATAATTTTGATTAATGAGTTTCTGAGTTGGGCTGACCATTAACTTTAAACACGGCGGATAGAGAAGGATTGCGGTTGTGACATTTTTATTAGCTTTTCTGCACAACTGCTACAGTGCTGTTTCTTGCATTAAAGTCTTGCATGCTTAGGAATATAAATAACCATTTGATGCACATTAGGGTTGTTCCGATTCCGATACCAGTATCAAAATGCGGCCGATACCACAAAAATTCTGCCATCGGCAAGTACTTTAACACATAAACCAAGCGGCTGATACCCTGAACCCAGGAATCTGAATCTGGAAGAGAAAAATGATATCGGAATATCTCTAATGCATATTGTATTTTATACCAGGGGTGGGTTGATACCACTTTTTCCATTACCGATCCAATTTCACACACAAATATATATACACAAACATATACACATATACTCACACAAAATCAGGATAATATCATGTATTGACCACAGCAGTGTTTCCCAACCAGGAGGCCACAAGGGTGCCTCGGCAGATTTCCAAGGGGGCCTCAAGATGACTTAAAATGCTAAAAAATTGGACAAAACAAGCATAAAAATAAGCTAAAACAATCAAAAATCAAGATGTTTCTTATTTGTGTGGTAATTTGTGTAGCAAATATACATCTTTCTAGTCATTCCAAGTTCTATGTAATTTTATGTGAAAAAAATTTAGTGAGTGGGGGGCCTTCAAGTATTGTTGTGGGCAACTAGGGGGCCTTGAAGTGAACAACGTCAGAAACCAATGTGATACGGGATGCAGCATTTATATTAATTATAAATAGGACAACCCTACCGCTTCCGTCTCGCGCCATAATATCTATCATCAGAAGGGTTGAATATGGAAATCAAAACTTACGGATCATAAAAATTAGCCTAGAAATCTAGACGCACCCTAGCGGCCGCAAAATATATTTGCTGCCAGGGTTTAGTCTAGGCACTCACAATACACTTAACAGCTCCAAAAACCAAAATTTGGTCAGGCCAATCACATCGTGTGTAGCGTCTGTGGGGCGGGCTTAACATGATGACGACAGAGCTGCAACGGTTCCTACTTGAAAACAAAGAATGGCTGCTGCTGCTGGCGAACAGCTTTCTTTTGAAGCGGCTTTGGCCGCGACTCTGGAGGACTTAGACTTATGTTTTTCTTTGAGAGAAGAGCAAATAACCCTACTGAAGTCCTTTTTAAGCAAGAAAGATGTGTTGGGAGTTTTGCCGACTGGTTACGGTAACTACGTCACCTTCTTCGTTGCTCTGATTGGTCATAGCGCTATCCTATTGCGTGCAGAGGCATTTTGAGGGACAACCTTATATCCCGCCCCTTGCATTGAGCCGTTTGTGTGAAGAGTTGCCAGACCTTACATCTTGATGTAGGTCTGGCTAACCAGGCTACATAAAAATGGCAATAAATAAGCAAATCAACCTACACTGTCAAGACCGATTGTGACTCAGCAGATGCATCATGCGTGTGCACGAAAAAGAATTGCTTCATATGCTCACTTGTGATTGGCTGAGATAGTTCACTCATATCTAGGTAACAAATCAGAAAATATAGACAAGAAAAAATTGAAAGTGGGCTGGGACGTGTTCTCCGGTCCCATGCGGTTGCTACGCACATGGTTGCAGGCAGTTTTTACAGCTTGATATAGTTTTGCCTTGATTTTTCGTGTAATCTCGGAAACGCACCCAGAACACCTGAAAGCCCCCCCTTTCAGCCCCCCCGCGGCCCTCTTAGTACCCCCATTGAGGCCAATACCACCTCCATTTAGAAATGCTGGTCTACATAAACAAGAAGTATTTTACTAACATCTGTCTGAGCAGAGTTCTCATTCTTTAACCCAGCAAGGAATAAAGCTGTCTGAGATTCAATTCAGAAGTAGCAAGATAACAATACAGAAAAACACGATAAAGTATGTTTTGATTGGCTCTGTGGACTGTGCTGAAAATAGAGGTTGAAAGGGGAGCACGAGGGTGACAGGCCTGTGTTACAGAGATGTGTGTTTGAGAGTTTTCGACTCAGCAGTCTGTCTTGCAGGGAATGAATCTGCTCTCTACAATGGAACTTCTGAACAAGAAGCCTTTATTTCTCACTGACTTGATGGATCTCTTGGGAGTAATCATAGCGGCGCAGACTCTTTAAATTGCTATGAACACAATTTCACAAATTTTCCCTTGGAAACTTGTCATGAGCCCCTCACCAGAGTAAGTTTGAGTTTTCACAAACAATTACTCACAGTGAATGAGTAATAATTTTACTGTCAAATGACCATAAACCCACTTCAACATCTAGGCAACTTCAAATTAGCATAATTCAAAAATAATGTTATGATAAAAATAAATGATAACTACCATTAGGGTCACCTACTATGGCAATTTTCAAAATGTATTTGATATGTTTGAAGTTTAGGTACAAATTTAGATAATTTATTATTCCATGTTTGAAGTGAGGTCAAATTGACTTCATCATGGAATGTTGCCTGATCCTTCATAAATGTCCCAGATGTCAAAAAGCAGAAGCTTTTTCTAGAAATGTCATCTTCATAGGAAAAAAAACTTCTCTCAAATGCTGGCATTGATGCTATTTTTTAATGACCATATGACCCCAGATTGAAAATTAACCCATATTTTTCTCACCTGCAAGCAATCCTAGGTGTATGTAACTTTCGATTTTCAGCCAAACACATTTAGAGTTATATTAAATAATCTGGCTCTTCCTAGGTTGACCTTGAATAGTGGCCCTTGAATAGATCTTCAATTCTTAAATTTAACTTTTTTCGCACTAGCGTTTTTTAAAAATAAGTTGCAAACCAGCTGCAGCATTTATGATTTTCACAAAAGTTTAATGCCTTCCAGAAAATGTTCTTCATTAAAGGTGCAGTGTGTCATTTTTAAAAGGCTCTCTTGACAGAAATGCAAAATAATTTACAAAACTATATGATCAGGGGTGTATAAAGACCTTTTATAATGAACCGTTATGTTTTATTACCTTAGAATGAGACGTTTTTATCTACACACACCGAGGGTCCCCTTACATGGAAGTCCCCATTTGGTGGCACCATGTTTTCTACAGAAGTCCTTAATGGACAAACTTTTTTTACTAAGTTGTCTCCGTAGATGACATGTTTTTCTGGTGGCGGCTACTGTAGCTTCTCTATGCGAAGGGTCAGCAGTGGACTGAGCCGTTGGTTGCAATTCGCAACCTCACCACTAGATGCTGCTAAAATTTACACACTGCACCTTTAAATATATAAACATACAATATATCAAATAAAAGAACAGACCCTCTGCTTTCAAACAAAAAATTTTTCATCCTACCTTTATTTGTTCTCTTTTTATCACCTTTCAAATATGGGTAGGTTTCTTAAAAAATAAAAAATTTTGAGCAAAAAGCTGAGATAATTGCATTTTTGTAAAGGATATTTAATAGAGATCAGATTCAGAGTGATGATCAAAACATACACAGAGTTTGAACTGTTTGCCCTAAAGGGATACTTCCGGGTTTTATTGGTGCCATCTAGTGGGTACGGATTGTCGGAAAAACTCGTCAATGGCTGGGAAAGAGTTAAGGAATCCAGCGGGTTAAGATTCTGTATGTCTTTTGTAAGAGAAACAATACGGTTGTGAGAGAAAAGACTCGTGAGAACCAATGATTGTCTTACGTACAGACGTGGGGCCGGTGTGCTGCCATTTTTTATCTAGATGTGTTTACATTTCAATGCAATCTTTCAATCACTAAATTATTCCCAAAATACAAATTGTTTTCTCTCACAAACGTATGTTTCACTTCAAATCACCCAGAGGATTCAGGACTCCTTTATTTGATTATGGATGGGCTTTAAAAAAATTGCCACTACTATTACAAACCTAGAAAGAGCCATGATATTACTTAAAAGGGGGATCTAATGGTATTTCATTTTAATTATTATTAAGTCTTAACTCACAGAGGTACTAAGAAAGTCTTGTATGGACACTTCTCACCCAAAAAACGGCAACCAGGTAAATGCATCTTATCTGACGCAACAGGAAAAAACTTTAATAGTAACCACAGGGCATAGCTGCTTGCACACATAACATATGGGGTTGTTATTTTTGAAGGACAGTCCCTGTTATTCAATTACAAAACTGCGATATGCAACACTTGATCATAAATATTTCCGTTGTTGTAGTGTTCTTTGATAACTGTCAAAGAATTTGAGAGATTTTCTATTCTATCTTTCATTTAATATTAAATTAGAGTTAAAGGCATGCTTTAGGTTTCCCTACTACTTCATGATTGCCAGTAATTCTGTCCTGCCTGAACACATCATGATAAGGGTGGGTGTAAAAGTGAATGAACAAAGCAATTTTTGTATGTCACAAGAGACAGCTGACTTCATCCTTCTGTGCTCCTCTGGGCCTGCTGCTGACCAGTTTGACTGTTTTATATCGGTTCTGAAAAACCCAAATACTGAGGTTGTTTAAATTTATTATGGTGTGATGTCACGCAATTTATTTAAAGACCAACCATCGTCCTATTGACATTTTTACATTTTCTTTGGTGTGTAGGTGTGTATTAGTACATCTTAACGATATGCAAAAGGTACCAACCACAAAGTAAACAGTGTCTCCAACGTAAATCTCTTTTCTTGGACTACAACAAACACACGGATTGTAGGCAACAGTTTACTTCCTGGGCCTGTTGACGTAGACAAGACCGACATTATCATAATTTCTACATCTTTGACTCATAGCCTGGTTAACCTTCAGGTTAACCTTTGTTAGCAATTGAATCTTTCAAACATGTTAAGGAGCGTCACATTTCAGTCTGACATCAGAGGTATTCAGATCAATCACAATGTACAGATTAGCTGGCCAATCAGAGACACAGAGCTTTTCAGATCAATGAGCTTTGTACAAAATCAGAGCGCTTGAGGAAAGCAGAATATCTGGAACTACAAAAAATGTATGTTATGTGGAAAATAATGTGTTTTTAACCATAAACCACATTTTATTATACCAAATGCACAAAATAACTATGTTTCTAACAATGAAATGGGTGCACTTATCTACTCGTAATTTACTATGTTAGAAAATAAGATCCTTGAAAAAGTGTCAGGCACTTATAAAACATCTACGACTTAACACATTAAAAATCAGGGATATTCCATCAAATGTTAATTTTTAAACCCTTTCTAAATACATGTAAAACATTAGTATTTTGTTGTTAAAATGGTATATGAACTTGTTTCTTTGTGGTAATTAAGGTCTGAAAACATTGCACCAATTTTCATTTTCAGTAAATCAATGCAAACAAAAACAAAATTTGTGTTTGGAAAATATATACAGCTGTTGAAAAATTACCATTTTAAACCGTGAACAATCAATTCAGAAAAACGGAAAATATATTTTTCGGAGTGTCGTGGAATTGGCTTTTTACGCAATGTTGTTGGTTCAAATCCGCCTTTAGCCGATCACACCGAAAAGGCATTTATTTTCCATAACAATAAAAAAATAGAAAGAACAAGTGTTTATAAAGAATAAAAGTATTTATTGGGTAGGGTTAGTTGTCAGTGTAGGTAGGGTTTTATTCTCCCAATAAGCATCCATTTAATAATTTCAATAGACCCCTTCAAGGTTTGTAAACATTGAATGACTATCGGGTGCGCGCGCAGCATGGGGTCAAACTGTTCATACAATCGAGGCTTTAAAATTTAATCTAACAGGGCTGAAAAATGATGACTTACCTCAAATGAAGTGAGCACTACAATCACAAGCCTCTTTGATATTTGTATTGTTCCAGTCTGCATGTTAATAGCTTGCAGCCGCAGATGTTGTATTTTTTGTTTTTGAGATTCTGCATGAATCGCGAAAACTTAACGGAAGACCTGGCGCGATTTTCAGAGCCCACGACGTAAGTAGGCATTTTTACGATACCGAATAACGCGCAACTCAATCTGCTGTAATTACTTTTCTGACCCCGACATGCGCAGTGGGAACCGCCTGTGACGTGAACTGTGAAGGGGTCTATAAATATAATCATTTTCACATTTTGCATCCTGTTTATCTACTAAACTAAAATCTACTAAAGTAAAAATACTGAGGTGCAGATAGTATCTGCCAATATAAATGGAATCTAATTTCTATTTACATTTATTGCAAATTTTATGTTTTGCCTAGTGTCAATAGCATATTGCTAAGTAAAAGATGGTATTGTCACTTAGTGTAAATAGAAAATATCTCTATATTTTTACTTAGTGAATATAGTATCAAATTGTTTCCAGAGCTGTATATGTTCCTTGCCAACAAAAAGTTTTTAAAGAGAATTTATGACTAATGTTGAATGAGTAGAGAAATATGTTTTACGAGTCTAATGATGCATGAATAATATCTGTTATTAGGGTCTACTAGTGTCATGCAAGTCAAAACGCTTCACTTGTTGGGAAAGACACTGCTGGGAAAGTTGAATGCAGTAATATTACTGTAGGTGTGTCGATTGCTGAGGAGGAGAATGCTTAGATGATAAAGCAATATTGTAGTTACTTTTTGTGTTGCGAAACAGGCTTTTTGAATGACAATGAAGTGACCTCACTACCTGTGAGAAACCTGACAAAGCTCAAAATTTCATGTAAATGCAGATTTCTACATAGACAGTTTATTGATTTGCATGTAATCACAAGAAAATAAGCTGATTATTTATCGATATTTGCTTATTTTGTGCATGTAGAAACACTCTTTATGCTTAGAACGTCCAAACATGCAAATATACTCAAATATACAATCTGCTATTGTGTGTAGTTTTTACACGTATTTCACATCACGTGGACATTAGAGGAGATTTGTAGAGCTCTCTGATGAGGTTCCAAAAAAAAATTAACCTGGATTTACTGGTCTTGGCCCTGCACTCAAGATAATTATTAAGGCATGTTAGAGCATTATCTAATTTCCTTTAAAGACTGATTTAGTTTAAAACTGTGCAAATGGTAACCTGCTTCGCTTTAACCTTCAACTAATTACAAGCCTTTTAGGCTTTCCATGAGAAATATCATAATAAAGCATTGATCGATTATTAATTATGCAATTTGCTTTTAAACATTTTATTTCTACAGTTCATGTTGTTTCGTCACCAAAGCTCTTTTCTCTCAAGAAATGAATATGACTTCTCCCACCGTCATCCCAAAAATACAGTCATCTGATTTCCCAGAACTGGGACTGATAATGCAAAGGAAGTTGGCTTAAACAGTATTATTTTCTAAATATCCTGTCCAGTCATCTTGCTTTTTGCCAGGTCTGTACTGGCTTATTGTTAGCACAATTACTTCACCTCAAACTTCAGCTGAAGCCTAATAAGGCACTCTATTGCATTTATTCCACTACATTTTTTTGTTGCTATCAGCAATCTTTCTGGCGTGCTACTATCAGGCATGACAGTGACTTGACTCTGGACCGGATCGGCGCAGATCAGATGTAGATCCGGCTCGAAGTCATCTGCTGTCTATGTTTATTAGCATGTACTATATGAATGTATGCACTGTATGTATGAATGAATGGTTCAAAAGTCTTAAGCGTGTTATATTTTCAACCTAAAATAATTGTTTTAAGTCAGTTATTTAAATCTTTTGCTGTAGTGTGTCAATATGAAATTTCTGTTTATATTTCTTAGCATTCCATTTGGCATTAAAAGTAATTACCCACTGAGATTTTTTTATGGACGAAGTCTGACAACAGCTGGTGCTCCACACAGAGATCTGGTCTTACCATTTTTGAGTCTGTCTATTATCACATGAAGAAAGGAAAAACCAGACTAAGATGCCTGAAGAAACCTAAAAAGCTATCTGAAAAAGTATGTGTTACTAGGACAAAATCTAGTGACACCAAATATTGACTTGATTTAGTTTGATTAAGTGTTTAAAAAAATTATGACAATATTTTGTGCATAAAACGTTTCACTGCACTGTAGCTTTGCAGGTAAATCTCTTCAAGCATCTTAAATACATATGAATGTAGTATGTACATATGTATATATGTATGTATTAAAGTTTGTATGGATGAATTAATGTATGCATGCATGAATGAATGTATGCATGAATGAACGTATGTAAGCATGCATGCATGAATGAATGTAGGCATGAATGCATGTATGCATAAATGAATGTTTGTATGTATGCACGCATGAATAAATGAATATACATGCATGCATGTATGTATGCATGCGTGAATTTATGTATGCATCCATGCATGCATGCATGCATGTATGAATGCATGTTGTATTAGTCTATGAATTAATGTATGTATAAATGCATGAATGTTTGAATGCATGAATGATTGCATGTATGTACAAATGATTGTATGTATGCATGTATGCATGCATGCATGTATGTATGTATGCATGTGTGAATTTATGTATGTATGTATGTATGTATGTATGCATGCATGCATGCATGTATGTATGAATGCATGTTGTATTAGTCTATGAATTAATGTATGTATAAATGCATTAATGTTTGAATGCATAAATGATTGCATGTATGTGTAAATGTACAAATGATTGTATGTATGTATGCATGCATGTATAAATGCATGTATGTATGCATTTTATATTAATCTTTCGTCTGTCTGTCCTAATTTTGAGACACCCCTCCACCCTCACCTCTACCTCTTCCCACAGTGCTAGTCTACACATTAGTTCTGGCTATAACCCTACCATCCATCTATCCATTCATCAGCTCATGGTATTTTTCATCATTCATCTCCTACAGTACACTCCACGGGCATTTTCTTACATTTTCGAATATTCCATGTCAAACAGAAAGGGGCACATCACGTAAGTGCCCTCATACAGCACAGCCTTCAAAGCATGACCACAGGGACCTACAGAAAGCTGCAGACGCATCTGGAACTGCTTATCTATCCAGGCGGTAACAATACAGGCAGCATGAATGTAGGTCAACTTAAGGAGAGGTGAAAGGCTCAGTGTTTCTGGCTAATAGTAACATGAGCATGGCTCTGCACCCAATGTGCAGCTCATCTATCTGCAGCAGACTCACTGTCTCTGCCGAAACGCGGCCCTTCTCACCAGATGCCGAATACAGTCATGGAGTAGACTGACCCAATGCTGGAGACACCGTGACCAGGGATACAAAGTGACCACAGAATGGGAATTCAAAACCCTACTACTAAGTCTTTTCTTGAAGATCAGGTGTGGGGTGAAACAGCTTGTCATTTTATTTCGGTCTGTTTGCTACTTGGCGGGGAATGTATGGGTTAGGAAATGCAAATATGACAACAGGTCGTCATCATATACATTCTGTGGTGGCAACGTAAAGGATACCTATAACAAATTCCTAGAAAATCGTCTAAGCCCAAAATCCATACAATTGGATGGCCATTGCTTCTCCAAAAGCTCACTGTTCTGTAGGCTTTGAAGATCTACTAATCCTATAAGTGTTGCATTTATGGTTTCATTCACTTATTCAGAGAAGACAGCCTGATTTGTACCATATTTAGTACAATGCTGGAATATTGCCTTACATTGCAGTACCAGGAAGTGAGGTTCTAAGAGATTAGAATACTCCCACTTACAGTCTGTCTGCGTCAGACCTCTCCGAAGATTACGCACTTCACACAGATTCTGACTCATGAACAACGCATGTCTCTTCAAGATTAAGCTCAATTTTATGCAGCCAATATGATTTATTATTTGGTAAATGCAAAGCATTACCTTGCCAGAGCCTTGCTTTGGGAAATACAATGCACCCGACCATTCTGAACCAATTAATTGTAGGGTGGGGGTAACTACAACAGTGCAGTACAATACAGCACATCTGTTGGCAATATAGCCACAACCGTATAAAATAAATCAAAGCTCTCCCCTGTTTTGGGGGACATTCATGTCCTTTAGGAACAATCGTGCAGCACTATGCCAAAAAATATGGAAACTATAGGGATCTTTTTAAATGGCTGGCCGTCTTTAACATCATCATTAGTGCTTGGAACATGTCGTCAAAGTCTGGCTGTTTCAATTAAAAGTTAAATTATAATAAAGCTGAGTGTGGGAGATTTTCGGTGTAATTTAAGGACACAGCACAAACCATCAGTCTATGGCGATGAAACTGTAGTCTGGGACTTGAGTCCAGGGGTCAGTTGATATTGGATGGTTATTCCAGACCTTTGTGGTTGCATATGGATCCATTAACAAAATGGATATTATTGTATATGCTTTAAAATTAATGTTAAAATAAGTTATTAATTGTAAGAAGTGGTTTCCCACAGCACTTTGCAGTTCAGGCATCCCGCCTTAACCCTACCGCCTTAACTAGGTCGTCCAAAAAAAAAATTACTGCACAAAAGGCGTCAAGTGCATCTCGGAGAATAGCGCGGACGTGCTTCACACCGCGAACGTGCACGCAACCCACGCGGCCGAAATGGTCCATCAACTGGAGGATAGCCAGTTGATAAAACGCGTGTTCATAAGAACTGTATGTTTTGGGTTTATTTAAGCCTGTTATTGTATTAATCTATAGTTCTTGCAAATTTAAAGTAAGTTAGCAGGTGATTTTATTGTTTGAGCAACCTGCTAGCTAGGTTGCATGTGCCTGTTGATTAGATATAATTGCTGAGTGCTCTTGCTCACTTTATTTATGTGCATTATTTACCTGCTACAGT
This sequence comes from Paramisgurnus dabryanus, assembly GCF_030506205.2. Lineage (NCBI taxonomy): Eukaryota > Metazoa > Chordata > Actinopteri > Cypriniformes > Cobitidae > Paramisgurnus > Paramisgurnus dabryanus. Next base: position 22,163,198 of record NC_133349.1, read on the forward strand.
AGTTACACTCCTTTAAAATAATGTAATTAATAGTGGGAAATAATCTGTTTTTACAATCTTAGCGCTATCTATGATCGTTCGCCAGACGTTTTACAACATCTGCTTAAGTTTGTGTTTATTAACCCTTTGGTTTCACTTCATCACATAGCTATTTTCGTTAGAGGTATCTGTTAAAAACATTTAATTCATTAATAGTCTAGTATGTGTTTATTTTCTGTCATAGTTTCTTCAAAATTAAGTTTTATTTGAGTGTTTTAAATAAATAAAAAATTCATTTTTATCATGACGCATACGCCCATTTGATTGCCATGCCCCACGACCACCCGCCCAACTCTACCACCTCAACTAACAAATTTTCTGCGGGAAACCCTGTGGCAATAAAACGAAAATGCCCCACTAACGACCCCAGCCATGCTAAAATATTACTGGAAAATGCACTGGTAATAAAGGACAAACCATACTGTATGTGGCTTGGGTTGTAGTCAATAGCCTCTTTCACCTTTGCTTTACCTTGAATACGTGAATGACTTTACTAGTAAATACAAAAATTAGCTATTCACACATGCAACAACATTATGTCCTTTTACCAGTAAGATATCAGTCACACATTACTACTAAAATAGTAAACAGCCCCAAGGTTGGTGTTGTGCTGTAAACAATGGCGTGTTATGACTTAATACCCGTGGTCCGAATTTTTGTTGTTTCTACTTCTGTGGCAAACGTTGTCACAGTTGTGCACAGTTACTCTTGACCAAACAACGCAAAAGTCGCAAGGGAAAACTCGCAATCCGCGTCTAAAACATAAAACAGTAATGTCTGAACATAAGGCTTCACAGAGGGTGTGTAAATGACTTGGGCAATTCTGGTTTAGAGATTTGGCCGGTTTAGCACTCGTGTTCGACTTCAAGCAGCGCGTGGAGAGACTTTCATAAACAGCGCGGGAGGCAAATGAGTCACCCGTGACAGAATATATTGATTGGCCAGAAGCTGTCAGCGCTTTCTGACGAAGTTCGTGCTCATACCCGTAATCTTATTCTCTGTTAACACAAAGCATGGTACTAGGAAATTACAGGCAATTTTATAACCTCTCTTACTAATACATTGGCAAGACCGATTTACCAGTATTTAAAAAATGGTCCTGTTCACACATGGTCTTTTAACTGCAGTTTACCAGTAATTCACTAGTTTGTGTAAAAGGGACTATTGTTTAAAGGGGACATTTCACAATACTTTTTTAAAAATGTCAAATAAATCTTTGGTGTCCCCAGAGTACGCATATGAAGTTCTAGCTTAAAATACCACATAGATAATTTATAATAGCATGTTTAAATTACCACTTTGTAGGTGTGAACAAATATCAGAATAGGAAATAATACATCTTTAAGGTAGGTATCATTTTTATTAAGTAAGTCTTTATAACTGGTGATAAAACTAAAAAGGTCCCACTAACAGCCTCAGCCATGCTAAAAGTTTACTTGAAAATGCACTGGTAATAAGAGATGATGAACCATACTGTACTTGGCTTGAGTTGTAGTCATTATTTAATGGTTAAAGTTATTCAGTAGCAATGTTTACGTCCACATATTTTTATTTACATTTTGACTTTAAAAAGCCTCTGGATGCAAATGCCAACTTTGAATGTAAGAAGAGAAATATCCTTTTCAGTCCAGATGATGCATTTATTATGGCAAGCCGTTTTAACTTTTATTCATTGTGTTCTTGATATCAACAATTAAATTTTCACTAGTTAAAATTTTAATTTTTGATATCAGATATTACATTTCTACTAGTATCAATGGCAATTCTTGATATCAACAATTACATTCCCCCTAGTAACAATGTTAATTCTTGATATCAGCAATTTAATTCTTGATATCAACAATTACATTTCCACTAGTAACAATGTTAATTCTTGATATCAACAATTCAATTCTTGATATCAACAATTAAGTTATTGATATCTGTAATTGCATTTTCACTAGTGAAATGTCACCATAGGCTGCCATTCAAATTCAATTGTTGATATCAAGAATTACATTTTCACTAGTAACAATGTTAATTCTTGATATCAAGAATTGAATTGTTGATGTCAAGAACACAACGAATAAAAGTTAAAACGGCTTTCCATACATTTATAGCATCCATCATTAGTGTCTACTAGTGCCATGCAAGTCAAGACACTTCACTTGTCGTGTAGGACACCGCTGGGAAAGATAAATGCAGTGATTTCAGGCGTGTCAATTCCTGAGAAAGAGAATGTTTAGATAATAAAATACTATTGTAGTTAGCCTTGTGTTGTGAAACAGGATAAGTTTGACTATTGTGTCTATTAGTCTCACTTAAACGTTACTGTTTAGTCGTGATTGTTTATAATATGCTCTGTGCTTTCAGGGTCACAGTGGCATACCCACTGTTCTGTTGTGTCTAGTGTTCAAGAGTATTTCACATCACATGGACATTGAAGAGAAATTGTAGAGCTCTCTGATGAGATTCCCCCAAATTTACCTGGATTCACAATGATTCTGGTCTTGGCTCTGCACTGAGAATAATTATTAAAGCACAACCCAAAATGGTTGAACCCATACCCAGCAATTTGGTTAAAAAAACAACCCAGCACTTTTTAGGGGGCATGTTATAGCATTATCAAAAAGTTGATGCAAAAGTTAAGAGTTTTTCAAAATATAATGCATTTCTTAAAATAAATTTCTCATGTGATAAGAAAACATGTGCACAAATTATGTAGAAAACACATTTAATGAATAAGTTCCTCTATGTATGATGACTTTGCCTTTTATGTTTGAACAGGGGCATGATGAAACTGCATAACTGGACTAACCAGTGGACCACTTTTTTTGGTCCAATTTTAGACCACAGTGAATGTTGTTTTGGTCATTCTGAAACCTTTGGCAAAAATCTGTCATCAGTGTGGTTTGGTATAATTCCAAAACTATTATTGACCTTCCAGAACTATCTGTCACAACTGCATGACCAAAGAGCAGCTAACCATCCACCTCTGAAAGCAAGATGACAAGATTGAATTTAGTCTCCAAGCTTTGATGCCCAAGTAATTTTATGTTTTTGTTCTCTATGAATCCCTAAATAGAAACAGTGTTTTATTTGCAAAAGTTTTATGCGATATTACAATTTTGGGCATGAGTTAAATTCACAACTTTTGATGGAAACATGGATATTGTTAACTTTGCTTATAAGTGGTTTAATTTCAAACAAGAACTAAAATTTACCAATTTTATAATTTAGATCTAACAACTTCTTTGTATCGTTGATAATGATTAGCTTTGCTGTAAATATTAAAAAAGAGGTATCTCTAAACTAAAATATTAAAGGGCAGTGTATCTGACAGTAGCCTACTAGTACTGAAATCACGATCCCACCATCCATTCCAAATCGCCATCCAAAGCCACTCCTTCTCCAAAACACATGAACATGCACAGACCAGAGATCCACGGTCCACATCCCATGTCTTTCATGCATCAGTGAGAAAAAAGGAACACAAATTTCATAAGCAAGACAATGTTTCATCAAAGTAGAATATCTGAAACCATCTAAAATATAATTATATTGCATACCAACCTTACCAAAATAAACAGTGCAACGACCCTTTGCCCCTCGCAGCTGTTTGCATCTCGTGGTAAAGCAGTAAAGTTGTCGTTGTTGTTTCAAAACATTTCTTCTGTTTTGTGGCTCCGGTGCAGGTTGTCAATCCACTAGAAAAGTTTCCCATTCTCCCTCTGTTTACAGACGGGAGGTGATCGCACGTGAACGCGCTGATGATGTATGGTGTCTGCGTGAACAGGCTGCGCAGTGGCATATGCAAAACACATTCACGGATGAGGGGCAAAAATTGCATGCGTCCAATTATTGCATTCGGTCCGAGTTCATTGATTTGTTGAACATTTTTTGGTCCCACGCCTTTCACAAATGACATAAATTTCTACAAATACATTTAAACAACTTAACATAGTGTTTGCTATCAGGATGTGAGGTGACTTTTAACCAGTGTAACTGAAAATGTTTCTGGATCAAAACAGATACCCTGTCTTTAAATCTATCAAATCTTGCGATGAACACAAGGAAAAACTATTTTGTTAAAAACTTTGTCAAAAAGTAAATTTAACAAATTCAGCATCTTGATGCCATTGGCAACGCAAACTTTTCCATTTTTTATTTTATCACTGCTAGGCAGCGCTGATGATTGAGAGTGAAAGTCTGAGAGTGCAAGTGCTAACTGTTGCAGTCAGACCCTTCTCAATGCTCATCGTCTTACTTAGGTCACAAAACAAATTACTTAACTTGAGACTTGTGAACACTGCCTGAATGTATTTTTTTGCATGATTGAGTAAAGATCCATCCCACTTTCCCTGTACAGTCATTTGTCACTGCAAGGTCTGAAGCATGTATTTCAATGAATCCTCTGTGAATTATGGTGCTGAAAACCACTCAACTGTTTTGTGCAAATTAGTTCAACTGATTTAAAAGAACTGCCACACAAAAAAGTTCAAAGAATCATTTTAACACAATGGAATTGTCAATAAAAACAAAGAAATATAAAAAAAAAATTTGACTTAAGACTAAGACTCCTCCTAAGGGACTTCTGGGCATTAGTTCAGTATGACAAATGAGAACTTTGTTTACGTCACAATTCCATCATTCATCATAAATCTTTATTTAACCTCTGAAAGAGACGTTGGTTTGCAAAACAAAGCACTAATTTGAAATTTATTGGCTTTTGTTGTTGTCTTAAACTCCATCATGTTAAAAGTTATATTATCCAACACTCAAATTACTTTGGGCTTATTTGATAAATGGATGCATTTACATGAGCAATAAGCCACACACAACAGTTTACTATTTAATTCCCCAACTAACTTATTTGGTCCATTGGGCAACAAATCTCTGATTGCAATTAGGGTGTTTTTAGCACCACTTCTTTTACCTTACGTGATGAATGGATCTTTTATTGCTATGGTTTGGTAATTAAGCTGGATTCCAGGGTTTTGAATTTCTCCAAGATCAGCTACGGGTCAATTGTAGCACAAGAAAGTCAGAGAAATAGAAAACAAGCATACCTGTCATGGAGCCACATCCCCTTTGTACACCCTGCATAGACAGTGGCTATAAATGTTAGACACAAGTGTTGAAATGATTTGGGCCCAATTCTGTTTCTACCCCTTACCCCAACACTTTAGGGCCAAATCTTTCTTTTAAACCATACATGGGCAACATACGGCCCGGGGGCCGGATCCGGCCCGCATAGGGCTTCAATCCGGCCCTCGCGATGCACTCGCAATTTCGATGAAACTGTCATGGTTGCAGTGTTTCCATACATTGATTTATCAGTGACAGAATCAACACTGGGTGCCACATAGATTTTCCATGATTCCCATTTACACTTTTTTTACCATTTAAAACGTCTTAATTCATTGCAGCCAGCGCTCAGCGTGCCTCGTCTCTCTCTCTTTCTCTCTCTCCTTACGTGCAGCGCCTCAACAGCGCGCGCGCGCCCCCGCCCCCTCCCCTCTCTCATGTTGCATGCAGCGCAGCTTTCTCACATAACAGTGAAAAGTATTTTAACTCCACGTTCCTGCGTGTACTTTCTTTTTCGCGTTATTAACGTCAACAGTCACGGATGTTATAACAGAGAAGACGGATGATCATATTCATCATGACTTAACAAAAGGTTAGCAGTATTGTTTCCCACATATCCCCCTTCGGGTGTGAGTCTGTGTCCGAGCTCTCTCCCCACCTATGATGCGGTATGCCCGTGCACATGTTCTGTAGTAACAGCAACCGTGTATTTTCTCATATTTTTGAATTTGCAACAAATTGTCTGCGATATAGAATAAAACTACCACTCGTATTTAAAATAAAAAAGCGCTCATAACACAACAACACTGATGAGAAGAGCAACATAAGTACAGCCTCAATGTAAATGTATGATGATTTTTTCAGACGATGTCGCGTTTTTAGCAGCAGTTAAAGAAAGAGCTGGTTTGATTAAACAAAAAGAGTTACTGGGTCCTGTTTAGTCACTATTTTATAGACAACAGAACAGATAATATGTAAAAAAAATAGCATTCAGTTGTGTTAAAATGCAATATAATGTGACAAATCAAAGAGTAAAACACAACGCAATGATGTCACATATATGCTAATCGGGGTGTGACGTCATCACCGCCACAGTCTCTCAAAATCCTGTGGGAAACACTGTGGTTGTCAATATAAAATATAAAAGAAATAATAATAAATCGTGTGTGTGTGTGTGTGTGTGTGTGTGTGTGTGTGTGTGTGTGTGTGTGTGTGTGTGTGTGTGTGTGTCTGTTGCTGTAGTAACCATGGTTTTATTGTGGTAAAAGTGTAGTAACCATGTTTTTTTGGTCAATTGATTACTATGAGCAAAACCATGGTTTTACTACAGTAACAATGGTTTTTTGGTCTTAACTGTAGTAAAACCATGGTTTATTTTCGTAAGGACAATATGCAGGGTAGGAAATGAATCCTTGAAATTTAATCCAGTTATTGTAATGTTAGAGTAGCCTAGGTCAGACAGGCCTAGCAAAATTAAATTTCAGGCCTTGAAATAGGCTGTCAAAGTAACTGTAGAGGAGCCTTAATTAATTAATTTTTACCAATTAGTCACGCTAAGTTTCCATCCACTTGTCAATCGAATTATCTGAAGTTCGGTAAAAAAACTTATGCGAATAAAGCGGGTGAAAGTGTGTTTCCATCCAACGGCTTTAAAGCGAATAAAAACCTGTACGTAATGACGTCACATGCTGTTTTGCGATCAAATTGGTATATCGAATTGATTTGAGACATTTGAAGGTGTTTCCATTCATTTTCACACTGAATCGCACAATATTCAAGCAAACATTTGCGAACAAAGTTTTGCTAGACAAAATGGATTGCGCCATACAAGTTATAAGTGCTTATGTGCCAGCTGAGCTGATAGCGACATATCAAGCTATAATAATAAGAAAATGACGTTAACATCAAATTGCTATGATGATGCAGATGCATGTAAATGCCCGACGACAACGGAGGCATTAACGTGAAATGATAGTCCGGATCAATGCTTAACGTAAATGAGAACGACAAATATCTTTCCTGAGCTGTTAATATTGGAAGCCAATGAAACTACGAGGGTTCTTTGGCCGAGGATCCATCTCATCAAGGTCGAATTTGCTTTTATTTTCCCTCCGGCACCGTTGCGAGATAACTCTCTTTTTTTGAAACACATAGCGCTGTTTGAGCACCTTACATTTACTCCGGAGGACGTTCCACGTCTTGTCATAACCATTGTTGGACATTTCCTTTGCGAGTTCCTAATAAATTATGGCATTTCTTAGATTTTTGCTATCTAAAATAGAGCTGTAATCGTGCCTTAAAAGTTAGGCCTGAAATAACCGGAGCCCGACAGAATGCAGCCCGAACCCGAAAGCACATTTAGATTGACAGCTTTTTAAAAGCCCGAACCCGTTTACAGCCAGATATTATTTCAATGTGCGCACGCAAACAGCTTTTATCAAGAATGAGTAATTTACACATGTTTTAACATTATATATTAATGACTAACTGGGCTACACGTCACTTGGAAGTTGAAACAAAGAAAAAAAATAAGTCATCTGTATTCTGTAACATCGTAACATCTCGTTCTAAATAGGCATATGCAATAAATTATAAATAGGCCAACATGCCAATAAAAACAATAATTTCTTAACGAATTAAATTAAGATAATACATTCTGAATAAGATGGTTATTTGAGAATAACGAAATTAAGATAAAGGTTGGGATTTGCTTCGGCATGCCAACATTAGTCTATATCCTCTGTCTAAATTATGTATGTAGTTAAACATTAAAAAACCTTTACTCACCAAGATTAGGCTACATTTTTGTTGAGGAAATTATTAAATCCACTGTAAATGGCTTCAGCGTGGTCCTGCGCTTACTGATAGGGCATCCAGCGGCATTGAACTTGACCGCTCATTTACCGTGCAAAGGCGGAGCACGAGCCCGTTGAAAATGTTAGAAATGAAGCCCGAATCCGACCGAACCCGTCGCGTTCGGTCAAAGATTTTACCCCATCTGAGATCTTCAGCTCTAAAATAGCCGTTATTTTCTCTGGTAAATTAAATTTTAAATGAATCTCGTCTCGTCGTGTGTCCACTTACATCTGACTTTGTTGACACACGCCATGTGTGCCACCAGAGCGGACCTAAAGCTTTTTCTTCTTTGTTTTGTGTGTGGGTTACAACCATAAAATGACCTAAACCTTAATCGCAAATCATTATTTATTCGGCAAATAACGTTTCCATCAGCGTTTATCGCATAAGCCATATATCGATCAAGATAAAATCCGATGAGATCGAACGTATTTCTTTTGAGTCGATATTCATGAAATTCAATCGAATTTTACTGTTTCCATAAGGCATTTTTCATTCGATATCACTTAATTCGGATAAAAACATGTGGATGGAAACATGGCTACTGTCTAATTGCAGTTTTCCCAAGTGTGGCCCTCCGCTTACTTTGGCAAAGTAAATGTGGCCCTCAGTCTAAAACTGTTGCCCACCCCTGTTTTAAACAGAGATTGGTAACACTTTACTTGAAGGGAAGTTCAAAAGTCTGACATGACACCTTCATAGTTATGACATGACATGTGTCATGAACATAAAGGAGATTTTATCCATGTTTATGAGAACTCTCATTAAGTGACATTCACTCAATTATGTCATTTTTAATGCAAATCTGTCATAACAATGACATAGCAGATTTGTGATCAAACTTAAGACCTAGCTTTATGGGTTAACATTACATGAAACTGCCATGTGGTTGGTTTATACATTAAACTTGTGTCATGAATATTTTTCTGACCACTTTTTACTAGTGAAACAAATTGAATTTGTTGTTAAAATGTCATTGTCAAATGTCAGTGTTAATACTCTGTCAAGATTTTTTATAACAGCGTCATTAATATTTTTATTGACCTCAACTACAATGCATATTGAAGCAAAAGCTAGGTAGTTTTTTAAGTTTGCTACTGTATGTCATGTTTATGATTTATGACAAGTTATGTTGTCTTGGTAATGTCAAATTGTCATGACAAGTTATGATGTATTGTTTTTTGTCAAGTTGTCATAAAAAAGACTTTTCTTTATAAGAATTATGCTCTGGCTCGGACTCGATTGTAAGAGGCTCATTACCTAATTCCGTCTTCGGACCAGGGCTGATGTGACGGGAGGTTAATGTCAGAGCATTTGTTATGATCTGGGATCAGGCCTTAACTTAACATCCTTATGAAAAAGTTGTCAATCGTTTTTTTCCTCTTCTCTTATCATCCACGGCTACATCCGCTCTGTTTATCTGATGGACCAAGGCTACTCACCTCTCTCTGTCTGACTGTAGCGCACACGCATTTTTAAAGGTACACACGTACATCTGGACCATGGCTTTTTCCCTCGAACTCCTGTCGAAGTCGCACCATTGAGAAATTAGCAAATTTATGCGACCAAATTGGTTGCACTTTCGAGCCCTGATTTTGCAAGCAGCACACCTCTCTCACATCAGCAAAGATGTTCACAAGTCTCTTATCTGAAGTCTGAGTTGAGTCTGAAGTCTTTTTGCTGGATTCTGAGTTAAGTCTGGAGTCTTAGGGCGTTTTCACATTAGCACTTTTGGTGCGCACCCGGGTTCGATTGACATCAGAGTTCGGTACATTTGGATGATGTGAACGCTGTCTTCCGAACTCTGGTACGCATCGGCGAAACGTACTCGAGTCTGCTTAAAAAGGGTGGTCTGGGGTCCGGTTCATGTGAACTCCAGATCGGTTCACTGCTAATGTGAGCGCAATCGTACCAAATCGCGGAAGTGAACCACTGTTAATTACGTATTATATGGAATGTCCCACCAAAACAGACGTGTGTGTTTGTGTGCGTGCACTTACCTTGACAACAAAATGCATAGAATGCTTGCTTGACTTCTGTTCTTATTTTTTTAAACCTTTGGTTTTGTTTTCAAAGAAATAATACAGAAACGCACTTGCGTCTGTCTGCCCCAAACATACTAAACTCGTTTCAATGACAACGGTCTGTCCGCCGACGTCAATTTTTGCGGAGTCATTCAGAAATCATCTCTCTGCTTGCAGAACTTCAATCACGCTTGTCGTCTTCTCATTTTCAGCGCTTGCCAAGCAACATGAGAACGCGCCGGCTGCAGCTTGATGATGCAAGCGTACCGCGGTTCGGATGCAAAAATAATATGTCAACACAGTCCATGGAGTCTGGAGTCTTTTATCACGAGTCCAAGTCGAGTCATTTTATGCGTTGCTTAGAAAAAAAGGTTTATTTAAAAAATCTGTAAATACCCTTTTTATTTAGACAAAACTGTTATCAGTACATAATATACATACAGAAAACACATGTAAAAGTACACTATTATTCAGTTTCAACTAGTCAAACTTTATTTTGAGATTAAAGCAAATTTTTCATGTATTTTTGACAATTACATAGCCATGTTAATGCAGTTTCTAAGTGAGGCAAAAATGGCGACAGTCTCTCGTTATTATATACAGTATTGCTACTGATGACAGTCATTATCTGATAACAGCAGTTTTAATTCAAAACTAAAATAAAACGCATGCTGTTTGTGACATAATCAGAATTAAATATTGGACAGAACACATGCTGGGTTAAAAATGACCCAATGTTGGTTTATAACAACAACAAAAGCGTGAGTGACTAACAGATTTTTCAATTTTGATCAAATTATTCCATAATGTCTTTGAAAAACAAATAACTGAAATGGGTAATTTCCAGAAAAGTGCATAATTATTGGACAACATTTCCATGGTTCTTGGTCCATGGTCAGAAGTCAATCATCCAGTATAATACTGTTTATTTGTTTGGGAACAAATAGAGGCTGAATGCACAATTACCTTTGAAAGATTAATGACATGTTTAGGTGGATTAAAACATTGTGTTGATGTTAAAAGCATTAGGGAGAGCAGATTTTAGTGTAGCATGAGGGTTCATGTTCGCTGCGGAAGAGCAGGAGGCTTATCTGTCCTCCATCACGGCACTGTAATCGCATTAGAAATCCTTATAAGCTCACATATGGAGTGAACCTCCATTGAAATTAAAGGCAATCACTGTAATTGCTTTGCCAAGCTATTACTGTAAGTAAGTGTGGATAAAACTAAGCACAGATGGGAGGCTCTAAAGCCCTGGAGATGCCCAGATGTAGCCCTGGGCCTTTCTGAAGAAACTACCCATTTATTTAGCCATTATATGAACGTCTGTACTTGAGAGGTTTCCCTGTGAGAAGGTATTATGGCCTTCTAAAATTTTGGGGTTCTCCATTTTTCAGTTGCAGGACAAAATTGAAGACATGAAGGAAATTCAATCTTTTTGCTTTAATTCTCATAATGTTGAAAAGGTTTCTTTTCGGGTTATGTTTAAATGGTGCATCTATAAGAAGACCTCAATAATACAATTTATACGTTTGTGTTTTTTAACAGTATCTTAAATATCACTACATCTGTTTGCCACAGTTTTGCCAGCGTGTGAGGTGTCTTTGATTCTCTGAGTTTGTTTTATTTTCTCCTGCTGAAGCAACAGATGTGGTTAAATGTTTGTGACGTGTGCTGCTATCATTTTGCGTTTGCTTTTGAAGATCCAGAGGAAACTGAGAGGCGATGTCCTGACTAGTACCAGACCTGGGAAGTGTGAGTAACATGGGCCATCATTAGAAAAGGAACTCTATTCCCTTTACACGCTAGCTGGCTCTGTGATATCAGGCCTGCTTTCACTGACTTGTGTAAAGTTTGGGTGTGTAATCATACCACAGTATTCTCGTTCTTGTGGTTGGACCACCGTGGCACGTAGTCTCGTTTATAACTCAAGATTCCTCTCTGAGTTACACATACTTTCGGCATGCAAGACATTTTTCCTGGCATTGTATCTTCTATTGCACGCTCTTTAATGAAGGATTTTCCTCACAGCGTGCCTTTATGACACACCTTTTTGGGCACTGTGTCACAGATAATTTACCACCCATTTGCATTACACCATACCCTCTATATTTTCATACTGTTCACTCATTCTGAGTTGTTTCAACCCATGATTTGGTCAAATATGGACAAACCATTTCTGTTACAATTTAGGCGTGAAATTTACGTTATTTTATCCCAGCAGTTGGGTTTGTCCATATTTGTCCTAAGCACGTAACTCAAATGAAAAGCCTGTGAGTTTGATCCCAGGGAACACATATACTAATAAAACGTTTACCTTGTAATGAACTGCAAGTTGCTTTAGATAAAAGCAACCAACAAAATGCACTTTTTAAGTGATTGTACTTTCCTCTTAACTAGTGTCTGAGTCAGTGTGGACAAAACGTACTGCGGTTGGAAAGAATGCAAACTTTAATATCCTGTTTAGTCTTTCATGAATAGTGTAAACCAGGTTTGTCTCAACCCTGAAAACTCTTGTGGGAACACTAGTACCACAATAGATTGCACAATGAATGTATCACACTTTCCCAAAATACTGCCTCCATATCTGTTAGTACTTGACACAGCCAGTGTTTAATCGGCTATACATAATTAGTCCAATGCCATGTTCTGCCCTTTAGGCTGACCCTTGTTATCACAAAGTGTATACTACCTTACGTCCACAGCTTTTTAAGGGAGCATGTTAGGCCGATAGCACAAGGACTCTTTGATGGCACAAGGACGATGCTGTGCTGCTTTGACAGATTTTTGTATTATATACATTTATATACAGTTGTGATTGTTTCAATATTTAATGAAGTTCTAAAAAAAAGAATCGTCTTTTACGTAATTCAATTAATGTTTTCCAGTTTTGAAGCACTATATGAAGTACTATATAAATAAAGGTGACTACCATATTTTCCGGACTATAAGTCGTACTTTTTTCATAGTATGGCGGGTCCTGGAACTTAAGTTCAGGTGTGACTTATATGTCAAAATTATTTCATATTAATTAAGAGAAACCATTACCATCTACATGCGCGAGAGTACCCTTTATGCTGCTCCTGTTTTTATGTAATTCAATGGATTCAGTGATGCGGAATGACTTCAGGACCTTTTTTAATTTGATTTGGCTTGTCGTGTTAATTTAGCCTATTCAGTCTCCCAGGTATGTTCTGTATGCTATTGTGTAAATAACTGTTTATGATACTTTAAGATGTTTGGACACCTATTCAGTCTGCTGTTCTGTGCTATTGGTTTGTTGAATAACTTGCCTTTCCAGATTAAATGTCTGTTCTTTGGCTTGGATTTTGTGAAATCATTTTCTAAATAAACGTGACGCATATTTCAGTGCAACTTATATGTTTTTTCCTCTTCAAAACACATTTTTGACTGATGCGACTTATACTGCGAAGCTACTTATACTCCGGAAAATACGGTATATGGTTCAGTTGATTTTTAAACATACAGACATTTTTTATCTTCAGCGGCCTGCCACAATAAGCCGTGCCCGCTGAAGCATCAGAATTTTGGGTGCATGAGCAGCGCATGTGGACCGCTACCCAGAGCAGTCCAATCTCAGTCCAGTTTGCGCAGCTGGTCTGTGCGGTGCATCATGGTGTAGGAGACACCTTTTGCTTACGCTTTAAGGGCCGGTTTCCCAGACAGGGATTAGACTAGTCCTAGACTAAAATAAATGTAAGAGCTGTCCAAACTGAAAACAACTTGCACTGACATATCTTAAAATACATCATTACCCTTTGTTTTGCCTTAAAATGCACGCCATTAAAGGAATAGTCTACTCATTTTCAATATTAAAATATGTTATTACCTTAACTAAGAAGAGTTGATACATCCCTCTATCATCTGTGTGCGTGCACGTAAGCGCTGGAGCGCGCTGCGACACTTCGTTAGCATTTAGCTTAGCCCCATTAATTCAATGGTATCAAACAGAGATAAAGTTAGAAGTGACCAAACACATCAACGTTTTTCCTATTTAAGACGAGTAGTTATACGAGCAAGTTTGGTGGTACGAAATAAAACGTAGCGCTTTTCTAAGCGGATTTAAAAGAGGAACTATATTGTATGGCGTAATAGCACTTTTGGGAGTACTTCGACTCGCCTGAAAAGTCCGCTCCCCTTCTCCCTCTAATAATGGGAGAGGGAGGGTGTTACTGCGCCGAGTTGAAGTACTCCCAAAAGTGCTGTTCTGCTATACAATATAGTTCCTCTTTTAAATCCGCTCAGAAAAGCGCTACGTTTTATTTTGTACCACCAAACTTGCTCGTAACTACTCGTCTTAAATAGGAAAAACGTTGATGTGTTTGGTCACTTCTAACTTTATCTCTGTTTGATACCATTGAATGAATGGGGCTAAGCTAAATGTTATCGAAGTGTCGCAGCGCGCTCCAGCGCTTACGTGCACTCACACAGATGATAGAGGGATGTATCAACAATTCTTAGTTAAGGTAATAACATCGCTTAATATTGAAAATGAGTATACTATTCCTTTAATGTTTTTAGTAAGGCATGTTTGTAAAAACTAGTTTTATTTCCTAATTAAACTAAGGCCTAGTCTAATGCTGCGTTTACACCAACAACGGTAGAGGCGTGAAGCGCGAGTGATTTCAATGTTAAGTCAATGTGAAGACACGTTGACGCGCGTCTGGAGGTCCCGCGGCGCAGATGAGGCGTTTGGCGCGGTGCGGAAGACGTGTTTAGTTTATGCGAAAGGCGCAAATTGAGCATTGTGTGCGGTACGCGCGAATGTTGCTTTTTGTGCATTTTGCGGTTTACGCAAATTTGCGGCAGACACCCGAGTTTAAAAATTTTAACCTTGGTGGAATTTCGCGCCGCGTTAACCAATCAGGAGCTTGCTTGCTGCTGTGGTGGCAGCCCCGCCCGGAGTCACTTATTCAACCAATGCTTGATATTGTCCGTAAGCAGTCACCCGGGCAATATGACACAAGTTCTTATTTCTATAGAGGAGACAGGAATAAAAAGGACCTTGCTTGGAAGAGTGTCAGTGAGGACATTGGGCAACCTGGTAAGTTGTAATACACATTTCACTTTTGCGTCAAGTGACGTTTATCGACCCGCGGCGTTTATTTTCCCCCCTATAGTAAGGTTACCAAATACAAACTGGTAACTCTCTTGATAAATGCACAATCAACATCAGTCATCTTGCAAACAGACAACCGCATAGCACTTGCCCCTCCCACAAGAAGCGGAGTTTGCCTCTGACACGCATCAAATTCTTGCTTTTTCCGCGTGTCTACTTCGCTCTACACACGTGAATGCATTCAAACTGTTCAAGCTGCAAACTAGGCGTGGTAGACACGATTTTGACATCTGAAACACGGTTGGTGTAAACACAACTTAAGGGTTTCCCTTTATACTATAAGCTGAAGCTTAATGTTTTAGCCCAGGATGGCCTGGTCCCAAATGACACCCTAAAGACTTTGGTCTTCCTTCAAGTCCGGACTTTTGAGACGTAATGAGCTTTGATTGCCGGGAAGACGTCTACTGCGAAGAAAAAGTGCACATTAAAGGCACATACTGAACGAAAAGAGTGCACCCATGAGCACTCTTTTCAAATTTAAAATGACAAATGGGACACCCCTATGGACTTAACGGACAGCACGGTGAACATTGTGAGTCCACAAGTCACCGCAAGTCATATGAACTTCACCATTTTGGATGCAGCCGATGGCTCGTGATGGCTTAAACCAGTGCAGAATTGTGATGCGTGTCAATACACAAAGATGTAATGGTGAAATATTAATTCTGATATAATTGTTCACCTGATGTCGCATTGCAAAAACTGATTTTGGACCACATATGGACTTAAATCAGGACCAAAAAGATTGAATTCCATGTTGTTTATGCTGTTCACAGTGTCATGCAAAAACAGATCTGGATCACATATAAGTAAAAAAAATCAGATTTTGATGGTAGCGTGAATGTATACTGTACGCATACTGTACTTTTGTTTTTTTAATATATGTCTTAAAGTCATGCCTCTTCTGTATGTTTTCACAGTTGGCTGTTTGGTAACAAAGTTAGTTGCATACTAGTCGTACATTTAGCAATTCTGCTCTGCTGGCTGACCTACTGACCCACAATTGTGATGTGGCGCATTCGAAACACCCTGCCGTTCTCCTGTTTAATCACACAATCCATTAGCATTATTTATTTTATATGCAAGCCAAATCGTAAACCGCAAAGCAGCTGCACCATGACACATCTGATGATCTTGTGTTCAAATGAACTATTTCTGTATCTTTACCGGACCTAGCATTTCTCATGACTAATATAAAGCCCCATTTGCATCTTATCAATCCAATACTAAAGAAATATCGCGTGAGCAAGAGTGTCAAATTGATGTGTAAAAGCATGATTGTAATTGTGCCTAAACTCTCTGTAAACGAAACTTATAGATTAGCAGCTGGGTCAACACTTACTGTGCAGTATGACACATTCAGTTAAATATGCATCTGGCACTGGTGGCCTAATACACTCATGACATAACAGCTGAAAATCCAGTGGCATAACTAGACCATGATTTACATATTTGCATGCTTCATAATATGTCCTCCTGCTCCCCTCGGTTATAAAAACAGCATGAGTAAAATCCTTCAATAAAGGTTTGTTGTTCTTGTTTATTTTGCTTGCGGGTCTGTGAAAGTGAGACAGAGAGGCCATGACATTGAATGGTGGTGTGATTCAACTAAGCTGCAGGAAGAGCTGAAACTACTAAGAAGCAGTATGTGGTACGAGAAGCTCAATCATTCTTTATTTTATAGCAACTACCAGTGCAGGAAATTCATTCTTGAGACTTAAGAGAGTTTTAGGCATCATGCATTATTGGGGCGGCAGTGGCTCAGTGGTTCATGTAGGTTGTCTACAAACCGGAAGGTTGGTGGTTCGATCCCCGGCTCCACTGGACCAAGTGTCGAGGTGTCCTTGAGCAAGGCACCTAACCCCAGCTGCTCCCGATGAGCTGGATGGCGCCTTGCATGGCTGACACCGCCGTCGGTGTATGAATGTGTGAGTGAATGGGTGAATGTGAGGCAACATGTACAGCGCTTTGGATGGCCTTAGGTCTGTTAAAAGCGCTATATAAATGCAGTCCATTTACCATTTACCATTATTGTATGTAGAGAACTTTAATATTAACAGCAGCTGGGATTGGACATGATTCAGTGTTTCATTTCATTTTTTGCTTTTCATTTTTTAATTCTTGATTTTATTTCTTCTTCTATCCAAACTCACTACAGTACCTATTCCACAAGAGTACAAACTCCTGCAGCCCCAGGGTTCATTACATCATTTTTTTGGAGGTGTAACAGTAATGACCTACAACGAAAAACCAATGTTTAAGGTACTGAGCAGCACAGTTAGCAACATCTGGAAAATTTTGAGTGAATCAGTGTACAGTAGTTGGCCAATGGGGCTACGGGGAGTGTGTGACTGATCCTTTGAAGTCCTCTTGCCTTCACTTTAACAAATCAGGGCAACTTCCTTAGTTTATCCCTTTTCCTGAAGTTCTGTTCCCCCCGCTGCTGTGTAGAAATGATGGGAAAACCTAAAGACAGCTGCCCACGTGAGACCACAAAATGCATACAGTATATACAATCTGCTTAAAGGGATAGTTCCCCCAAAAAGGGAAATTCTGTCATCATTTCCTCGCCTTCATGTTGCTGTAAACATTTATTCTCTTGAACACAAAAGAAGATATTTTGATAAATGATGGTAAGCACACAGTTGACGGAAAAACAAAAACTATGGAAGTCACTAGGTACCATCAACTGCATGCAAACAATCATTTAATGAAAATAGCTTATTTTGTGTTCAACAGAATAAAGAAACTTATATGGTGACCATGATGATGTTGGGGTAATGATGGCAGAATTAAAATTTTTGAATGAACTATCCCTTTAATCTGGCACACTATAAATGATTAACGAGTTCCTATAGACCAAAGGTCCCAACCACCGAGTCGCGACCCAGTACCGGGTGGTGGACAAGTTGCAAAAAAATTGTATAATAGCTACGTAATAGCTTAAACAGGTATTTTGTCCTTTAAGAGCCGACTTCAAATAACATCCGAAAATAAAGACAGAGGCACGAGTGTTTGTTGACTAGTGTTGCCAGATCTTGCACGAAATAAAATCCAATAATAAACCGAAATAAATCCAAATGCTTTACCTCAAAAATCGAATTATTGGGACCACTTCACAATTTAAAGCAACACTATGTAGTTTCCATGTAAAAATGACTTACAGCTCCCCCATGTGGTTGAAAAGGGCAACAGTGCCTGGTATCAGACACTCTTCTGCAGGCAGGGGGAGGGGCAGAGCTGTGTTTCCTACCCTCCACCGCCACTTTCAGAGTGTGCTTGTAGCAGCTAGGAGGCTGCTCAGGTTGCAGCAACTGTACAATTTGTCCAGTTAAAAGTTGTTCTATCACTGAAATAATTTTAGAGACATTATTTAAAGGTAAAAAAAACTACATAGTGTTGCTTTAATAACACCAAAAACTTGATTGCTTCATGAGCCAAAAGCCACAAACGGTTGAGCACCAAAACGGTATGTTCATACAAAAAAGATGAGGGCCTGGCAACACTGCAAGACAGCCGGCTGTGGAGCAGCCTCAAAAATGCGTATAATGCACAACGCCAAGACGGAGGTTTATTGCAAAACATAACGCTGTTAAATTATTTTGGTCAAAGCTGTGAGTTATAAGCACACTATAAAAAGATTCCGTAGAAATTACAGTATTACTGGTAGCTGGTTGCCAGTAACTTACTGTAGATTTAAAATTATGTTAATTACCTGCAACAGTTTGTTAAAAAAATGAAAATTAAACATTAACAAGTCTTTATCTTTACAGAATAAAACTAAAATAACAGCCTCAAGCAAAGCATTCTGGGAAACAAAATCTGAAGGAAAAAACGGAAAAAGGTTGATGAGGATTTTTGGTTCCGAGAATCCTTTGCATGAGGCTGTTATTTTATATTTTTATTCTTTAAGACAAAGACTTGTTAATGTTTAATTTTCATTTAACTTTGAACAAACTGTTGTCAGTAAAAACATAAATATAAAATTTACAGTAGGTTACTGGCATCCAGATGCCAGTAATACTGTAATTTCTACAGAATCTTTTTACAGTGATGTGAGAAGGCAGAACGTTGCTATGGTTATCTCTGTGTCAATCATTCCATTTTCAGGATTGAGTCTTGTTCCGTACAGACATGGAACGAACATTTAGGGCATTCACTTATGCATTTAAATGCAGTTGTCACTCCCGAAAGTTTGTAGTGTGTACGAGGCCTCTTTTTCTCTGTCTCTATCTCGACCAGCGCATCGGCGATCACATTGTTGTCAAAAGAGTTTGAGCATACAGTACTTCTAAAACACAATCGATCAAAGAATAGAGGTATGAATCATTTGCAAATGTACCTCGCAAATAATGTAAATACGTGAAGACATTAAACTCTGTGATATCACAAATGAAAAGTAATTGCAGGCTTCTGTAAATCTGCAATCGTGCCACCATGATCGAAATAAACTTTTTTACTGCAGCAATAATATTTTAACAGGTACACTTTTAATGTAGGTTTGAAAGGAACCTAAACAGTCCTGTGTCAATCATCATTAAAATCATTAATATGGAAAATGGGAGTCTCCGCCTCTGCGCCCAGCCGCAATTCATCTGGCATTTATCTGTAAAAAAACAATCCGCCAAAATATGGTTTTACACGTCTATAAAACATATCAATAAATAAAGCAATTATTAATTTTCCTAATGCATGGTTGTTTGATCTTTGATACATTTCTCAAAGAAGGATTTTCAACACTTTATTCGAACAGCAACTCAGCGACACCCCCTCCCCCCTGCAATATTTTTTTAAAGCTAAAACCGGGCTGCGGTGAATAATAAGGTTGGGGACCTGCTCTTACTACTTACTATAAGGGGTTAGTTCTTGGTTTAGGGTTAGTTGCATGTAATTATGCATAATTTAATGTAACTATAGTAATTGTAACATTGTGTTACAGTGACACCGTAAAATAAATGTTTTCTAAATGTAATAAATATTTTACCACATTTATTTTACCTCACAGCCTGGAATCTAATGAGAAACTGAGGTGCACAATGATGTCATAAAAAATTGTTGATCCATATTGGCGCAAGTGAGAGTGTAAGTTTCGACTGCTTATAACTTCCAAATGTGAATTTGGTCAATGTTTTGCAGCGTACTAGTTTATATATATACACAAGTCTCACAAATTCATACTAAAGCCAAAAATCTTTAATTTTGATTTCATGGGAACTTTAAAATGCCAAATAACAGTCAACTACACAGCACATCTGGATACAGTATGTCTGGTTATAAAGCTACGCACCATCATTTGATCACAGATAAATTGCAGCTGACTATTGTCTTTTTTATCGTGTTTGTACTGAAAAGGATGACAGTTACTCAATTGAAATACTCATATTTTATGCTTTCATTTAAATACTATTGTACATGCTCAGACATGACAAATGTTTAGTAAATTCACCCTTTAAATGTCTAATCAAACCAGAGCCAACATTGCCACTGGGCATCCCCATGGACAGTGTCAGGACTGCAACATTTAATTTATGAGCCACATTTACAAGATTTCACAAAAGAGAACACATGGCTGCATCTCAACACTTACTAGGCTGACTCACTATACAGCAAACTGACTCATGCACAGAGATGAACTGGCCATATAGAGAGCAGTTCTTCCTACTGGGTCAATATTCAGGGCAGTTTTAGACAAGAGCAAAATTTAAACAAAGCAGATATAAAAAGAAGATTTACAGGAAAATAATAAACACAAAATCTTAATTCTGTCATTATGTGTGCATCCTCATATTGAGAATTTTTAAGGATATTTTTATATAATAAAAGTGAAGGGAAACCTTAGCCATCATGCTCCAAATCTACAGTTTTTATGCATACACAAGGGTCCAGTGCAAATGTCTGTATGGGCACTGCCAGATTTTTGTAATCGCACGAACTTTGTATGCATAGGTTACGCATGCACATATAGGTTAATTTATCCCAGGAGAGGCATTGCATTTGTCGCAATGCCCATCCATCAAACGTCTGTGTACATGCACTTATCAAGTACAATAGGCTTTGCAAAGCTGTGCATTTGACCATGCACATATGTTCGCATACACATAATATACTGCCTAAAGGTTTTTTTTTTTTAAACTCACGGTACGGTATAAAAGATTATTCTGAAGCCATACAGAACCTCCACATCAATCTGATCATTTTTTTTCTTTCTGAACAAAGAAAACATTGACTTGCGGGATAAAAAATATCTTTGCTGTCAGCTTAATTTCATCTCCGGTGTGAATAGGAATCTATTATTCATGATAATAGTCTTCACAAACCTTCATAAATCAAAATAAGTTATGTGTTTGCTTCACATATTGCAGTTGAATATTTGATTTACTGTCGGTCTAAGACTGGCTTAACTTTTTCATATGGTTTTGGTTTCATGCCAGAGTTATGAAATTAGGTTAAAAAGAGCAAAGTGCATGCGTAATTGTGTCAAATACAGTAAGTAAAAGTAATCACGTAAAAGTCACGGTAGTTGTATTCCCTTGTGACAAAAAATGACTATCGAATTCTTTTCCAGGAATTCTTTTCCAGGAATTCTATTCCGAAAAAACTGCATTTCATTTTTTCCCACCCCCTCCAAAAAGCGGCCAGTTGTCCGAGCTTACCAGATGTTGGAAAAGCTGCACGTCATATTCGGTTACAAATATAAATGTTCTCTTTTTAGGTATGCAAATCTAATTCCTTAACCTTTAAATAAAATAACTTTTGATGACAGGAGAAGATTTTCCATCTTTTCTGCATCTCTCCCTCGAGAGTAGAATAGCATAATTCATTAATGAACTTCCTTATTTGCCTCCCAAACAACTGTCACCAACAAATCCTACTGACAGTCCTATTGACATGGGACTGAGTGTGTAAATGTGTTTAAGAGATACTCTCACAACAGGCGGTCCAGTCAGTTTATACACATTTTCAGCTGGTGCGGTAAAACCCGCACTCGAATCCACCTCTAATCCCAATCCAGTCTGGGAACCCCTGCTCAGTCCCACCCTTGCTCCCTTACTCCCCTACTACGATGATCGAGTTTCTGCCCTGGGTGGCCATCCTGAACACATCTGCTGGAGGATTATGACACACCACATGTGTGACACACCAGGTGAAGAAGCGGCCACAATCTATCTACTGCATATGAAACACAATGTAGATGTGCGTTATTTGTGAAAATAGTCTTAGTAAGATATTTATTAGTTTAATAGAGCCTGAGCATCGAGATGTGGGCTGGGCATAAGGACACATTACATTAGAAACCAGGTTACTATAGTACATGGTGATACAAGTGTGTGGTGACTCACGGCCAATAGAGCAGCTCAGTTCCTACATCTGTTTATATCTCAGACCACAAGAGAAAGAATAGACATTGTTATTTTTGTTTAAAGTTTAATTTGCACGATTTGGCAGATCAGGTCATTCCTACATTACATGTTCTTCTAGTAGTTTTTATACTAGATTTCTGTATAAGGAACACAATGACCGAACAGTCTGTTCCCTCCCACTGCATGTGCAAGATTTGTAAAGGATTAAAAGATAATAATACAAGCCCTGAAGATACATGATGTCACAGAAGTACAGCTGAGCTCCCACTATGAGCATTAATTCGTCTGCTCTCCAAACCTCACCACAACCTTAGCACATTTCCTGGGTGGTGATTACTCAATGGCCTTTGGCGGACATTAACAGGGAAACCTTGTGCTTTGCCTATTCGCTCCCCACGAGACGAGAAGATTTTCAATAGGGACTGAAGCAATGAGCAGATTCACATTGGGTTTTTCCATGTGAAATGACACTGTTTCTATGAGACCAGTGTGAAAACATTATGCTTTGGGTTCTCAGTGTCAACACTGCCCATTTTTGTGGTTCTGGGAGTGTGAATTACTCATCATGTACTGTATTATAACATAAGGGAATTGTTCTTGTTTTTCTGTCTGTTGGATAATATTGTAGGGAGTTTCCATGATTGACCATAGGTACAGTAATAGTTTATAATTAATATTTATCCAAAATTTTCAAACTAATAGATAAGGTAAAAAAACCTTCGCACATAAATACTTCATTTTAGTACCTTAAATGTACATATTGGTACCAAATGTGCACATATCTGTACCTTAATGATAGATATTAGGACCTTTTTAAAGGGTAATGTCCCAGTGACAGTATGGGCCAATTTTTTGGCCAATTTGTCTGTAATTTTAGAATGCTTAAAGAGCACCTATTGTCCGATGTACCTTTTTTACATTTCCTTTGGTGAGTGTGTATTAGTACATGTTAACGATATGCAAAAGGTATAAACCCCAAAGTAAATGATGACGCGAGTTATCGTCTAAAACGTAAATCTCTTTTCATGGACTACAACAAACACACAGATTGTAGGCAACAGTTTACTTCCTGGGATTGGTGAAGTAGAGAAGACCGACATTATTATAATTCCTCCCGCTTTGACTCACAGCCAGATATAGACGAAAGGGCATCCCGCAAGGTGATGCTGTCACGTTATGCGACGTCAACGTATGCGACGATCGGCAGGATCATGCCGCTTCTGGACGGTAACTACTACATTTTTTGTCTTCTGATTTTTAAACCATTGTTGCTTGGGGTTGGGGTCAGAGTTTGGGTTTGGGTTAGGATGTATTTTATGTAACAGAAAGTCGTTCTTACCCCAACCCCAAGCGACAATGGTTAAAAATTTGGAACAAAAATTGAGTAGTTAGCGTCCAGAAGCGGCATGATCCTGCTGATCGTGGCATACGTTGACGTTGAAGTCTTTCGTCTATATCAGACGTTGAGGGATTAGCATGAAAGCAATGAAGTTCCCATTTCATTGACATAGTGACGCATATTGGCACCCTTCGCGTCTTCATACTGACGCTGAAGGCATTTGAACATGCTTTAGATTTTGACGCCTGGGGAGTGAGAATGGGTTGGAATCTTTTAAACATGGTAAGGAGCGTCACATTTCTGGCTGACGTCAGAGGTATTCAGGCCAATCACAACATATACTGTAGATTAGCAGGCCAAGCAGGGACAAGGCGCTTTACAAATCATTTCAGGAAGAGAGTGAAATATGGAGCCAGAACAATGTACAGTATGTGGAAAATAATGTGTTTTTTAATCATAAACCATGCAAACACATTGTATTAAACCAAATACACAAAATAAAGTTGTGTATAGCAATGTAATAGGAATTTCAGTTGCTGTTATGTTAAATCAATAAGTTTTCCAGAATAACACAACATAGCGCAGCCTCTGGTTGTAAATAAACACTTTATTTAACAGGGTAGCGTGTTAAATAATTAATAAACATGTTAAAATTTGTTGGTTTGTGTTTTTTATATGTATCAACTCGATGTTACGGGTTGTTGAACATGCACATACAGGAGAATGTACTATGTAGCCCAGGATTGAGATGCAATGTCTCTTGTTGCAATGCGCATACATCAAACGTATGTTTACACGAGTCAAATAAACTATGCTTTGCAAGGCTGTGCGTATGGCTGTGTGCGTACTTTCGCCTACACGTAAAAAAAAACTATACTCCGAGCTTTAGTTTAGCAATGTTTGGGTCTAAACAACAACACTTAACATTTTAATATTTCTACATGTGAGCAAGTTGATTGTGCATCTATTGTGCAACCAAAACATTTACAGATCTGGCTTTGACGGTTTCAGTACAGCGAACAATTTTGTGGAAATAGCCACTAATTAGGCATCTCCAGTAAAGTGCAGAAGGCCAACATGCCACCAAAGATTTGCTGTTTAAGCAAATGTATAGTGCACATATGAAGTTATTTCATATGTCTCTTTGTAATAATACAACCAGAAAATACAGTTAAATTTGAAAAATACTTTAAAAAATCTTTAAAAAGCATTGTGTGAGCTCACCTTACACTTGAACAATAGCAGGAACCCTATTTTATCATTTTAATCGAATGACATCAAGATTCCAGTGTCATTAAAAGAGTTTGCATTGGTGCCAAGGGAGGTCACACTAAATACTAACTTTTGTCATTGGGTTGTGATTTTTTAATTTTGTGTACTTATTTACTGTATTTTCTGTTTATATATAGATGGTCACTATACTTTCTCAAAACAACAAAGGTGGTGGGCCAAGACAAATTTAGCAGAAATCTCATGGAGGATATTAAAAATATCTAGTCAGAAAATGTACAAACAGTCAGACCAGATTATCTAGATGACGTCATGCTGAGCCCACTTCTGCTGATACATGACTGCCTCACTGGAAAAAAATTGCTGTTGACCTTAAGATAACAGCATTGTAGGGGCAGAGGGTCTAATGGCCACCAGACTATTTGGTGATATGCACCGGAAACCAGGCTTTATCAGGCTTTGTACTGTAGGATCATAGGATCACAAACTTTCTGAGTCATTGCATGACTTAAAAAATTTCCAAAACTGAGAGTGTATGATAAAATAAATCTTTAGAACTTACTAGATTTTCAGTCGATACATTTGGCTTGCACATAAGTATCAAGTTGTATAAAACCACAGTACTGCTCAGAAAGCAGTTTTTGAGCATTATTGAGGTTTTACACAACTCACCTCACCTTTTACCCAGTTCTCACTGTTTTTTGGACCATCTGTGCTTCATCTCACAATGGGTACAAGAAAATCCCTCCAGCAGAATAACGGAGCGCACAGTTTGGATGTCTTTGTGCAAATTCAAAAACTCAGAGTTTGCTTTTGGTCTCTGTTTGTTTTGTGTCAAGCAACAGTGCCAGAGGACTTGTTCTGACCATGGCAAACAGAGAGAGTAGGAGAAAAGTAAAGAGCGATTACCCTCTGTAGGAGGCATCTGTGGTTGGCACATGCCCTTTGATTTAATGCTTTGGACATTACTCCATATACTGTATATATTTCAGGGCGCCTGAAGTGGAAAAAGAAAACATGATTTCTGGAATAAAGCATTTGATCCTTCGGAGTCCCAGTGGGTTTTATAACAAAAGTTAGGACATAATCTACATTAAACAAAACACTATGGCCATGTATACTATTCAGGAGTGCCAACTAAGTTGTGTGTCCCCTGCATTATTGTTCTGTGTGTGTACAGAACTGGTTTAAGCACTAAAAAGTGAAGTGACAAACAAATTTAGCTGCAGTGTGTATGGCGCCATAAACACTGCAACCTTTTGGGAGTGACAACCACATTTAAGTGCAGAAATGATCCTTCCATGTCATTGCTTTGAACCGAATAATATTACTGCGTCATGTTCTGCAATTTCAAGAAACCTCCATCTTGGTGTTGTTGGTTGTACGCATTTGTGAGAGGCTGCTTTACAGACCTCTGTCTTGCAGTGTCACAATTTTTGGGGCTTACATACTGCCTCATGAAGCGTTCAAGTTTTTGGTGTTCGCCTCATGAAGCGATCAAGTTTTTAGTGTTCGCCTCATGAAGCGTTCAAGTTTGTGGTGTTCGCCTCATGAAGCATTCAAGTTTTTGGTGTTCGCCTCAAGAAGCGTTCAATTTTTGGTGTTCGCCTCATGAAGCGTTCAAGTTTGTGGTGTTCGCCTCACGAAGCGATCAAGTTTTTGGTGTTTGCCTCACGAAGCGTTCAAGTTTTTGGTGTTTGTCTCACGAAGCGATTACGTTTTTGGTGTTCGCCTCATAAAGCGATCAAGTTTTTAGTGTTCGCCTCATAAAGCGATCAAGTTTTTAGTGTTCGCCTCATGAAGCATTTACGTTTTTGGTGTTCGCCTCATGAAGCGATCAAGTTTGCCTCATGAAGCGATCAAGTTTTTGGTGTTTGCCTCACGTAGCGATCAAGTTTTTGGTGTTTGCCTCACGAAGCGATCAAGTTTTTGGTGTTTGCCTCACGAAGCGATCAAGTTTTTGGTATTTGCCTCATGAAGCGATCAAGTTTTTGGTGTTCGCCTCATGAAGCGATCAAGTTTTTGGTGTTCGCCTCATGAAGCGTTCAAGTTTGTGGTGTTCGCCTCATGAAGCGTTCAAGTTTTTGGTGTTCGCCTCATGAAGCGTTCAAGTTTGTGGTGTTCGCCTCATGAAGCTTTCAAGTTTTTGGTGTTCGCCTCACGAAGCGATCAAGTTTTTGGTGTTCGCCTCACGAAGCGTTCAAGTTTTTGGAGTTTGTCTCATGAAGCGATTACGTTTTTGGTGTTCGCCTCATGAAGCGATCAAGTTTTTGGTGTTCGCCTCATGAAGCATTTACCTTTTTGGTGTTCGCCTCATGAAGCGATCAGGTTTTTGGTCTTCACCTCCTGAAGCGATCAAGTTTGCCTCATGAAGCGATCAAGTTTTTGGTGTTTGCCTCACGTAGCGATCAAGTTTTTGGTGTTTGCCTCACGAAGCGATCAAGTTTTTGGTGTTTGCCTCATGAAGCGATCAAGTTTTTGGTATTTGCCTCATGAAGCGATCAAGTTTTTGGTGTTCGCCTCATGAAGCGATCAAGTTTTTGGTGTTCGCCTCATGAAGCGTTCAAGTTTGTGGTGTTCGCCTCATGAAGCATTCAAGTTTTTGGTGTTCGCCTCATGAAGCGTTCAAGTTTGTGGTGTTCGCCTCATGAAGCTTTCAAGTTTTTGGTGTTCGCCTCACGAAGCGATCAAGTTTTTGGTGTTCGCCTCACGAAGCGTTCAAGTTTTTGGTGTTTGTCTCATGAAGCGATTACGTTTTTGGTGTTCGCCTCATGAAGTGATCAAGTTTTTGGTGTTCGCCTCATGAAGCATTTACGTTTTTGGTGTTCGCCTCATGAAGCGATCAGGTTTTTGGTCTTCGCCTCCTGAAGCGATCAAGTTTGCCTCATGAAGCGATCAAGTTTTTGGTGTTTGCCTCACGTAGCAATCAAGTTTTTGGTGTTTGCCTCACGAAGCGATCAAGTTTTTGGTGTTTGCCTCAAGAAGCGATCAAGTTTTTGGTGTTTGCCTCATGGAGCGATCAAGTTTTTGGTGTTTGCCTCATGGAGCGATCAAGTTTTTGGTGTTTGCCTCATGGAGCGTTCAAGTTTTTGGTGTTCGCCTCATGAAGCGTTCAAGTTTTTGGTGTTCGCCTCATGAAGCATTCAAGTTTTTGGTGTTCGCTTCATGAAGCGATCAAGTTTTTGGATTTCGCCGCATGAAGCATTCAAGTTTTTGGTGTTTGCCTCATGGAGCAATCAAGTTTTTGGTGTTCGCCTCATGAAGCATTCAAGTTTTTGGTGTTCGCCTCATGAAGCATTCAAGTTTTTGGTGTTCGCCTCATGAAGCGTTCAAGTTTGTGGTGTTCGCCTCATGAAGCGATCAAGTTTTTGGTGTTCGCCTCATGAAGCGATCAAGTTTTTGGATTTCGCCGCATGAAGCGATCAAGTTTGCCTCATGAAGCGATCAAGTTTTTGGTGTTTGCCTCATGAAGCGATCAAGTTTTGGTGTTCACCTCACGAAGCGATCAAGTTTTTGGTGTTTGCCTCACAAAGAGATCAAGTTTTTGGTGTTATTAAAGTGTGAAGGTACCGGTCCCAATATTTTGCTCATTGAAGTAAAGCTTTTTGATTCATTTTGGTTTATCATATGATTTATCTTGTACACTGTTGTTTTCGTGCAAGATCTGGCAACACAAGTAAATGCTCGTACCTCTGTGATTTTCTGCACCATGCAAACAAAACACATTCTCTCCATCTATTTTTTTCAGAAGAGAGACCTGTCATGTCCATTGGTGCACGGTCCAAGTTGTTTAGTTCGCTTCTGTACCCACTATGCAGAGTTTGTCACAATGCAGTTGTCACTCTACACACACATCTGTGGGTCTACAGAACTGGATTAAGCATTAAAAGGTGAAGCCACTATTTATTCTTGGCTTTTGTGGTGCAATGCATTCTTTTTAGGGATCTCATTCTTAGTTATAGGTATGCGTATGTAAAATGCATATGAACAGTTTGTATGTTAAGAGGAAACATACAATACACTTTCAAAAAAAAATTCTAAATATGTTTCCCAGCTGTAACTGGGATGGTACCCTTTCAAAAAGTACAGATTTGGACCTAAAGAATTCGAATTTGTACTTCAGAGGCACATATTGCTACCAAATGTATACATATAAAAAAAATTACCATTAGGTATGGATATGGATTTGTCGGGTTACTTCAATGTCCAGAAAGATACAGATATACCTCAATAGTATAATGGATAAAATGTGAAATATAGAATTAGGCAAGGAAGTAAATACAATCAAATCGAGGAGTAATTATACACAGGAGAATAGGGTATCAAGAGAGGCTATTAACAAAAAGAGGTATCCAGAAGTCTTTTGTATATCATAAATAAGTTTCTCAAGTGTAAGTAGATACCCTAATGGCACATATCAGGACCTTTTTTCGAGGGTACTGCCCCAATGACAGCTGGGATACATATTTTGACCATTTTGCTGACAGTGTGTATTAATGACTGACAGTCTCTGAAACATCAAGAGTTTGTAGGTCTGTGTATTGAGATTTACTGCAATGAAATTCAATCCTCAGACACGATCTCATAGTGAGACTTGTTATGAATGTATGTATAAATGCAATACTAAAGCAATATCACATGAGAGTTGTTTGACTCTTTAAGTTGTTTGGCATGTTAATGTCACATGTACTGTAACTCATCAGAAGTAAGCGACTGAGAGTGATGAAAAGAGAGGGAAAAGTATGTAGTTGATTATAGCATCTGTTTCTGCTATATGTTGAGCATCAGTCTCAGTGAGATGGTAAAAATAATTTTTGAAATAATATACAGTAGACTTTCAGGTATTTTCTAAAAGTTTTACTGATCAGGGTGACACTGACAAGCTTTGTGTCCAAAATCACCTATGTCCATACTTCTCAGCATGCATAAGAGGAACCCTTATCTATCTCATAAGGCCAAGGGCGCTAAAGAGACACAAATTTAAAAATGTTAAAAATATACCAGAAACCTGCTAGCCGGGCATCTCTTTTCAAGTGAAAGTGATGGAGGCATAGACATAAATTGACGCCACAAAATGATGATGAAAAAAGCCCTTTCCATTATGAAAAACTTTACGTACGTTCAATTCCCAAAAATCATTGACCCATGATTTAGCGGCCAATGTGGTGTCGAAGTATATGAATGTGTTTTTTTTTAAGAATTCTTTGAGTCGGTTTCCCAGACAGGGTTTAAGTTAAGCCAGGACTAGGCCTTAGTTATATAGAGATATTTAAGTAGTTTTTACAAACATACCTTACAATAAACAATACTGGTGTGCATCTTGAGACAAAACAATGTCACTTAAATATGTTAAGATATGTCATGGCAAGATGTTTTTAAATTGTGGCGGCTCAAACATGCATTGTAGTCTGGGACTAGGATACTGTAAGCCCTGTCTGTGAACCACCCCTTTATGTTTGTATTCTTTATATAATGTAAGATTACCTCAGTGTATTGGTTTATTATTTTAACACTGAACATATTCAGAAATGCTTTGATGTAATCACGTTTCACCTATAAGAAATTCAGTTTTAAATGTACTGTATCATAATCCAATGCAAATGCAGTCAGCGTGGTTTATCTTATGTCTAGCTATAGACATAAGAAAATGCCAAATGGTTCTTTCATCTGAGTTGCCGTTCAAAGAAAAGGCCTTCTAGGGAAGTTTGGCATCAGAGAACAAAGAACCAACAAATGAAGTGAAACACATGCAGGCTTTGCCAGTGTAAGACATGCATGTTTTCCAAATGTTTAAAGATCAGAATAGTCATGTTCTCCATACATGCAAGTGGATTTCATGAAGTCATTCATGACCAAAACCTCATTTCTATACATCATATCTTTACATTTCTTACTGTCTTCTCTCTGCCTTGACGGAGAACGCTTTGAACTCCTCTAAAAGGAAACGAGTAAATGCCTTTAATTAAGCGCAAAAACCAACATGTTACATCATAGAGCTCAGTCTACAAACCAAAGCATTGTTTTAGGCAGATTCTAATCTGATTGGACGGGATGAGGCTCCGGACTTCCTTTCAGTGAAACGAGTCCCATCACAGGTACAGCAAGTGAGAATAGATCCAGATGTGACAGTAACCTCAGCAGCTGGAGTTCCTCTACTGCATTTCGCTTCAGTCCCTAAGGGATCAGACTCACACTGGGGTGAAATGAGGGCAATCACAAATTATTGGCAGCATGCTAAAATTGCTTCCATCTTTGGAGAAAGGAAACAGTCAAAAAGTTATAGCCATTAAGGGACGCAGAGGTTGAAGAACAAGTTTTCGAGAGCTTGTTTAGACAGTTCATCGGAAAAGGTTGTTTTCTGCAACAAAAGTACTTGCTGCATGTCTGTCATAAGTATTCATGCAAAGTTATAGATTTGAAGTGATTATTGTGTTTTAGTAAGCCTATATATTATCTAGCAGGTAATACGTAAATGCAATTCACAAATATTTAGTCTTTGGGTCTTGCTTTTGAGTTGAGGCTGATGGGAACAGATAAGCATTGGCCTTATTTCCAGCATGTGTCTTTGTGGGTAAAACTAGAATGCCATGCGATAGGTGACGAAATGTGAGGCTGTGGACTCCTGACATAGTTCGGCCAGGGCCATTTGATGATAGGTGACGTCATTAATATGGAGGCTGTCAAAACTGCTGCTATACTAAAGATGAATGCTTTACACACGCCATTAGTTTATGAGGTACTTTTGAAGTTTAAATAAGCAAGGGGAGCCTACAGTTCAAACATTTACCTACAGAGCCTATACATTTAAATGATGTGTTCCCTGGGAATAAAACCCATGCGTTTGGCATTACTTAACCATGTGTTACCATTTGAGGAACATATACTCATATGACAGTGTAGGTCCTTTGTCACCTTCTTCAGATATGACCCATAGGAGTGTTTACTAAATATTACTCACGTACTGATATAATGTATCATTTGAATGCAGTGGAATAAAACGTCTGCCAAATGCATAAACTCACAAATGCGAATTGGATATTAGAGAAATGCTAAGGGATCATGTGAAAAGTTCACGAAGTACAAACAAACACACATTTTGATTGGTGGTGATGGTTAAATGTCAGTCAACACTGTAATTTTTTAGCTCAGCGTCGCGTCTAGGACAACTCCAAGGTATCGTAAACCGGAAGTGCACATTAAATAGGTAGTCAGATAGCGTCTACTTCAAAATACAAAATATACGTTAGCAGCCAATGTTAATCGTTAATGATTTGGGACAAATATGATGTTGTTTAATGTTAAACTATGTGAGTGGCGCGACAGGGATTTGAGCAACTTCCTGAGTCAAAGCTGGGCGCCACGGACAGGTGCCACCTGTCGGTGCCGGTGTGTATATACTCATAGAAAACAATGTGTTCGTTTTTAGAACGGTGCGGCACTGAGCTGCGCGTCCGGTGTGCCATCCCCTTTAGGCCACCATTAGATTTGTAGTATTTGCAATGGTATAGTGATCATATATAATTATTTCTCAGTCTCTTTATTACAATACAACCAGAAAATACAGGAAATGTTATAAAAATGGTATAAACGTATAAGCTGAAGTGCTAAGTATTTTGGCTAAACTCCCCTTCCACTTGAGCAATAGCGGGCAGCTGCAGGATCTCTTAAACCATAAATAAAATTAAATCCTGATTTCTAATCAAATGACTTAAGGACTTCAGTCTTCTCAAAAAAGCTCAGATGTGTTTCGTGCCAATAGAGGTCACACTAAATACTGACTGATGCATTTAGTTCTGAAAAATTTTTGGTTTTAATTTTGTGTACATTTTCCTCCATTTTCTTTTTATATCTTAAAAAAGAGTGAAAAATAAATATATGGATAGACAATTTGCTAAAACAACAAAGCTGGTGGTGGTGGCCTAAGACTTTTGCACAATGCTGTATATCTATTTGTAATGGATTTGTTGAACCTAAAAGCAGCTGTGCACTGATCACACTACAGTTATTATGCAATTCAGGCAAGCTTGTAAAGTTTGATTTTTGCTTTCACCGTTGTTTGGATTACCACAAACCTGGTGACAGCTGTGCTTGCAGTTGCATCAATATTTCATTGCTCTTCAAGGAAACTTTGACTTTTTGATAGGCAGCTGTATTTCATAAAGTCTCAACACATTCCAGGTGGTTTTGTGGTGCATTTTGAAATGGCAGCTTTTGTGGCAGCTTATCTGACAGAAGCGAATAAAGTGTCAGTCATAGAGTATTTGAGCTTGAGAAATGACAGCTTCATATCAAAAAAGGGCCTTGATAGTCCAAATAAATGCAAACATTTATAATAAATTTACATGCCATATCCAAAGATCAAACAAATAAGATGGCAATCACACTTTACATTGCATGTAATTATGGTGTGACAATCCTTTACATTTTTTTCTATTGTGATTAGTGGTGCTTTTTAAAGCTTATATGCACTGCTTGTATATCTCAACCTGTTTGTACTAAATACATTTATGCTTTGGCAGATGCTTTTATCCAAGATAGTCCTACAGTACAGTGCATTCAAGCTATGTATTTTATCAGTATGGGTGTTTGCTGGGAATCAAATCCAAGACCACAACGTTAGATACAATTCGCCGCTACATTTGAGAGTTACATGAACAAGCAACATTGACAAAAGATTTCAGACAGTGCATCTGACATGTTTTCTTATAAATGAGGCAATGAAAATATTATTAGTCAGTAATTGAAATGCTCTATTTTCACTCATTTAACTTGAGTCACTTTATTGCTAATTAACAAATATTTCTTGGCAAACCCCTCTAAGTGCATGCAAGGTTTTTGGGCAAAAACCTCAACTTCTACCAAAAATCTACATCTTTGGAAAAGACATTGTAAACAGTTGCAAAATCACTAAAAATGCAACTAGAAACATTGCAAATAATGAAAGTCAAAAATCAAAATGTAAAAATTAAGAAACTGAACCATACGTATCATACGTGCCGAAAGCTTATCATTATCTCTTTATTTTGGGTAGTGTTTAGTGACTCTGAGCTCTTCAAATATTGTAGTCGGTGTTATTTTATGTTAAAATTGTAATGTAAAACGTGCAAATATTCAGAGCTTGACTTGATAGTTAGGAATGAATTGCAGCAGTGTCTATCAATCTCTGTTTTCTAATGCGCTTACTGGCAGGGTTGAATGGGACTTCACAGCTTGAAGGTGATGTGTGTTTATCTCTTCCATGTACTGAAACACAGTACAAAGCTGCTGTTATCAGTAGCTGAAGGGCAGGGGATACTGTAGGAGACTTGTGGTCAGGTTCCCATGACGGTTATCTGCTGGAGTGGGCGACAGGAACGGCTGCTCACACTGATAGCGGAGCAAAACCAGATAGAGTTTCGGCTATAAATGCAATCTGTTTCGCATTGCCTTAATGAACGACACCTAATTATCTCTCATTGTTTTGGTGAGACCGAACAGAAAAAGGCATTTGTTGGAAAGTGCGCTATTTGTGGATGTATATTCCATTAAGGCGTAGTTTCCCGACTTGAGACTTGTAAGATCATGTACTGTCATCTAATTTTCTATAGAAGGTTTAAAATGTAATATTGACTTAACTTCTTTTAAGGGGATGATGGAAATTAAAATGTTTTGCTATTTCCATATGCAAATGGAAATTGAGGTTGAGTTCCAGTAAATGTAGCGTAAAGGAAGATTCATTCCAGAACTTTATTCGTTGTAATTGGTATTTTTATATATTATGGTTACTATTTCTAGAAACATCGTTGTGAAACATATGGGTGTTAAAAATATCTTGTAACTGTCCAACATTTGATATTATTCTCTTCTGTAGTCATCTAGTAACATAATAACAGCTAAACAAACCACAGGCCACAAAGTTTGCTTTAATACTCTTATACTACAATTACTTTTTCCAGTCTTGGAAAATATCTGTGTACCTATTTTTTTACATCCTATAGAGAAAAAGATGTAAATATTTATTTTAAGGTTTTAAAGAATTAAAGAGGAACTTATTTCACGTTCTCTTCTTACCAATAAATTACAGATTTTATAGATTTAGGGGTAAGACTTGTACCATTATTAATGGATGTTGTGGTTTTGGTTGAGTTAAAGCAATACTGGACAATCCATTCTGCTGATACCATTATGACTTTACACTCTATAAGGTTTTAAGTCTTAAGTTGTGTAATGTGGGAACTTTAACATAAGCATTTTTCAAACACAAACCAAACAAGAAATAATAATGAAACATACGGGTTTAAAGTTTACAGAAGCCCTGTTTGCAATTATGTGGTGTGCGGTGTTCTGTTTATGGCTTAGATTTATGGCCCATGTTGCAGCATCTTTTTTCTGGAGGGTTGCCTTTGACCTTTTTTGACCTTTTCAGTAATCCAAGGCTTTCTGTAACCTTCTTTTCTATAGTGTGCAATAAAGTATAAAACCTGTATAAACTTTATAGTTCTGTCGGCAGCAAAGTATCTACTAAATAAAACCTAAAATCCAAGGACAGTGGGTCTTATTCACTAAGCATGCGTATGCACAAGTTTGTTTTCACGAACAAATCATGATTCAACAAAAACTTTCATATTCTAAATGTATGCAAAATTCAAGAAAACCTAAAACCACTCGTACGCAATAATCACGTACACTATAATCAAATGGCTCTAATTATAATGTGTATAATAATGTTGATATATAAAATTTACCTGATTATATTTTATATTATAATATTTTTTGTATTATATAAATTATTATACATGATCTATATTATTATTATATACATTATATTATACATTATTGTAAGCCTACTTATTTTTTCTAAACATGTAAAGAAAATGCACGTAATGACAAATCTTCACGCTTTCCTTCCTCACTTTTTAAATCTTTATTTAAAAGCGTCTGCTTAATGCCTAATGTAAACGTAATGTAAATATAAAGTCCAAACATCAATCACTTGACCACATGTCTGTTTTATTTTAGATACAGATGTGTCTCTGTCAAATTAATTAAATGTCATACTTGTTAACACATCCAATACGTCTTTAATGGTACTCCGGTCTGTGGACACAAAGCACTGGCTTTCTACAGCGACAGCAAAACCTCCCAAATAAAAAATGCAAAGCAAAACGGAACTGTACCGATAATAAATATGATCATGGATTTCTTTTTGAGATCTTTTGCTTCATTGACAAACTGCTCTAAAATGTTCTGTGGACTAGCGCTGCACTGCGGAAAACCCTTAAATGGAGCTGGTTTGGGCGTGTTTTATGCAAATTACCAACCTTGTGTACGTAGCCGCTCATGAAGAACACTCTAAATTCACTAATGTAAGAATAAGTATAAGAACAAATTCATTTGCGTATGCCCCGTTTGTGATTTAGGTGGAAAGTTTTGTGAGAAGTTGCGTATTAATATGAAAAACATAAGCAATAATTAGTGAATGAGACCCAATGTTTGAGAGTCTGGAGACCTTTTTTATACATAAAGCAATTTAGATATTAACTGTTTGTCATCTGTCTATTTTTTTTATTAAGCAAATTTTTGCAGCATCTGATGATTTAAAATGTATGAGTACACCAAATGAATATTTAATATGGCTCTTTATCACAAACATTTTAATAAAACAATGACCTTAAACATCTATTCACAAGAGAAACTTCTCTAAATTTCGAAAGAAAAGGAAGGTCACTTTCAGAGGTAAAGTAAAAATAGACGTAGAAGAGTAAATAGCAGGGGCGTCGCTAGACCCCTTTTACTGGGGCACGTGCCCCAGTGTAAATCTTTTGTGCCCCTGTGTAAATCTCAAGTTTACATTTTAGCAGTTAACTAGTTTATTCAAAGACAATCGCGGCAAAACGGATCTATATGCAATGTAGTTACCCAATTCACGTTTGAAAAAGCGACGCAACAGTCGCACTGACGCGTGCACGCCTCAATTCATGTCCGCGTCCGCGCACGGACATGAATGGGTGCGCGGACGCGGACATGAATTGAGGCGTGCACGCGACTGTTTTGCCGTGCGCAGCCGCATACAAAGTACACGCGATTGAGTTGGTTTATGAAAACATGGCGAGACTAAAGTAAGTTTCTAAATAATAATGAAAATCTCATTGACGCATGTGATGGACATCAGAAATGTTTTGTGCAAAGCAGGAAAAGGGAAGGAAAAATGAGAGATGATGAATTTAAGGGAGTAAAGACACATAACATCCTACCCTGTCAGGGCTTAAACATTAGAGGGAAAATTTC
The DNA here is from genome assembly GCF_030506205.2 of Paramisgurnus dabryanus. Lineage (NCBI taxonomy): Eukaryota > Metazoa > Chordata > Actinopteri > Cypriniformes > Cobitidae > Paramisgurnus > Paramisgurnus dabryanus. Next base: position 22,200,521 of record NC_133349.1, read on the forward strand.
AGGAAAACCTCTGTCAATAGTCTATAAAATTGCATTGTTCACATACAAAAACTGTGTTAGCTCTGTATTTTCAGATATGAAATTAATATTTAGTTCACTAGCTCTAGGTCATTACATAATCAGTTAGCAGTAACTAAGATAGATTTTTTAGTAGTCATAAAATGAAAATATTCTTAAAAATAAAAAAAGAAGTTATTAATCATTGTTATGTAAAATGCAAATGTGCATAACATTTTTTTCTCTCCAGCCATTATTTCCAAACATTTTATGCCTTAAGACATGTTAATTATGTTGTATATATGTATATATGAAGATGATACTTAAATATTTTTAAATAAATGTTAGTCTTTCCCAGTACTTGTTGCAATGTTGGAATAGCGGGTTAAGCAAAGGAAATTGTATCTTGCACACCGCAGGCTTTCAAGAAAAAGTAAAAAAAAAAAAAAATGGGGGGCCTGTGCCCCAGTAGAGCTTTATGTCTAGCAACGCCCCTGGTAAATAGTCTAATCTTAAAGGTTGTTATTTCATACATCCCAGGTACATGCATACAGTTAGTCATGTATAAAAGTTTATTACAAAGTATAAAACATATATAAAGTACAGTGTACAAACCAGAAATTAAGCTTTGCATATGCCTACTAAAGGGTTAATGGTGCCATGTGTAAATTTGACAAATTTACCTCTTTTAAAGGAAAAACCACCAACAATCAAGAATGCATGATTATATGGTGTTACGGCTTTGCAATCAAAAAATGTGTTTATAATGGAAGTCAATAGGGAAAAAACAGCCACGAACAGTACATTTTGTGTGTTTTTCCCCCAAATCAGTGACATCACTTATGAACTTGGCAATTAAAAAAAGAAGAAAAAATTAATCTGATAATTAATCTGTTGTAAAAATGTGAGTGGATGTTTTCATCCACAAAGAACATGAAAGGGTAGTAAATTTGCCCATGGTGTATTGAGTTTTTGAAAAATTTCAAAGCATTTTCTCAAAATATTTGTTAATATTAGATTTGTCACCAAAAATCATTCTGTTTGCTGAAACACAGATAATGTTGTGGCCAAATTAAGACAAAAAACCCCATATGAAAACATCCTCAACAACACACAAGGGTTAAAAAAATACTTCAATTGGTAACACTAAAAAAAATTAAGTTGATCCAACTTTTCACTTTTTACAGTGTTGAGTGATTTCCTCTAAAAATTAAAGTTCTTCTGTGCTGTTTTGTCACTGCTCCTTTATGTTAGAAATTTTGTTTTCAGCATGTCATCATCAATGAACCGTATCATAAGCTTAGCAGTGGAAAAAATGTGCTGCCAAGTAGTTGTACTGTATATGGTAGTAGTTGTTACGCATAAATGCCGAAAGATACAACCGTAGATACTGTCACCTCTGACTGACAACTCACAACACTCATTCAAACAGAGCGAACATAAATAAACATCAGATGGAGTTTTTTCACACTAAATAGAAGAAAAGCTACATGCGACATTATAAAAAAGATGTTTATTATACAGTAGTGCTTCCTTTCATTTTGTGACCCATTCACAGTTATAATCTATCCTGGGACCCACCAACATATTTTTAAACGGAAATATGAGAAAATAGACATATTGGATATCTCTGGATTAATGACTGCAGACAATAAAATAAGAATAATACAAAATAAACACTAGAAAAAACGAAACAGCAGGTAATAATAATAACAGTAGATGCAGGAAAGAGTTAATGTCATAGTTTTACACAGCACATGATGAAACGCTTCCATATTTTATGTTTCTCCTGATCTTCCTACTTTCTCATGCTCTCTTCCAGAAAAACACATTCCCTGCGCCAATATTCCTCTTTTTCCAAGACATATGTACACTGTCTAACAATGCTTCCTTCAAAAGCACAACTGTCACTGATGGATAGAGTCACAGTCATCAAGTGGACGCCAACTCTTTATTTTCATATGGGCCTAAACCCCATCCACACCTCTTATAGGCTCACAGCGCAGTATGACGCTAAATCTGACCGTAGGGTTTCTCTGGGACTTGAGTGAGCTCACTAAAACCAACATTTGTCTTATGTAACATCATTAAACCACGTTTTCATAATCATTTCATTTTAAATATACAGTAATTTGGTTGATCAATAATCTCTACAGACCTGACACGTGTCAATACATGGAAATGGGAACCCTGAACTCCCTGTTGTGAAAAACAAATCATCCTCAAAGCATGAACTGCATTCTGCAGGAGAAGTACACAGGGAAAATACAGTACAGCACTGTAAATGATCCTTTTGTTACCTAAGGATTTATTTCTATTTGATCTAACCCCTAACAATAACATGTGTAACCTAATGTAGTCAAATTTATGCATTTGTCAGACACTTTTATCTAAAGAGACTTATGGAGCATTCAATATGCACATTTTTAACAGTCTGTGTGTTCCTTGGGATCAAACTTGCCGATCAAACATGACCTTTGCATTTGATAGCGCAATGCTTTTTGACACTTAAGGAGTTTAAGAAATTCCGAAATGGTTTGCCTAGCAGATGAATCGTTTCTACGTGATGTGCTAATGTGGAACAGCAGGAAGGTGTCTTTGGTAATGTAGGAAACAGTAAACTCTTACTATAAACATAACTGAGTGCTAATTGAAGACTTATATCCCCTGTTTACTCTGCTTGACTGCTATCTTTTGTCAGGATGTAACTTGTAAGAGTCACAAATGACAACTAAAAATCACACCATTGTAGAATAAAGAGAGTAATATATTGCTGGTCATAAGAAGAGAAAATGCGAAGGAAGGAAGGAAAGTGAGAAAGAAAGAAGGAAGCAAAGAAGAAAGGAAGGGAAGAAGAAAGGAAAGAAAGAAAGGGGGATGGAATGAATGAAAAGAGGAAGGAAAGAAAGAAAGGAGGAAGGTAGGAATGAAAGAAGAAAGGAAGAAAAGAGAGAAAAAAGAATGAATGGAAGAAACGAGGAAGGAAGGAAAGAAGAAAGGAGGGAGGAAGTAGGAAGGAAAGAAGAAATAAATGAAGAAAGAAAGGAGGGAGGAAGGAAGGAAGGAAATAAGAAAGGAAGGAAAGAGAGAAAGAAAAATGAAGGGAAGAAAGAAAAAAGGGAGGGTAAAGAAAGAAAGGGGGAGGTGAGGAAGGAAGGAAATCAAGGAAAGAAAAGAGGAAGGAAGGAAGGAAAAAAGAAAGGATGGAGGAAGTAGGAAGTAAAAGGAAAGAAGAAAGGAAGGAAAGAGAGAAAGAAAGAATGAATGAAGGGAAGAAGAAAGGAAGGAAGGAAAGAAAGGAATGAAGGGAAGAAAGAAAGAAGGGTGGAAAGAAAGGGGGAAGGAATGAAGGAAGAAAAGGAGGAGGGAACTCAAGGAAAGAAAAGAGGAAGAAAGGAAAGAAGAAAAGTAAGAAAGAAGGGAGGGAGGAAGATGGGAAAGAAGGAAGGGAAGAAGAGAGGAAGGAAGAAGAAAGAAAGAAGGGAGGAAGGAAAGGAAGGAAGGATGGAAAGAAGAATGGAAGGAAGGAAAGACAGAAAGAAGGGAGGGAAAGAAAGATAGACAGGAAAGAAGAAAGGAATGAAGGAAAGAAGAAGTAAAGGAAGAGGGGGGAGGAAGGAAGGAAGGAAAGAAAGAAGGAAAGGAAGGAATAAAGAAAGAAAGGAGGGAGGAAGGAAAGAAAGGGTGGAAAGAAGAAAGGAAGGAAAGACAGAAAGAAGGGAGGGAAAGAAAGATAGGTAGGAAAGAAGAAAGGAATGAAGGGAAAAAGAAAGAGGAGGGAGGAAGGAAGGAAAAAAGGAGGAAAGGAAGGTAGAAAGAAAGAGGGAGAAAGGAAGGAAAGGAAGGATGGAAAGAAGAAAGGAAGGAAGGAAAGACAGAAAGAAGGGAGGGAAAGAAAGATAGGTAGGAAAGAAGAAAGGAATGAAGGAAAGAAGAAGTAAAGGAAGAAAAAAAAGGAGGAAGGAAGGAAGAAAGAAAGAGTGAGAAAGGAAGGACGGAAAGAAGAAAGGAATGAAGGAAAGAAAGAAGGGAGGGAGGGAGGATGGCATATAGGGATAAAGAAAGGAAGGAAGGAAAGAAAGAAGGGAGGGAGATAGGAAAGTAGAAAGGGTGAAAGGAACGAATGTTTGAAGAAAAGAATTAAAGAGAGAAAGAAGAAAGGAAGTAAAGAGAGAGAGACAGAGAGATAAAGAAAGAATGATAGCTCTTTAATGACATGTGTCTGTATGTTTATTGCATGTTTTCTGACAGCGGTTATTGACCATATAAATATGAGCATGCACTTTCAATTACATCAAACCAAACCATATCATTATAGAGTCATCAGTGCAACTCTATGACATCTGACGTTTTACAGCGTGTTCAAGACATCTCACTGATCTCAGTACCATATTTCAAACTTCTAACAACTGGGTTTTTAATGAACTTTTCCAAAACAATGGGATGTATTAAGGGAAAATTGACTCAGAAATCCCTTTAGAGCCTCTCATTAAAAAGCTTTACCTTGCCCCACTGAACACTCATTATTATAAAGACTTGATTGTGGCGTTCAGTAGTGAGTAATTACTTCTGATTGGTGGTATTATTGTGCAGACTTGCCTTGTTATTTGGCATCTTTTGACATCACATTAATGCCGTCTGGTTTCAGAATGGATTATACAGTCTGTGTCATGATGACAGGAGATCGAGGGCCAGTCCCAAAACACAGGTCATTAAAGGTGAAATAAGTTTCCCCAATACCTTGATAGCAGTCACTTAAGTGATCTTAATATATTTTTATAAATACATATTATCTTTAAAAATGCGTTTGACTGTAATATAATAATATGTGCTCCCTATCAGACAGTGTGTGTTTGCTTATCCTGTTCATGCATAAATCATCTGCGCGTTATAGGTCAACTTTACTTCATGTGTAATATTGGTGTTAGAGCATAAATAATACCTGCGAAATAATAAAGCTCAAAGTTCACTGCCAGGCGATATATTTTCTTCAAAGCCTACAGCGAACGGCCTGTTTGGACTACAGCCCTCTATTTCACGTTTGAATTACATGATAATAAGAGTTTTTGACTAAACTCCGTCCACAGGAATACATCAGTCGCCAGCTAAGCTTAAACGGCTCAGCTAAGCTAAGCTGCTATCGAATCACAACACACTAAACAAACTACACAATCAGAACTTGATACGGATTTCTGAAGGAGGGACTTCATAGAACAAGAAAGACATCAGCCCGTTTTAAGGATAGTGAAAACAGTGTACAGATAATATTTGGGACTCGGCTATTATTTGAAGTTTTACGGTAAATCTTTTTAAAGGTGGTCCGTGTAAATTTTACCGGCATCTAGTGGTGAGATTGCAAATTGCAATTAAAAATTATAAAGTAATGTCATTTTAGATCATGTATAATCTTTCACTTAAAACTTTCTGTTTTATACCGTACTTCACAATAGGCTTGTTTCTCTGTGTTAAAAGTCACAAGTAAAACAATTACTTCTTGTCGTACTCCTTAAACTTCTGTGAGAAAGCACATCTTATCATAATGTTTTTTATTACACTTCCCAAACAAGCAAGAGTACTTTAAGGAAGGTTGGGAAGATGGGACTTCACAGCTCATTCTGTGCCCAAACTTGGACTTCTTGCTGTCATACTTATAATCTATAATAAACTAGATATGCTTTGAACTGGATGTCTATGTGTGGAAGTTTATCTATAGCGTAAACCAATCAGAATCATGAAGTGTGACATAATGTTATAGTTTTATTTTCTCTATTATAGTATGACGCATGATGATAACATTGTGTCTGTTCGTCTCGCTTCTGATCAACTGCATGTTTTTTATGGTGATAATATTGTATTTATTTATTATCAGTCATAGGGGGCACATGAATGGGCTGGCCAACCACAGATTCATTCTGTTTTTACAATAAGCTTTATCTGCCTGATCTATACCTCAGTATGCATTTTTGGTGCTGCATCATTGCTTTACGCTTGGTTGCTGTCTTTACCTGCGTGTGGTTATTGGCTGGGAGTTAACCCAAACCCCAAAATACAAGAATACAAAAATACAGGCAGAGGACATTTTGGAAAATCCTGCATAGTTCACCTTTAACAAAGTCACACAAATGTTTAATAATAAATACAGGGCTTTCTGAACTGTGTGTCCACCATGAATCTTTTTAGTGTCTTTTAAATGCAAACTAAAGCCAATGTAAATTTTCTATGGTGTTAGGATTAAATCAAAGTTTGTCATTTAACAGCCAAATGTTTAACAGTCAAAATTAGGTGATGTGTTTAATTATACAGAGGTCAAACTAACAAAATTCACCTGCATTATATTTAACTCCAGCTGCGCTCTATTGCCTGATAGGATAATAAATATCACTGTGAGGTTTCACAACTATGCCAGCCAATCAGGTCTTGCAGCCATAAAGTTTTGTTAGGTAAAGCTGTCAAATTTGTGATGAAATTAGAAATTAATTTAGTATGGCACATTCCTCAACAACATAAAAATCAGTCCTCCGAGCAACCAGATGAGATAAATCACGCTGACTGTCTCCACGTTTCACACGATTGGCTGTTTGCCGCACATATCATACTGTAATGTGCACATGCTCCAGGGTTACTTTCGAGCTCAGGATCAAACTCGGAGCTGACAGAGAACGTTTACAGTGAGCTGTGTGATCCTGCCGAGCAGACTTGAGTTTGTTTGGTTTTGTCAGCTCAAAACTTACTCTTGAGTGCAGTGTGTTTCATAAGATAAGCCTGAAAGGGTCGGTTACAGTACAACACTGACAGAGTTGTTTAGCTCTTCAACTGAAATGGGAGGAACTGTGTAGACATCCGTAATCAACAAGTTGTGCTTTGAGTTTGTCAAAAAGGTTTCAAGGTTAAAAAGCAAACCCTTACAAAAATTAACCATGGTTTTACTACAGTTAAAACAAAACCTGTAAAAAAGTTTTGTTGGTTCAACTTTAAAAAATCATACAATTTTGAGTTCATTAAACTTAAAAATATTAGTTAATATAATTAAGTTAAATTAACTCAAAATGTTAAGGTAACCATGTAACTTACCATGGTTACTGTGGTAAAATTATGATTTTTGCCAATGGTAATACACCAAAAACTCATGAGAAGGTTGGTACTAGGGATGTTAATTTCAGTTAATTTTCCCGACCGACAACCCCAGCTTGTTAACCGAAAAATAACCGTCAACTGATAAGATTTTAATATTAAATTGTCATTCCCTACTGAAAAATCCAGCTAAGAGAACAGCATACGCTAGTAGCTGGTTTAAGGAGGCAATAGCTGGTTTAAGCTGGTCCTTCCAGCCTGGCAAAGCTAGTGGGTCATATTGTAGTTTCTGTTGGGTATATTACTGATCAAATACTGTATTAATATTATATTAGGCCTAAGGCCTGTTGTTTCTACACAAGGCTGTAATGACACCCAGTTAAACTTTCGTTTTCTCAGTTAACTTTCATTTCCTAATTAAAAGAGCCCAGGTGCGAGCCTGCGACTACACCCCGATTGTTCTCGCCACGATTAGATTGAGAAACAAGGTCGAAACAACTTATAAACAAGAGTATGTCATTTTAGATTAGAGAATTCGTCCGGCTGTACTTCGCCACATTAACAAAGTTGGTTGTGTCAGGGAAAGCCAAGGCCATGAGAACCAATAAGCTGGTATCATTTTAGATATGAGGAAGGATTCAGCTGCACTTTTGCTACATCAAACAAATAAAATTAATTGTGGCAGACCGAGACCAATTAGAAGAGTATACGTAATCTCAGATAAGAAGTGTTTGATCTTACTGTATAAAAATGGAGTCAGATGTTGGGAGGGCAGATGATGTTTGAGCACCTCTTTGAGGGGTGTTGATTGTCTCACTTTGTTGGCTCGAACGAATAAAGTAATTTTTGTTTGGCACCTGGAACCTTTGTCTCCTGAGTATTTTTTCTTATGAAGATTCAAGCTAAGACTTTTTGCCACAACAGTCAGCTGGTCTTCCAGCCTGACTAGCTAAGTCCAGCTAGACCAGCTTAATTCTCTGGGGTTTAAGGGGTTTTTAGGGCCCTGGAGAAGTTTTGACCTGCACTGACTTTGTGCTTTTTTCAGTTGCTTAAACATAATAATGACAAAAGTCTCATAACACTGCATTCAGCACAAACTGGGCTACTATACAGTATTATATGATCAACATGTATGTACATGTTTGTATTTTTGAGAGAAAACTTTTTATGTGTGGTTTTTGAAAAAGCTTAATTTTTAAGTGACTGATATAAATCCACAAAATTCATTCTTAACATGTTTTCCCAAGACTTTTCAAAACAGGATCTAGTAGTCTAGAGTTTTTTCTTTAACATTTTTTTGGTTAGGAAGGCAATATGCAAGGAGGCTGGAAGCTCTTGAATAATCTGTGATTGACAGCTTAGGAAACAAAAGACTTGCATAATGAGCCACATAATGAGCCTTTAGGCAGGAATGTAAGATGAGGCCATTATTGTTACGTGTTTGTTTGTGAAAGCAACACAAAAGAAATGCCTTTCCGTGCAAATGTAAATCAATTAATCATAAAATGGCCCTGATATGTCACTAGACATTAAGAAATCATTTTCATTTCAAATACTTATATCACTGACAACAGTGGTCTGGCCAGGATATTGTCATTTAAAAAGTGGAGTTGCAGCCCTCAACTGATGTTTATGTTGTCATTTTGTGTATTGGCCACCAGTTGTGTGATTGCAGTACCAGTTTTAGCCACAAGTTTTGTGATTGCAATACCAGTTTTGGCCACAATCCAACATACTGTTTCTTTAAATAAACTTACTGTGCAGAGATATACGAGAATAAACAAGGTTTTAGATGTGTTTAGATCCGTCTTAAAGCAACACTAAAGACTTATTGCTCTCTGCTCCCCCTACAGGTTAGACGCATAATTGTTCATTAGCACTGTCGTAAATACTGCAGCATAGCTGGCTCTGATTGGATTGTAGGTCTGCCGTAAAGCAAGTTTTTGTAGTTTTCACTCAAACTACAGGACCACTACCCGACGGTTGGAAACTTCTTTAGTGCGGTTTTGGCCGATAGAGGGCTGCAAAGCGAATGTTAAATTGCCATTCACCCTGTTTTGAGTGGATGAACGACTGAAACGATTTTGGAAACGTTATTTTAAGGTAAAAAAAACTCTTTGGTGTTGCTTTAATACAAAGTGTGTCAAATATGAGGCATTGTGTGTTTGTGTGTGCATTTGGCCGTCGATTGCGTCACACTGTCCAACGGAAGCACAAAAAAAACATTAGCGTCTGGAGATAACTTTTATTTACAGTCGCAAGTAAACAAGTAGATGTGATGTTTGCGATCGGTTTGCAGACGGTATGTCTCCCTCTTCTAATACAGTTTACACCGAATGACAATATTAGTTTTCTATTTCACTTACATCATTTAAAAGCAGACATTCCAAGCATTATGTAGACATTTATCTTTTGTTTCTATAACAAGTATTCGTTAAGTTACAGTTAATTTTTCTGATGCGCTTCTGAAAGGACTTCACTGAGGGGAGAGAACAAAACGCGCATCATGTATATTTTCTTAATTTTGCGAAAAGCACAACATTCTGTCTTCATTGGGAGTGGACAGAAAAAAACAAGACACTTTAAAGTTTTAAATGATGTATAAATCATATCTGTATGTCCAAAATCAGCAGAGTAATCTAAGTCTCTTTGCGGAGTGATTGAAAAATAAAGAGTTTGCGGCGCCCGCGTCGCAGTCGACACCAGAATGTTAAAAAGTGACCAAAACACAGCTAGACCAGCTTTGCTACACCAGCAAAACCAGCTTGCTACAGCTTATGCTGGTCTTAGCTGGATTTTTCAGTGGGTGAGTTAAAATACAACGGTTAACGGTTGTCTGTGACCCGGTAAAAACAATACAAACATTTTATTAAATATGAACGTGCAGACAGCAGCATCAAACCAACAACAGAACCAGGATTCATACATTATCAAATTTTAATGCAACATCCCAGAGAGTCTTAAGAGTCAAACCTTTGTGAATGGCTGTAAATAAAAGAAATTAATGCTTTTTAATGCATTCTCACTGTACTGTATGTGTATTTATGTTGATAAGTATTAAGAGAATACTGTATGTCCAAAAACAAATAGTAAAAAATAAAGATGATCGTACTTTGATGCATACAGCAGACACTGTACTGTATACATGAAAAGCAACTATAATATAATAATATTTTAGCATTTTATGTTTTATGAGGAACTTGATATATTCTGACATTAGCAGAGATTTTACTTCCCAAATGTTTTTCTTGTTTAAGGAAATCTTTGAACCTTTATCTCCTCGTTTATCCGTCTTCGGCTACATTAGGATTATGTAGCGAGCAACATTCAGCCGCCCCTTGGGATCTCTGTGTGAGACTGCGGTGAGGTTGACTAATTTCCTGCAGAAAGAAGTCTTTGCTGGCCATACACTGCAGGAGGGAGCGTGTCCCACCGTATAGCTGTACGTGTGTACTATGATATATAACAGGTCTGCTTTGCAGACTCTTCCTGCTGTAGATCGTGAGTTCGTGATCATACTGAAGATCCACTGAAGCAGGCTTCTCTCTCATCCAGTCCTCCACTCGCCAGTGTTGTACTTAATTTCGTTTATCTTATTTGTGCCAAAACTGAGTAATAATAGACATTTCTGGACTCGATTCTAGGCGAGTTTGATTTATTTTCTTTATTTTAACTTCCGAAGTTTGATTGTAACAATTGGTGACTGTGACGGATGCAGCAAATAACCTTACAAGTGCTACACTTTCACATGAGAATTAACTGCTTGTCAAAAAAGAAAAAGGATGGAGGGGAAGCCAACAAAGCTAAAAAACCAACGTGTGTGTGTACAGTGTATGAATCTTCCTTTCGACTCTATTCTCTGCTGGTTTAGGTTAAGGCAAGATGTTGCACAGATTGAGTGTACTTCTCTGTACTGATTTACAGTTAATGAGGAAAAGAGCGCAGAAGTTTTGAGAACACCTGCGTGGCCTTGTAAAGTCTACCAGCATGCTTCCCCAACATCGCTGGCACCCTTGCCCTATAAGTCAAGCAATGTGGTTTCTATCCGCAACAGTAAAACAAAGACAGGGGATCGTATTGTGACAGTAACAGATGGAGACGGAAAAGGCCACAGAAGGGACAACCATTCGTCATTCATTCCCTGGACTTCTCCACATGGGTCTTACCAGAGACCCTTTGCTGCGATGGTGGAAACTGTTTGCTGGGCATCAGGGCTGGGATTCATTACCAGTTTAAACCGTAAAATCACATCTTACCAGTTTTTGAAGAACTACACATCAATAAAGATTAGATTTTTTCCCCATCTTGAGGGATAATTTAACCATTTAAATAATATTGAGTATGTACAGAATATTTGTAACCATGTCTGTGAAATAGTCAATATTAAAGATATCAAGGTTGAATGTTCTTTACATTATGTAGAAAACAATAAATCACACAAAATGACTTTAGCTGGGGTTTCACAGGCAGGGTCACATTTATTTAGAATTGACAGATGCTTTTAAGCGATTTACAATGGATTCAAGGCCTATGATTGTTTTATCAGTGTTTGTACCCATGGAACCCATGGGAACCTTGTGTGCTGCTACGCTCTACCAATTCAGTTACAGTAACACCTTATATCAAAATGTATATAAAAGTAATGAGAGATTAAGTGTGTTTTCTGAATAGTTTTATTTCAGACATAAATAGTAAATAAATGTAAATCACGTCAATGTTGCCTCTGAATTTTGTCTGATAATTGTTGATGCTACAAGCAGCATAGTCTTTGCTTTAAAACTGTTGTGACAGGACTCTATTGATGTAAAATTTAGTGTTGTGGCTTAAATGAAATCAAATAGATGCTCCACCCTTTCACCCCAACAGTAATGACAGAACAGATTGTTCTTGCCAGTAACAACAAATACTCTCTGATCACTGTTGTGAAGGGAGGTAAACAGGGCTCTCTTCTATTCAGGGTCATCTAACAGCATCATTTAGACAGAATAAAGCTAGTATTCTTTACAGAAACAAAAGTTTTCAATGCTTTTTCGTATTCTTTGTTATTATACGGTACAGCAACAAGACTTACATCAGGCCTGCATCAAAATGAACAGAGTAGGCCTTACCATAAAGTTTACACGTTAAAGATGCAATGTGGGACTTTAAGAAGGATGCAATTTAACATACATAACTATATTATTAGTTGTGTATAAAGACCTTACATAATAAACTGTATTGTTTATAAACTTGGAGTGAGTCATTTGTATCTACATACACCGCAGGAATCCTTAATGATAAAAAAACTGTTACGTCTGACATTTTATTTCACAGTAACTAAATATACCAACATACCGCCCAGACATACTGCTACAATAGATGCCATTAAAAAAAAAACACATTACACTTTAAAGAAACTTCTGCTGCATCTGAAATTGCATACTGTGACAGTACATACTGAATTACATGAAGTAGGCCTACTGCTTTATCATTTAATCAGTACGTTCAATATAGTATGTGTCAGTGCAGTATGTATGCATTTTGGACATACAGTAATGCATGTCACGTTTTCATTGTCATCGCTCATCACTAACTCTAGGGGAGCTAGAAAATGGGTATATTTTTCAAAAAAGTGGAGTGTCCCTTTAACAACACTGCAAAAAATGACTTTCTTACTTAGTATTTTTGTCTTGTTTTCAGTAGAAATATCTAAAAATTCTTAAATTAAGATGTTTTTTTCTTCATGAGCAAAACCACCTAAGTAAATAAGTCTAGTTTTAAGACAAATAATATACAATTTAAGTGAAATTGTCCTTAAAACAAGCAAAATTATCTGCCAATGGGGTGAGAAAAAAATTGTGAAATAAGATTTCTTTTTTCTTAAACACTTAATTCAAGTAAAATTTTCTCACCCCATTGGCAGATATTTTTGCTTGTTTTAAGCATAAATTTACTTAAATTGTATATTTTTGGTCTAAAAACTAGTATTATTTTCTTAGGTCATTTTGCTCATCAAGAAAATACATCTTGATTTAAGAATTTTTGGATATTTCTACTGAAAACAAGACAAAAATACTAAGTAAGAAAGTCTTTTTTTGCAGTGAAGTAGATTCAAATCACAAGGAAGGCATATCTTTGGTACCTAAATCACTAAAAAAGCCGTCCGGTTCATACATTTCATATATATCATAATTAACCTTTTAAAATTTGGTGTCTCTTTAGCTCACATAGATTTAAGGTAAAAACGAATACACACATATCTGAGTACTTTTCTTCCCTACCGTTTTTTTTAAATACTACAAATTTGGAGATGCTACTTGTCTAATATGATTTACGCCTGCTTTGTAGTATGGAAAGCAGCCAATTTCGGACACAGCGCGTCTCTAAAGCTTGTCGCTGTATGCATGCAGCCATTTTGTATGTGAGGTTAATTAAATTCAAGTGGCCTGACTAAAGGATTTTTCAGTCCTAAATATACAAAAATGTCAACAATTAAATACACCATTACCTTTACTTTGTTATTAACACCATTAATGCATTTGCCCCCATTGCATATTGGTTTATTATAGGAAATGTTTGGCCAAAATATAAATCTTTCATAATTTACTGCCCCTGATGCCATCCCAGATGTCTTCCTTTTTCAGTTGAACAAAATTTTTCTGAAACAAAGATTTTTGTTTCACTTCATATACTGTACATTAATCGATCACAAAATGTTAAAGCTATCAAAAGCATATACATCTATTATAAAAGTATTGGCTTTAGTCAGTTAATAAATTACTTCTGAAACGAAATGTCTTTTGACGTGAATAATTGACATGATGAGTTTTGAAGTTATTGACGTGCCGACATTTTTTACTTAAAGGGGACATATCATGAAAATCTGACTTTTCATGTTGAAGTGCTATAATTGGGTCCCCAGTGCTTCTATCACCCTAGAAAACTTGAAGAAGATCAACCCAGTTACTTAGTTTTGGTAAACCATTCTCTGCAATCACGTGAAAAAATAGGTAATTGAAATTTGGCTCCCCTTGTGATGTCAGGAGGGGATAATATACCACCCCTAAATCTGCACTATGCAACAACGGCACTGCCATTTAGTGCAGAGATCAACTTTGCATTTAAAAGGACACACCCCAAAACGACACATTTTTGCTCACATCTACAAAGTGGCAATTTTAACATGCCATAATAAATTATCTATATGGTATTTTCTTCACATTTGTACACCAAAGATTTATTTGACATTTTAAAAAAGTCTTGTGAAATGTCCCCTTTAAGTGCTCGGATATGCTTGTTTTGGTTTTGGTTTCGCTAAATAAGCTCAAATTATTCGTTTTCTTACACTTATCGTTTCATTTAAAATGTTCAAACGTCCCTGGGCCTGCCAACATGTCTATCTTCTTGCAGCAATGAAATGAAAAACATCTGCTGTGTCATTCATCAACCATCAGTATACGTTAGCATTTCATTATATATAGTCTTAAACATCTAAACCATAATGAGAAATGACCATAGGCATTTCACCATCTCTCATTCAAGAATTCTGTTTAAAAAAGCATTATTAGCTTCAATGAAAGAATCTTTGTATCGCTCCATTCACAGTTTTGTTAAAAAAGGTGGTTTGAAATCCAACAAAGGAAGACATAACTTAAATTGAACAGACTGAGGCCTCAAATACATCGGCAACAACTTAAAAAAGTCCCAATGGGGAATTATTGTATGTGGAAACATACAGATAAACTCTCTCTCTTTCTGCATGTTCATGGAGGATTGTATTGGAAATCGTGAAGTATATATTTAATGAAATTATGTCATCTGGTAGTAGATTTGGCTCTTTGAGTTGTCCTGCACAGGAACAATTTCCCCTCCGTATCGAAACCCCCTACTGCTTTAAAACAATACTCTATTGTAAGAATCAGCCAGGCTAACATTAGTAAAATACAACCGGGATAACAAAAGCAATTTATCTCTGCATGGTGCCAGCGAACAGGGTATTTAAGAGCAAAATTGAGCCATTCAACAAGAGGCTCGCAACCAACGTGTTTCTGTATATTTCAGGTCGAGAGCCGTATTTTCTCATGCTTGAGGATCTGGCTGTAGAATAGGAGGTGGTACAGATGCTATAAGCCCTCATTTATAAACACAGCAAACTCCCAGCTGACAAAAAACAAGATAATGTTGACCTTGGACCATGTATATCATTTCGCACTGGCAATAAATGCATATTCTCCTAACTTTGGTCCCTGCTCAACGCAGTAATGTTTGGACTGAACATTTCCCTCTTGTATACGAGGCTCGTTTTTGACAGGCCAAAGCAATGATACAGTATACTTAACTAATGTAAACCTGGCCACTTATGCCGTCCCACTTCTGAGTATGCGCTTTCTCGGAAGTATACCGTGTGCACCAAGCATATAAATTAGGTCAGCGCAGTGGGTTTATGTGAACCGATGCCCATACTTAACGGGCTCTGATGTAAGCCCTGTGTTTTGTCCCATCTGACAACACCAACAGGATGAAACGTAAACAGTTTGGGGTGTGAAGTGAATGGAACCCCTTAGGGTTTTTCGCTTCCAGCGTGGAAAGTTACAACACTGACGTTTGTGCGGTTCAGAATGGAAGCTGTTCTGGATTTGGTAGATGAAAAGCACCTGTGCTTGGCCGAGCTATTTCCATACATTCGATTCTCAGTTTAGCTCGGCGACACGAAGCGTAATTGGACATCACCGATATGGGTGTCAGGCCAATACACAAGCATCTTAGGTGGCTTCTCAAAGTCCAGTTAGACCACGACTTGGTTTTAGGGGCGACCCTGTCGACACATCCGTGTCCGGTGGTCTCGCCAATATCCTAACAGCCCCATGTATGGACGTGTGTAGCTTTAAAGGGCAAGAGGTGGCCGCTATCTTGTCATTCTTTATCATAAAGCAACTGATGTGTCTGGCCCTTAATTGCCTTCCCTCTCCAAATGTAATCTATTTTCACGTTCTCCATATTTACATTGAAGAGCAAGAGAGTTGATCCAGATGTCCTGCTTCCCTCAGAGAGTGATACTGTATATACATATATGCGCATATATATATATATATATATATATATATATATATATATATATATATATATATACATATATGCGCATATATATATATATATATATATATATATATATATATATATATATATATATATATATATATATATATATATATATATATATATATATATATATATATATATATATATATATATATATATACATGTTTCTTTTTGTGTCATAAAAATGAACGAGTGAAACCTTGCACAATATTAAAACAGGCCTTATTTGAAATGAAACCATTCAATTGAAAGTGGATTCCCACCCAGTACACTTTCCATTTTCTTGATGAAAAGGCTGACATTGCATGTGGACATTATCAATTGTTTGGGTGTGTGACAGTTTCCCCAGAAAATAATTAAAGTTCTGTCATTATTTAATCGTTCCAATGTCATTGTAAAACCATATGGTTGTATTTATATCTGAAAGAATCTTCAAACACCTCTTCCATTAAACAACTGTTCATAGCAAATAACACATGCCTGTCAAGCTCAAAATAGAGTAACAAACACCATAAGAGCACAATATAATGTATGCACTATATTCTGAATCCATATGTTAGCTTTGTGTGATGAACAGACCAAAGTTATTATCAACCGTCCAGCGAAATATGGTGTCTTTGAGATGCTGCATCTGGAAAAAGAGATGGGTTAAGCGTTAGTCCTTAAAAAAATAATCTTTTGTTGTCCATGGAAAAAAAATAAACATCATGGGTTTGGGATGACATCCCTTTCAGAGAAAATATATGAGAGAACAGTTAGAAGACAGAACAAAAGAGGAGCGAGAAACGAAGAGAAAAACAAAACCACGTTTGGTTGGTTTAATGAAAGCAGCAGCACAGACTGGCCGTGATTCAGAAAGACCTGCCAACAGATCTGATCTCATAGGTTCAGAGGACCACTGGAGGAAAGTTGATGGATCTCATTGCTCTGCACTGGAGTTCCTCTGATGCTCAATGCAATCAGTGCTGTGACACAAAGGCTGTAATGTACTTTTATTGTACAGTATGACAGTATCTGAGATTGTGCAGTCATTTAAAGTCAGTCCAGAATCAGTGAAAATATTGCATGGTTTGTTCTGCCCCCTTTATAGTCTGGCATTAAAATCCTGTTTCATGCACATGGGAGAAGTCTCCAGATTTGGTGCAACAGCTGAGCTTTTCCAAGCAGTCACTCAGCCCTAGACTGTGTGGAGCTGAATGAAATGACCATTGTAAATGCATCTGGCCTGTCACTCATTTTTGTCCCTAGCTATGTAAAATAAAGAAGGTTTAAAGAAATAGAGACACAGAATGTTCAGCTGGAAGCGAGGGGTCTGCTGGCCCAGGTGGTATGACTATGTATGAACTTAACCATGTAGGTGTTTCAAGGTGTGGTTACATTTGACTTACTGTAGCCCTGTCCCAAATGGCGCACTTCATGTGGACTACATGTGGTCTCATGGACTTAAAGCTGCGGTAGGTAAGATATTTTTGATTATATTCGCTGACACCAACACTATGCTCTGATAGAACAAAATAAATTAGACTGTTTCAGAAAAAACTCTGTTCTTATACAGTACCTCCACCTAGAGCCTGTTATTGGGTTTGCAAAAATCCACCGCTCCTAGTCAATCTGGTCCAATCAGCGCAGGTCCGTTCATCTGGTCCAATCAGCGCAGGGCTGTGTAACATCTGCCTGTCAATCACAGTTCCTGTACGTGCCACAGATCCCCCCTCACGCGCGTTAATATCACATGCATCCGCCTGAAGTTTACAGGTGTGTTGGATTAAACGCAGCGTGATGGCGGAGATCACATTAACTAACAAACTTCCAATTCCTCGGTTAACAACCAGAGCTAGGAGAACAAAGATAGAAAGCGCAACAAAGATAGAAAGCGACTGTGCCCATAATAAAACTAGGATCAATATCGGACCAGCATCTGAAAGGTTGATGAATCTACAAGATTTTAAAGGGTTCAAGCTGGATGCAGAGCTTGCCACATTTCTTCTCAACAGGTAATTGTGCTTTATCAATTACTTGTTATTTTTGTCGCTGGGGTGGTACCCCAAGGTACCATTTTGTACATTTACAGGTATATAAACATAATTCAATGTTGTACCTTTTGGGGTACATTACTGTTCCTTAAGGATCTATTTTGTACCCTTAAAGGCACAGTTAACGGTTTTGTACCCCTAAAATTTAACTGGTACAGAATTGTTCATTAAGGTACACAATAGGTCCTTAAAGTATAATATGTGTTTTATACCCATAAAGGTACAAAAAGGAAGCAACAGAAAAAGGAACAACTTTGTACCTTTTTTTCTGACAGTGTACGCATGCAAAGGACAGGCGGTTACATAAATACGTTTCGCTAGATAAGACCCTTATGCCTCATTTGGGAACATTTAGAGTCCTTTAAAACTCCGTTGAAAAAACTGTTAAGTGTTGAGTTAAGTGTTAAGTGTTGGGGTCCATTAAAGTCCATTAAAATGAGAAAAATCCTGGAATGTTTTCCTCTAAAAACATAATTTCTTTTCGACTGAACAAAGAAAGACATCAACATTTTGGATGACATGGTGGTGAGAAAATTATCTGGATTTTTTTTCAAGAAAATGGACTAATCCTTTAAGTTGAGAGAAGAACGTAGTAAAATATTGAAAAACGGTGGTGTTTTCCTTTAATATTTTGATTTTTTTGCACTCTTATCTCGACCAAATATATTGTCCTATCCTAACAAATCATAGATCTATGGAAAACTTAATGTCTACATGTCTACTAAGGTATAGTAGAGGATTGAATTGCGTTGTCTGCGTATGCACTCGCATAAAAAGAGGAGGCAGACGTCAAGACTTTAATAAATATTTTTTATGAAATCTCTTCAAGACATATATATATTTGGCAAGTGTCGTGTGGAGTTATAATGCTTTTGGTCCTTTTGAAGCCTAAAGAGATGGTCACAGTCCGCTCTGTCTGTAAAAAAAAAACTTTTTGTTACATCTGTGTTTTGGTTTGGAAGAACAAAGAAACCCATCAGGGGGTTAAACTGTGAGGGTGGGTAAATAATGACAAATTTTCAACTATCCCCTACAAAAAAAAAAAATTCTGTCATCAATTTTAAAGAACTGTATTGGTCACTGTTGTACAAATGAAAGAAGGCACACATTAAACAACAGTACCGTGAGTAAATGGTGAATAATTTTTTTCTCTTTCAACAAATGTGATGTTGCAACATTTAACAGGAGTCTGGAATACAAGGTGAAACTTTTCTTTCATCATAATTGGCTATATGCGTATAATTGTGTTGGCTTGATGGCGTAGCCGCCATGCATGTTAGCGATCAGATTGAAGGTTGCTGGACTATCGCTTTACAACAATGAATACCTCAATGAGTGTCATTTCCAGTCTGATCCAGTCTGAATATTAATACGCTATTTGTGTAACAGGAATCTCTCATTCTCACCGCAGCCCCCTTAGGGTCTGGATCAGACCCAGCTCACATTAAATGCCAATAAAGGCCGGCTCTGACACAGCGCATGTTTACAGTAAGTGGTTACTCCTCCGTGGGTGATTGTGCATGTTATTGCATGCATAGATCACCACATTTAGCAATAGTAAAACAGACCCACTGTGTCTTGGAGAACACATGAAACCTGTTAATCATTCTTTGAGTGATTCTGAAGGGCTTGTATTATCAGATGGGCTACATGTGGAGAGCATGTCCCAGTGAGTGTAAAATAAGCATGAGTTATGATTGATACACTTCATGTTGTGTAATGACAATCAGAAAATTAAAACAAAAGATTATGACATTTCAATGTCATGTAGCTACATTATTTACAATACACTGCAAATCATATTTGTCAGCTTTTTTTATTTACATTATTTTTAATATTTATATGATATTATATATGTTCCAGACTAATTGTAACAAGTTGTAGATTTGTTAACTTTTCATTAACTCTTTACATTTAGTACTTTTATCCAAAGAGTTGTAAAGCATTGCGTTAGCTATGAAAAGGATATGGGTTCAATCCCAGAGAACACAAATACTGATAAAATGTATAGCTTTAATGTACTGTAAGTCACATTGGATGAAAGCATCTGCCAAATGCATAAGTGTAAAAGTAAATCTGAATGTTTAGAAGCCCAGAATTCAGATATAATTGAAGGTTAAACCTAGCCTAGAAATCTAGACGCACCCTAGCGGCCGCAAAATATATTTGCTGCCAGGGTTTAGTCTAGGCACTCACAATACACTTAACCGGTCCAAAAACCAAAATTTGGTCAGGCCAATCACATCGTGTGTAGCGTCTGTGGGGCGGGCTTAACATGATGAAGACAGAGCTGCAACGGTTCCTACTTGAAAACAGAGAATGGCTGCTGCTGCTGCTGGCGAACAGCTATCTTTTGAAGCGGCTTTGGCCGCGACTCTGGAGGACTTAGACTTATGTTTTTCTTTGAGAGAAGAGCAAATAAACCCTACTAAAGTCATTTTTAAGCAAGAAAGATGTGTTTGGAGTTTTGCCGACTGGTTACGGTAACTACGTCACCTTCTTCGTTGCTCTGATCCGTCATAGCGCTATCCTATTGCGTGCAGAGGCATTTTGAGGGACAACCTTATATCCCGCCCCTTGCATTGAGCCGTTTGTGTGAAGAGTTGCCAGACCTTACATCTTGATGTAGGTCTGGCTAACCAGGCTAGGTTAAACCCGTATTGTATCACAATGTATGCATGCACTTTTCATAAATGGGACTTTTATCAAAAAGAGTAATATTGCTTCTGTTAATGTTCAGTTTGATTTCAGTGGGTGATTTTCATGAAAATCCAGATTAAGAAGGTGTCTAGCTAGCATCAGAATTTTTTAAAAGCCCTTGAAGACAATTTTTTGCACATAAAAGATTAAGGTCTCAACTTACTATAATCATTATTTTAAGAGGATTAAAAAGATATTTCCTATAGAATTATTAAAATTATTTAGATTATCATTATCAAAAATTATCATTACCGCAACATGATATTACATTAAATATATGCATTTACAAACTCATGTTTCAGTAATGAGAAATAAAAAGTTGTCTAGGTACTATGACAAAAAATAAATAAGAACTGCTTACCTGGTAGCCATCTTGAGTGTCACAGTCAATTATGTCCCTTCCAACCATTTTTTTGTTCTTGAGGGCTTAAACAATGACTGAAAATACCAAATTCAAAGGGTGTCATTTCAATACCACAGCCTCATTCTAAAAACATTGCAAATAATTAAAAAATGTTGGTGGTTGTGATGAGTTCCGTTTGCCAGGTAAGCTAAGAAAGAGTCTGGCAATGCAAATTTACTTCAGTTTAAAGTTAAATCAACACGATTGGTTGAGGAGGTTCCAGTTCCCAGCATGCTTTGCATGATAAAGTGTTGCTTTATCTTATAATTATGACTGTGTGAAAGTCAGCACTGAGCTCAGTCTCATCACACTTTCACTGCATTTTCATGAGTCATATAATCTGTTTCTGTGACTTGTGAACAAAAATGTAATGGTAAAATGAAGTTTTAAGTACAGTATAGAAAAAAGCATGTCCTTATAATAACCATTAGTTTTATGTATAGTGTACATAAATATTAAATGAAATAAAGCGAACTAACAACTAGCAATTTTTAGCATTTAGTTAATGCCAATATAGGTAGGTAGACAGACAGACTGACTGACTGACTGACTGATAGATTGATAGATTAATAGTGACTGATTGACTGATTGATATAGATTGAGAGAAAGACTGACTGACTGACTGACTGATTAAAAGACAGATAGATTGATAGATTGAAAGACAGATAGATTGACAGACAGATAGATTGATAGACATATAGATAGATAGACTGATAGATTTATAGATAGATTATAAAGGTATGCCTTCATTTTTGTTGTTTCTTCATGTATCAGTTTAGCTCAATTTCCCTAAGTTTATTTGAATTCCAACATTAACATTTTCCCAGCCTTTCAAACTAAAAATCGTTCATATGCATCTGTCATGCTTTAATTTCAAATAGATTAAATATGCCACCTGTCACATATATCACATGGGTGTCAGGCAAGTAAATTATGCAGATCTGCATCTGTGAGCGCTGTGTGGTTTTGTAAATATATTGACACACGTGTTGCAATCCAAGTCTATGTGCCAAATTTCAGACTAAGCCTAACACATGCTCTCAATGAATGCTGCTGTCATGTTCACACCTCACAAGCAGTAGCGGCTTGTAATTTCACACCACCAAAGAGTGACATAAACCTGCTGCAACTCTACTCTAGTGCAAATGTAAACATGTGTGAAGTTTAGACTTTTTTCTACAGCATGTAAAGATATGACCAAGATATAGATTTGTATTATCTGCTGGGGTGGTATTGCACAAAGGTCTGGTGTCTGCACTTAATGGTGGTATCGGTATGATTTTATCATGATTATGTTATGTGTAATTAAGTAAATTCAGCATCAGGACCCACCCAGGGAAAGACAATTTCGAATAATTTGAAAAGTACGGAATTTTTGCTGTGGACTGCAGATAACATTTTATCCGGGGACAAAAAGATAATTTATTCCCTGAACTTTTAAAACTTTTATTTAAAGGTTTATTCAAGGTGAAAACCCAGGTACAGTATTTTTTTGTGATTCATAAAATCATCCTTCATAATGTTAATAACAATCTTTGAAAAAAAAACTTTTATATAATACCATACAGCCCTTAATGCTGCAAGATCCTCATACTTTTCTTCCACTATCAAAAATTCTATGTGCAGACCCAAATCTTTGTTTGCTATGGTCAACAAGCTCACTAACCCTCCACAACATGTTATTTCTAGCTCTGAGACGATTGTGAATAATTTTTCTCATTTCTTTTCCGACAGGCTGAAGTCAATCACTGACTCAAAAAACCAGGCCTCGACTATCTAAACATGAATAACTACAGGCCAATCTCAAATTTACCCTTCTTAAGTAAAATTCTTGAAAAGTAGTGGCTTCACAATTAAGATCTTACTTAAGGGAAAATGGCCTTTTTGAACCTTTTCAGTCAGGTTTTCGCACTTCACATAGCACAGAAACAGCCCTTCTTCGTGTGGTTAATGATATTCTTATGTCCATGGATTTAGGGTTAATAAATATTCTTATTCTTCTCGATCTAAGCTCTGCTTTTGACACGGTCTGTCATGAAATACTTATCACCCGCCTTTCTAATATTGGTATCACTGGTTCAGCTCTTTCCTGGCTCATTTCCTATATCAGCGACAGAAAATACTATATCACTATACAAGGGCACAAATCTGCCATTGCTCCAGTCTCACAGGGTGTTCCTCAAGGTTCAGTTTTAGGTCCACTTTTGTTTATCATTTATATCTCTCCACTTGGTGACATCATACGCATGCATGGACTCCAGTTTCATTGCTATGCTGATGACATCCAAATCTATCTTACCACCAGCTCTGATAGGCTATCCCTGCCTGACTCACTCACAGCATGTATCAGGGACATAAAGCACTGGATGTCCTTGAATTTTCTCAAAATCAATAACAACAAAACTGAAATATTGGTGATTGGCACTACTACCTCAGTCAAAAGGATGGACCTGTCCTTTGAAATTGATGGGGTTGATGTTAAGCCTTCTTCAACCGTCCGTAGTCTTGGTGTCTTATTTGACTCCACTTTATCTTTTGCCTCTCATATTTCTTCTGTTGTTAAAAAATAATTTTTTCATCTCCGTAACATGGCCCGTCTTAGACCTTCTCTCACTTTAGGTGACGCTGAAATTCTAACCCATGCATTGATCACATCACGTCTGGACTATTGCAATGCACTTTTTCTTGGTTTGCCTAAAAACTCATAGCAAGGTTACAGTATGTTCAAAACTCTGCAGCAAGAGTTCTTACCTCCACCAGGCGTTCTGCTCACATTACACCACTACTGCATGATCTTCACTGGCTACCTGTGGCGTCACGCATTCACTTTAAGATATTGCTTCTCACATTTAAAGCATTACATGATCTTGCACCTCCATACCTGTCTGACCTTCTCTGCCCCTATTCTACTGCCCGGTCCCTCAGATCATCTGAGCTTGGTCTTTTGTCCATTCCTCGTTTTCGTCTGTCCACCATAGGTAGTAGGTCCTTTAGTGTTGATGCTCCCAAACTATGGCATTTCCTCCCCTAATACCAACTTTGTCTACCTTTAAGGCCCAACTAAAAACGTATCTGTTCAATAATTATTATTGGATAATGTTGTTAAATCTGCTATAATGTGTTTGTATTGTGTATATGGTCTTATGTGTTGTATGTATTGTATAGGTGGAGGTGGAGGTGTTAATGTACTGTATTATACTTTGTGAAGCGGCCTTGAGCCATGAAAAGGCGCTATATAAATAAAAATACTTCTTCTTCTTCTTCTTCTTAATCTTTAATATTGACTGAGTAAGGCCATGTCCAGATTGAAATTAATGAATAAAATGCTCATAATCTCAGATTTTGAGACTTTAGCCTGGATTTCACAGACAGGGTTACAAATGTTCACGATTATTTTGTAGACAAATAAACTGTAGACATCAATATTTTACATAACTAAAGCTTCAGTTCAAATCGATGGCTAGTTAGAAAAGTAAGAAGCCAACAAGTGGCCAGTAATGCAGAAAATACCAAAAATAAAGTATGCATAGTTAGTAAGTAGTTTGCATTGTACACTATCAAAAAATAAAGGTACAAATGTTGTCACTGGGACGGTACCTTTTAGAAATGTCCTAAGATGTTCAGGTACCATATTGGTAAAGAATGTCTGTACCTCTATGATACCAATATGCACTTGAAAAGGTACTGCCCCAGTGAAAACTTTTCTCCCTCTTGTACCTTTTTTCTGAGTGTAGATACTACTGTATGTGAAAATACTAAGGGTATCATTACCTAATCCATGCAAACCATAAATAACTTCTCTTACAATACTGTGGTTGTTTGTTTATAACTCAGCATAGAAGCAGCTGTTTGTCTTTTTGGAAATCAACGCAACAGCACAGCAGCTCCTCCTTGAGAATAAAGCAGAAATTGTTTGACTCTTTATTGGAGTTTTTTTACACTTGGGTGAATCTGATGGGCTCAGAAGCAAGATACAGTACAAGCCTATAGTCAGAGAACTGGAAATGAACCACATTAGTCCAGTCTGAGAGATCTGACACTTCTCAAAGGCTGGATTTAAATGCTGGCACGTCCTTACCACCCTCCTGCCCACCTTAAAGCCGATTAAATCCCAGAAGATGTTTTGAGTGTTTACTGGAAGGAACTCCCCCTGCCGTCATTCCCTTTCACGCAGAGCTGGGTTTGATTTTCTGTCATGTTATCCTATTAACATCTCAAACCCTGAACAGCAGTCAAACGTGCTGTGGTGGTGGACATGGGGAGCGGAGCTGTGTTGTGGAGCGTGTGTGCAGATTTATGTTTTGTAGGCCAATTTGCTCTTAAGTGTGTTTGTTTAGTGCATTGGAAGTTTCGGTCAGATTAATTGCACCACCCACTGGCCCGTTCAGCCTGATTGTGCTTCTTTTTAATGTTTACATCTTTAAATCCTCTGGTGACTGTAATGACCAGGAGTAACTGTTTTTTTGTGACGTCAAGGGTGCGCCCTCTGGAACACAGGGCGGACGTGCCGCCAGGAGAACCGTGTAATAGAAGCGTAATTGCTGTGTTGACTTTATTGCTAGGTAACATGCTGCAACCTTTCACTTTTGGCCTCGGATTGAAAGTTTTCGGTCAGAGCTAGACCTCCGCGTCACTTAATGAGATTCGCCACAGTACCGGGGCTTTGAGTGTCATGAAATCGATCAAGATAATAATTCATTTAATTTTCCTTCACTTATTCCACTCTCCCTGAAGGAAGAGATTAAGTGGTCTGCTCAAAGAGGGGATGGGGATTTTTATCATCATTACCACTAAGTGTTGGATTTGTGGTACAGTGATTGTTATTTTGAACTAAAGCCACCACATACAGCTGTCAGAAGAAGTCATTAATCTTACTGACACAATACATTGAAGTGAACTGAGTGCGTGCATGAGGGTCTTTAGTTTGAATAAACAAATATACTGTTGCACTAATTAGGAAATTTACATGTGGAGATGCGTAAAAAAATCTGAGATCTGCAACATCTGCAAAGTTACAACACTCAAAGTTCAATGCAAATGGAGATATTTTCTTTAACAGAAATTGTTTCTCTGAACTACAAACGAATAGCTGGATAGACTACAAGTGAGCTGCTTTTAGGGTGGCCATTCGTGCCAGTTCCGCCAGACACGTCCCGAACATGTTTTCGGGTTCGTTCTCCGGACTTCACGTTGCTCGACCGCATATACGTCATCGAGGTTCTCACATTTCAGTTAAAATTAAGATTTATTTCTTTTAAGACATACAATCATTGTAGTTTCATTCTTACCTTGAAATGTAACGGTTGCTTTTTTGAAATTAAACACGAAATATTAAACCTTGATGACGTATGCGGACGACCAATGCGACTTCCGGAGAACGAACCCGAAAACATGTTCGGTACGTGTCCGGCGGAACTGGCACGAATGGCCACCCTAGCTGCTTTCTGGGTTAGTGACAACACAAACCCCAAAATTTACACAAACCCAGCCCTTGGGAACACGCAACAAAGGGGATGACGTCATGTTGGGTTGCTTTTTATGTTGTTGCAAGGATGTAAACAAGGAACAAGGCTCCGCTAGCCAGTTAGCTTAATGCTAATTCATACTTAAACGCCTACAAACACCTGCAAACTGCATTGAACAACTATTTGTCTGTCCAGTAAGAAAATGCGCCCTGCTGAAAAAACAGCATACCAGCAAGACCAGCATATGTTGTGTTTTGGTGCTGGTTTGCTAGTGAACACCACCTAAACCAGCATCAAACCAACATAATTCCCATGCTGGTTTGATTCTGTTTTTTTCAGCAGGGTGAGAAGCGTTTATGCTACATCTCATCTGTGTATTAATTCAGGTAATGTCGATTGTGATAAAACTTTATAGTGTTTTTATAGTGTCTCCACCTTGACTAGTCACTGTGCTCACAGTTTTATGGTGATCATAAGTGAGACTTTTCCCATCCTGGCCAGGATATAAGTCGCATTTGTCGACCGCAAATGTCATCGAGGTTCTAACATTTCAGTTAAAAACATTATAATATTAACATTTATTTTTCTTAAGACATATACCATTGTAGTTTTATTCTTACCTTAAAATATAACGGTTGCTTTTCTGAAATAGAAACTGAAATAATAAACCTTGGTGGCCTATACGGTCGACCAATATGACCTCCAGAGGATGCACACGAAATCCTGGCCAAGATGTGTCTGGGAAAAATGGAATATATGGTTACCCTATATTATTGCAACAATAGAAGGCGGCATTACTTGTTTTTGTCATACAGACAACTTTCTGCTCATTGCAGTGGTTATCAAACTTTTTGGCGTGCGGCTCCCTTGTGTACGGTGCATCGCTTTGTGGCCCCCAAAGAAAATTTATGACATAAAAATATTTTTAAACTTTGAATTGAACAAAACATTAAAGGAGACATTTCACAAGACTTTTTAAGATGTCAAATAAATCTTTGGTGTCGGCAGAGCACATATGTGAAGTTCTAGCTCAAAATACCATATAGATAATTTATTGTAGCATGTTAAAATTGGCAATTTGTAGGTGTAAGCAAAAATCTGCTGTTTTGGGGTGTGTCTTTTAAAACGCAAATGAGCTGATATCTGCACTAAATGGCAATGCTGTGGTTAGAGAGTGCAGATTAAGGCACTGTATTATCCCCTTCTGACATCACAAAGGGAGCCAAATTTTAAAGACCTATGTTTTCATATTTTTGCAGAGAATGGTTTACCAAAACTAAGTTGATCTTTTCATGATATGTCCACTTTAAATTATACAGTGTAGTGATGCTGGTTAGCAGCTTTATTTAATTTAAATTTTTTTAATTACACAGAAATGATAAATGAAATGAATGTATTTTATAAAATGTCCATGCATCAGTTTGAGAACCACTGACCTATTGTATAAAAAGGAAAATTCAAAAGACTTACCCAAATAAAAACTATTTAGTGTTTAAATGTAATAATTACTGTATACAATTAGCGGATACTTTACATTGATAATGTTTATGTGTTTTAAGTTCCTTATTTTGTGCTCAAAGTAGGTTATAGTTTACCCTAAGAGCTGACACTGCTGTTGTACTCAATAACCCATTTCTGTGCAAGGGGTCTTGGAGGAATTATCTGTTGCCCCAAGCCCATTATTTGTATACACAGTTTGTGTGCTTTTAGTTTTTTCTGAGAGTTTTGGCAATGCACATAAAGACAAAAGAACACACAAATTATTTCTGAGCTTTAAGCTAAGAATAAACAATAAAGTTGTATTAATCTTCATGTTAAAGTTCATGTTAGTTTCAGCATTTATGCATACATTTTGAAATCAAAAATTGTTACTGTTAGCATTAGTTAATGCACAATGAACTAATATGAACACTTGTATTGCCACTAACTAACATTAAAATTAATCTCTCATGTTACCTAATGCATTTATTACAAAGTGTTACCCATACGTTGTAAAAAAAATGTCTTGCTAGACGGAGATAATATGTTCATAATTTTGTTTTTAGTTAAGATGCTTCTGCAAACAAATCACCCTTTCCAAATGTCAACTGGAAAGAAAAAAAAATATGCCTTGAGAATGCTATCAGGAAAAGGTTTGAGATGTCCTAATTTGTAATATGAATCTAGGTTCTCAGAAAAGTTGTTCCTGGTAGGTGGTGCCTGTTATACAGAGAATACTCTTGGGATCAACCAAAGTATTTGAAAAAACAGTCATCTCCTCATAAATGCAAATGATCTGCATGATTTTTGTTATTTAACTTACTTTTCCCCTGTCCATATTTTGCAATATTATCAGAACATTTTAGAGGAAAGTGCCAACAGTAAGGGTCAATGTTTTCTTTGGCTTAAAACGAGGTCCAGCATAACTGTGTTATGTTTTAGGGGCTTTTTATTCCTGACTTCCACTTTCAAAGTATTGCTTTACATAGCATGTGTTTGCATTACCGATTCAGTCTAAACAAGAAAAAAACGTGTATTACTAGCAGATGGCTTTTATGATATACCACTTTTAATGTATTTGGGGGGGGGGCTTTTTGCATTAATTTTGAGAGGACAGTATAAATATACAGTAATCGATAAAGGAGGGCCAAAATCGTCAGCATATGATATGACTTAAAATAAAATGACTTATCATGTCTAAAATCTAGGTTTTGATTGGCAATTAAAAAATATTACCAAAAAGGCATATCTTTAGCAAACATTTAAATCTGAATCACAATATTCCCAGCAATTTCATATCAGTCTGGTCTCTAATGTTGATAAAGGATGATGGGAACTTGTGCCTTTATTATTAATTCAGACTGTTATTATCACCTTGCAAAACTGAGAGCTTTGTCAGCCATGTGACTTAACAGAAGTTCCTAAGTTCTCTTAACCCAAGTTCTGCTTATTGGGTTGGATTTCTCTGTAGTAAAAAGGTGGGGTTGGTGTACTGGGACTACAACTGGATTCATATTTGGGAAACTGAGAAAACTGCAAGTCTGACGCCTCAATTTTATGCTCACTGAAGGAAAAGACCTTAGAACTGTGATGGACATACAGCCCATTTTATTTCCCCAGTCTAGAAAACAAAACTACACTGCATTTTTATCTACATAGACCACTGCTCACCTTGAATGGAAGTTTCAATTTCGTGCAGCCAGGTTTCTAGTAGCCCAAAATGGACAAACTGCTCTATAGAGCTCATTTTGTCACTTCATTGGTCCTGTCCCAAATGGCACACTTTTGGTCTCGTGGCCTTAAATTGCACATGCTCGCTTAGTCTACGAGTCCGTAGGGTGTCCCATCTGTCATATTTAAGCTCTGAAGTGTCAGCGCCCCCTTTGCACCCTTGATGCGGTCTTCGGTGAAGCCCGCACTGCTGCAGGCTCCACACACTTTACCAACCTAGAAGTCCTTGCGAAAGAGCAATCAGACCAATCAGACGACGGATGGGAGGAGTTTACCACTTCTCTTCCTATTTCCGGTGTGACGGTTGGTTCTGTCGCAAAATATGACTCCATCGACTTGCATCAAGGGTCCCTAAGGTCTGGCCTTAGGGACAGGGCCATTGTCTCAGATGATGACGTATTGGTCGTGTGGGGGCTAACGTAGCTCCTTTATGCGTTTCAAAAGGGAGGGGTGAGCTGTGGACTGAGCCGTTGGTTGCAATTCACAATATCACCACTAGATCTCGCTAAAGATCTACACAGTGGACCTTTTAGTGAATCTTTGGGAAAATTGTCTTTTTTAAATAAAATTTAGGTTTTGCCACTACCAATTACAATACATCCAATCCAATTACAGTACATCCTTTACAATGCAGTGAAGTGTGAAGATCAGCGCCACATCACAGAGCAGCAACAGTGCTTGGTTCCATTAAATTCTTCCCTACAGCGGGACAATTTATTACTAATGATAATTTAGGTCACAAAATAAGCTGTATCGGATACATAATTGGATTTGGACGCAATGATCCAATGATCCACGTGGATGAACACCGTGTTTGAGGGCTAAGCAGCAAACAGAGAGGGCATACAGTACACAGTCCTACATGAAATCTTGTTCTAAGGTCAGTCTACTAATTTGTGTGTTACATCTTTGTCAGAAATTGATTTTGCTGCTGGGACTTCCCTTATAAAAATTAATAATGGTTTAACAACTGTTAACTACCAAAATAACCATGGGTCTGCTACAAAAAAAAAAACATTGTTAAACCATGGTTACAGTACCAAAATTATGGTTTTGCCGATGGTAATCAATACACTAAAATACATGGTTTATTTTCATAAGGTCTAGCTTGTAGTTGTTGTTAAGTGTACAGTCTTCAGTGTATGATTTAAATATAGATGCATTCTTATAAAGTAAAACAGTTCTTCAGTCATGAGCAGAGAGTTATTTTCTCTTTAACATTATTGACAAATGAATTAGGTTACTGTAGCTTTTAAGACGTGATCTTTGCTCTGTACACGTGCTGAATGATAGGCGTCCCTTACGAAAAAGAAGTTTATTCAAGTGTGCTATAAGTATACTTCTTTTAAACTTAAAATAAGAAAGTATACTTTCAGTTAACTTTTTATGTACTTCTCTAAAATGTACTTTAGGTACTTCTCAGAAATATACTTAAATTGTACTAAAGTATACTTGACCTATACTGACTGAAATGTCTAAGTATATTTGGCCTATACTTGTTTATTGACATATACTTAAAAGTTTAAAGTAAAAATGCAACAACGAAAGCTACATCAAGAAAACTGCAAAAAGCCATATGATTAGCCCTGGTGAAAAATAAATATACTTTATTGTATTTCAAGTATATTTAAATTAGTACATTACAAATATACTTGGAAAGAAATGTACCATCTTTGAATATATTGAAAGTATGCTTACAACATATTTGCTTACAATTAAACTTTTAACATATTTCAAAATAATTATACTTTAGTATATTTTCTAAAAGTATACTTTAAAAAATATACTTGGAGTTAAAGTTCTGTGTAATTTTTAAAGTATACTAATTTGAACTTATTTTAAAGTTTATTTTAGGTATACTTTATCTGTTAAAGTTATCATTATAATAATGCACTGACAGCATATTTATAAAATACATTATTTAGCATTCTTTAGAAACAGTATATTTTAAGTAATTTTGAAATTATGGGTAGTGTACAAATGTATATTATCTTTATGGAGAATCTTTAGTGTTGGTAAACTAGTAAGTTATTAATTTTGTGCTGCAGGTATACTTGCAAGTATTCTTTTATTATACTTTTAGTTAACTAGTGTACTCATACTGAAATTGTACATGTAAGTGTTCTGTTAGTGTACTCTTAGTAAACTAGTAAGTTACTAATTGTGTGCTGCAGGTATACTTGCAAGTTTTCTTTTACTATACTTTTAGTTAACTAGTAGTTTACTACTTAACTTTACTTTAAATGAACTTAACATCATACTATAAATATAAATATAATGCACTTAAAGTACAATACAATGTTCCTGTGTATTAATTTTTATACTTGTACCTTTTAATTGTATTTTCAATTTGAAGCTAAATCTTTCGTGTGCTATCAGTGAGCTAATCAAACAAAAATAATAAATACAAAAATTATATATATATATATATATATATATATATATATATATATATATATATATATATATATATATATATATATATATATATATATATATATATAATGGGACACTACAGTGGGACACTGCAGAAATTGTGAGTAAAAAAGGAATGGAATAATTCACAAATCTCATAAACTTATTTTTTATTCACAATAGAATATAGACTATCTCTGCCCATCTTGACTTCTGAGAGACACTGGCACACTTTTTATGCTCAATCATGTTGCCAATTAAGTTGCAAATTGGTCCTTTAGTTGTTCCTTATATGTACATTTAACTTTTATACTCTTATTGCTACCTGTCCCAACTTTTTTGGAATGTGTAGCTCTCATAAAGTCCAAATTGAGCCAATATTTGGCATGTCATTTCAAAATGTCTCACTTTCAATATTTGATATGTTATCTATTCTATTGTAAATAAAGTTTATGAGATTTGTAAATTATTCCATTCCTTTTTTACTCACAATTTCTACAGTGTCCCAACTTTTTCTGATTTGAGGTTGTATATATATATATATATATATATATATAATATGGCTGAACCCCCTGAATATTAACTTTCTTTCTGGACTCCATTTCCCATAATCCTGCATGCCTGGACTGATTGGTCTGCCACCTGAAACTCATTGGACAGCCTATATAAACTCTCTGGAACCATTCAGTCAGTGCAAAGTCTTGATTTGTACCGGCTATCATTGCTGAGCGGTTTGCCTGCCTGCTTATCTATCTGTATTTATTAATCTTGATCTGTTTTACCTGGTTTATGTTTGTTGACTGCCCTGACCCATTTGCCTGTTTCATGACTACAAGATTTGCCTGCCCTACATTGCTGTGTTTGCTGTTGTTTGACCTTGTCTGTTGGAATGAGTGTGTTTAATAAAAACCTGCAGATGATCCTCAGTGTCAAAGTGCTTTGTTACACAAGCAGCACACAAAAAGTAACCTACTAGTTTAGTACACTAACAGAACACTTGCATGTACACTTTCAGTATATGACTAGTAAACTACTAGTTAACTAAAAGTATATTAAAAGAACACTTGGAAGTATACCTGCAGCACACAATAAGTAACCTACTAGTTTACTAAGATTACACTAACAGAACATTTGCATGTACACTTGAAGTATAAGTCTAGAAAACTACTAGAATACTCATGAGTTCACTTGCAGTACAAATGAAGAACTAATTGTGCACTAGATGTACACTTAAAGTTGACTACTCTTACACTTATAGTACACTTAGAAGTATACTTCTATATACTAAAAGTGGGCCAATTTAGTCCCAAGCGGTATTCAAGCAGTACACTTACAAGTATACTACTAGAACATAAATGTTAGTACACTTACTACATAAAGTATACTTAAAACTATACTCCAACATTACTTAAGTATACTTAATAAAATGAACTTGAAGTATACTTCTTTTTCGTAAGGGGTTGTATACGCTGATGGGGATATGAAGACTTGTCCTCGTAGAAAATACACATATCTCTGTAAAGGCAAAGAGAGACATACAAATTAGCAGGTTGCACACAAGCAACAGGTTGTAAAAATGCTCGCACTGCGTTAAAATTGTTTCAAATTGCACCCGCATTCAGGAGCCATATGATGACAAAAGTAAATATAAAGATCGGTTCATGAGATCTGCAAATTTAGCGAGAACCGCTCGAGTCATTTAATGCAAAGATTCCAATACGGATCTACGGCCAATCGATCGGAGCATCCCTAACTTTGGGTACCATCCCAGCGACAGAAATATCTGACTGTAGAGTAGCGGTTCAGGTCACAAGCATTAAACGACTTAACTTGAACATCCTATAACAGCACAGCACTAAAAGCATGCCTGTTACACTGAAAATGGTTTGTCTATGAAGATCTTCATTATATGCTAGTAATATTTGTGTGTGAAATAGTCAAACTATTGCACAATTATGTGGTTTAAGAAAAGAGTCTTAACATTTCTGTTCTCTTCATTCCAAATCCTGTCAAACTCTATAAAACATTTCATTTTTTTTAAATCTTGCTCCTCAGTGAATTTTGGTATACAAACATTTCCACAGCTATGATTTTTGTTTTGGACTAATAGTGTTGGTATAGTGCTCTCACAATTTTAACATTTAAAACACCTCTCTTTCCACTGTGGTCACATAACCTAAATGAAACCATGTGTCAATATTTGTCCATTTCTTAAAGTTGGCTTAAAATAAACAATCCATCACAGATTATATCCCTCAGTACAGTAGGCATTAGGTTTCTTCTAATGTATTGTATACAGATGTTTCCCTACAAATGACATGTGGGAAACCCACAAAATGGCATCTGGGAATTAATTGGAATCAAATCCGTATGTATATTTTCATGCTAAAGTGATACATATCATATTACTTTCATATGTTAGGAATAACAACATGTAAAAGTATTAAGAGATTGGGTCACACATGTAGCAGTTTAAGCGTGTTAAAGGTTGAATGGCTAATGTTACATTTCATTAGTGTCATTAGCAGATATATGCTTGAGAATGATGCTTACTTCCTCACTTCATTTTATGAGTGCTATCAATTTACTTAGCAGTCATGCGTGTGAGTGAAATAAAAATCAGGCAAAGTTGCCTCTGTCTGTCTTGTTTTCACTGCCTCAGCTCGATGAGCAACACTGGCCACTCGTGGCTTAACGGTGTAACTGCATGTAAGACTCTCAGGTCAAGAGCACTGACATTATAGCCATGTGGCTGTGTAACAGAGTTCTTCAAGCTTTCCCTCTGTAAAATCCAATGGCCTTCAGTTTTCCATTCTCACATTACACACGCGTGCTGCTTTATGAAGCGCAAAAAAGATTTTTATTGACTACCTGTGCCAGACGTGTGGAGTTTCAGCTACTGATGTCGCTTTACTGTTACCCTCTGACAGCACAGAAGTTATGTCCCAAATGACATACTATGCACTTCGATATGCATTTAATAAATGAAATTAAGAAGGCTAGGATCAAATGGTGCACCAAATGTTTTTTCTATCCATAAAGTGATTCCTCTTGAGGCCAGCTGATATCAAAAACAGAACCCACAGACCCTCTTTTGTTTGAAAGTTGGACCTGGATCCATGCATACCCAAGAAAAACAATAAATTTACTACCCAGAACTAACGCGAACACGTCTATTATTTAATAGTTGGACCCGAACCAAAGACACAGACCCGACTGGACAGGATCATTGCTATTAAGGGGCTGTCCACACGGAGACGCGTATCACTGTATACGTATAAATTTGTTATCGTATTGGCGTTTCATCCACACGGATCCGGCGTTTTGGGAGACTGAATCCGCTATTTTTTTAAACCGGGTCCTAAAGTGGATAAATCTGAAACCGACACCTTTGCAGTTTCGTCTGTACAGCCAATCCGTATATTTTGTGAAGCGAAAACGTCATCACATCACGTGTCGGAAGCGTCCCACGTAACAGCAACAACAATAACGGCGGACTACGTGATTGTGTTCGTGCTACAGAAGCTACTAAAGCCTACTAGCTTTATTACAGCAAAATCTATTGCTTCTATGCAATTGTGGTGACCAACAAGCGATAATGGACAACACCATATGTTGGTTATTCGCATGCTCAAAGTCTTCTTCTCCGTGTATAGTGTATATCTGTGGCAGAATTACAGCGCCCCATACTGGTCCGGCATATATACTACACCGCTTTCAGTCGGTTTCAGTGGTTTCGTGTTTACAGATTATTTTTTTAGAGCAAGGGAAAAAAATGATCGAATAGGGAATGCACCGGCTTCATGTGGACATAGCCTAACTCTTTCACTGTCATTGTCTCGTCAATTAAAAAAATGCACTTCCCTGCCAATGGCAGGTTTTTATGGCAATCCATATTTTCACTATTATGCACTAGGTGGCGATCTTACCCTACTTAAAAATCAATAAACAAGTTCACAAAAACAAAACTTTTTGTCTTACCTTAATTACATTTTCCTTTGTCCTTGACGTCGATGCATACAATCCATATCCATATTATACATTTTTTGAAGAGTAGCAATACACATTTAACAGATCAGTGCCATCTGCAGTGGCATCAAACCCATGAGTTAAAATAAAATAAAGCAAATGTTGAAATATCTTGCTTAAATATTTACATTTAAAACGCACTGTAAAAAAATTCTGTAGAAATCATAGTATTTTTTTCTTTACTGTAGATAAAAATTTTAGGTTATTTACTGGCAACAGTTTGTTCAAAGAAAAATTAAAGCAACACTATGTAGTTTCAATGTAAAAATGACTTACAGCTCCCCCATGTGGCTGAAAAGCGCAACAGTGCCTGGTATCAGACACTCTTCTGCAGGCAAGGGGAGGGGCGGGGCTGTGTGCTCTACCCTCCACCGCCACTTTCAGAGTGTGCTTGTAGCAGCTAGGAGGCTGCTCAGGTTGCAGCAACAGTACAATTTATCCAGTTAAAAGTTGTTCTATCACTGAAATAATTTTATAGACATTATTTAAAGGTAAAAAAACTACATAGTGTTGCTTTAAAATTATTTTTTATTTTAACAAGAAATTATTAATTATTCATAAAATATAAAAGGTAATGAGAATTTTTGTTTCTCAGAATGCTTTGCATGAGGGTGTTTTTATCATTTTATTCTGTAAAGAAAAAGACCTCTTATTGTTTAATATTCATTTTTCTTTGAACAAACTGTTGCCAATAAATTAGATAAATCTACAATAAGATACTGGCAGACGCTGCATAACTACAGTTTTCCAGTTTTAGGGTGTGATCTTCAGAGGTCTCCGAATCCATAACCGTTTTGAATGGCACAGTCATTAGATTAAAGATGGTTAATGGCTCAATCAAATTTTTTTATTACTGTTCTTATTTACCACAGACCACTCAAATAATGCCTCATAAAGCCAATCTGAGGTTAAACAGTGATTCAGGAATGAAGACAGAAGAGTTTAACCTCTGGCTCAACCCTATTACCATTGTTTTTACTCCACTCATTATTAGCTTACAAACCCAAGTGTAGAAGACAAATCTCCATCTGTTTATCAATTAAATGCTTTATCATTATAGGGTGAATGGTGAGGTGACAAGGTCACTTTTAAATGTTCTTGTCAAGATGGATGAGATTCAGGTTCAAACCACAAGGTGCTTTGCTAATTTAATTCACAATTATTTAAAGGACACAATCGCCCCACTGCGATTCTCCTCCATGCTTCCTCTCCCGGTTCCTGGTTTTCATCACTCCTTTCTCTGAACATCTGATGAACAGAACGTGAGCATCCTTTATCCTGCGAAGAAGACAGAACAAACCAGAACCAAGCACTGCAGGGGAGGCCACTTCTCAACCGCTCAAGGAAGAAATAAAAAGAAAACAGATGCCATAAAAAAGTTACAGATGAACGATCAAGCACTTTGAAAGCAAACTTTGAAAGAAAGTCTTTGTGAAGACATCCTTGTTCTGTTCATTTACCATCACTGCCATGGCATAATATTGTATACAAGTGGAAGTTTATGGGGATATGACACAACGTGCATGTTTTTGTGTTCGGGGGCATTTTTTCTAAAATTATTTCAACAACTGAACGAATTCTACTGCCGCTGCAACCCGAGCAGCCTCCTAGTGGCTTCAACCACACATGACTGCATCCAAAACTGCCTACTTCTATACTATATAGTAGGCGAAAAGCAGTATGTGAGGCGAGTAGTATGTCCAAATTTATAGTATTCGAAAAACATTCAAATGCTATGAATCATTGTTTTCTCTTAAATACTAAAATATAGCTGCTTTAGTGTAATGCATAGGCTGGTACACTTTCTGTGTCAGGTGGTACAGCCAATGTTACATTGACAATTGAAAACATATCACTACAACCGATGCCTTTTGTTGCTAAAATGTTTTGTGCCTGTGAAGTGGATACAGTCAATTGAGCTGTCAAAAAGGTTTAGATTTGTCCTTGAACTCTAATGTCATTTTCTTAAACTCCGTCTTACTTTAACTGTAACTGATTATTAGAGGCTCGTCTGACTTTGAAATTGAAACTTAAATACAATAAATGTGTTTAAGCAGAATCATATGAAGTTGTGAACGTAATGTCTGCAGTACAATCTGCTAATGCACTACAGTACAAGAGATCACTACAGTTCAATAGTTCACCCGTATGGTTTTGTTTTATCTTTATCCAAATCTTCACCATACAACAACAGTCAGAGTGATTAAAGATTTGATTAAAAGATGATCATTGATTAGCCGCTCAAATTTTGCATATACAAATCAATGAAAATAATTATGTAAAGATTTGTCAAAAATTATTTTTGTACACATATTATTATATATTTTGTGGAATTAAATGAGTTTTATTGTTCACAATAGCATGAATAATGATGTTTAGTTTGATTTACATAAATGGTGTGGTACTGATGTAGGTCTGGAGGTTCTGTAACCAAATGGCTCAGCTTTGGTCCCACTGCTTTGATCACCAGACCACACAGAGTAAAAGTAACAACAATGTTTCCTGTCTTCCCTCTGTTTAAGACACTCAATTGTAAAGACAAGATAAAGGTGGTGACACTGGTTTCTGACACTGTGGTGCTATTGTTAACCTGTGAATTGATTTGTAAGCTAGGTGGTCTGCATGAGCAATTTCCAGTTGAGGGTACATGTAAGATCTTGTTCAGTTGGGTACATGGTAAGACTTTTTGCTTTTTTAGAACCAAGAGAAATGACAAACTAAAAATAATAGGGCTGTCGTAATAAAGTATAATTGCTTATTTTTTTGCTTAACACATTAATGCGTTCAGTCAGTAGCGTAACGAGCCAACACCGGGCCCCTAAGCAGGATTATCAAGGCGGGCCCTTTACTACAGCACGTGATGACGCAATGTCCACAAGCAGGCTACAATTTATAGGATAGGATCATAGAGACATTAGATGACTGACAAAATCAGAAATAGCCTACGCGCACCACAACAAAAACATAGCACTGGTGACAGCGCACCATAACATATAAAAAACACTGCTGGTGACAGCACACTTTTAACATATTGTTACTCACTGCTATGACTACACACACATATACCTAGGTCTAAATACATAAAAAAGAGGCTCACTTACATTATAGGCTATAGCGTTACATTATAACCACATTTTAATTTATAGCGGCATTTTCCGGGCTTCAGTTCTGGATTGCATGATGCACACAGCAGCTCTTAACTTCAGACAAACACAGCTCAATCATTACATATGCATGGTCGATCCATACCGTTTAAAATCATTTGTTTACTTACTGCTTCACTTTGTGCTTTGCTTTAGGTGTCTTGTGTAGTGTTTGGGTATTTAAAGCGTTATCGTTTCTTGTTTGTGCTAAGAAACCAGAAGATACAAACCAGCCGATTTCAAACGTGCACGGAAACTCTGGGCTGTGGTTGGTTGGGCTCTATCGCTAGCGGTGATTTCATTGGGCAAAGGCTTGTTCGACTTCATGCGACAGCCGGGTGACGTCAAACTACCGCAAAAGTGATTCGCGAAACCATACGAAGTTTGCTTTCAAATTGCTCTCGCGGAACTTTGACGTCGTCTGGCTGGGGGTTCTTGTGGCGCCGCATGAAGTCAAACAAGCCTATTGAAAGCCCATGAGCAAGCCTGGGAACAGCGGATAGTAACGAATGTGATAGGGCCCGCCGACTGTCAATCAAATTCTTCCAGTCGGGCGGGCCCCTGATTTGTCCGGGCCCGTAAGCAAAGCTTACCCTGCTTACTGATAGTTACGCCCCTGCGTTCAGTTAATGTAAAAAGAAACTAAAGACACAAGCTACACTGTAGCAAACATATTGGATATAACAAGATTATTACTATGAAAAAAAGGACAATGCAATGCTCCATATGGCCGCTCTGGGGACATAAGTCCCCCCTTCCAGTTAAAGGAACCAATCATCGATTGATAAGGTCTAACGATTCTCCAGAGGAGGGGAAATATACAGTCTCGTGAGGTGTTTGCCAACCTGTGTGCATGTGTAGTATCTGAAAAAGCCTCAAAAATGTGTTTTATCACAATTTTAGCTTAATACGCAGATGTTATGGTGCAGTTAATAGAAATATGTTGAATTGTAATTTTAGCAGACTGATCTTACGGAAAGTCATGTTATAGTCACAAAAAATATTGATTAATTTATTTAGCTTTTTTATGCCTTGAGCACGAATTCAGTTCAATTCAATTTTATTTATATAACGCTTTTCACAATTGTTTAATTGTTTCAAAGCAGCTTTACATTAGTAGATGCATTAAAAAACACAGAAAAATCATAAAACATAAGCAGTAGAATTCAGCGGTTAAGATTACTATACTACCAAGCGTTGAAAAAACTCCTTAGGAGAAAAACCCTGTGGGAAAAGTCCTAGGAGGGGAAAAAACATTGGGAGAGAGCCAGACATAGAGGATACATCGGCTGGACATCACGTTGAAGGAAGGCCAGTAGATCAGTGGCATGATGACCTCCACGCCAGCCGTAACTGGGTCTGTTAGTCCCATTGTCCTCGGGAATGAGAAACAAAATCCTATTAGTATAGGGGCTGTTTACATGTAATGCAAGTGTCACACAGTATTGTGGATTCTATTATGCTTGGTTCCAGATAGGCTAGCTATTGCAGCATAAGTATATTACCCAGACGAGTTATGTGAATGCTTTTTATCATAGCAGGATAAGTATATTTACTAGTCAAAGTATGTGAACGCTTTGTTAAAGAGAAATGTCTTTAGTTTAGACTTAAATTGATTGACTGTGTCTGATTTCGAAAAGTTTCTTTTGAATGTATTTTTTGTGTCACTCGCACAAATTTCTATAAATAGTTTTTTGTGTCCGTGGCACGACTTTCTTTTTTGGGTCATTTTATGTTTTGTTTTCTCATTTTTTTCTATTTTCTTACCATTGTCGCTTAGGGTTGGGGTTAGAATCACCTTTTGTTACATTTTTAGACATCCTAACCTAAACTACAACTGTAACCCCAACTCCAGGCGAGAATAGTTTTAAAAGCGGAAGAAAAACATGCAGAAACCAATACGTGAAAGTACATCCTAACACAAACCCTAAATCTAACACAAACCCCAAGCGACAATGATTTAAAAATTGGGGGAAAAATGAGAACACAATAAAATAAAATGACACGAAAAAGAAAGTCGTGCCACGGACACAAAAAAACTATTTATAGACATTTGTGCTCAAGACACGAAATAAAGCTGAATTTCGTGCCACGGACACAAATAAATTAATACATTTATGACCATGAGATCATGTTGGATTTAAGAGATTTCAGCCTTTCCATGGTCTTGCATGACTGAAATAACTGCCTGGAGGCTTTGCAAGCCTGGCCGCCTATGTGGCGCTACATCCCTAAAGGGACTTTCACTGTGGTCTTTTTTAATATTAGTCTTACCAATAGTACAAACTATTGTACATATCGAAAGGTCTGCTACTGCAAATTTAGCTTTGTCCCTTCAGTCACATAAAAAACCCTCAAATATGCATCTGTTAACACGCTTTACATCATCGTACAGTTCGGCATTTTGCATTAAACACACACAGACCCCTTTTAAATGGTGAATAATCCACTCAGAAAAGATGCTTGAGCAACCAATAAATCTTCATGAACGATTCACTTCCCAAATTTCATCAGTTCGCCTGCAGAGGCCATGTGGAGTGTCTCTGAAAGCTGACAGCTGACCGAATGCTGAAGATGGGACAGAAGAGACAGTGTGACTCATTTATTGAATGCGTGTGTACAGAGATCCCTCTCTAGAGGAGGCAGATCGACCGCTCAACGGAAGCTGGACGAACCTCTTGGACCGATCGAGAGGAAAGGCAGAACATCAGGTGCAGCTGTGAGAAAATCACTGAATTAAACCATTAGCCTTTTAAATAACACTTGGGTTTGTTTCTCTATCAAACTCTCAGAGGACCTCAGCATAGACCATTTATATGCTGTGTGAATTTACTTTAAACCTGTTGCACTTATATTTTTAAGCTTAATCAACTTAAAATACAATGAATTAAGATTTTTACTGCAATCAGTAGATTGGGTATTTAGACAACTGCAAACATAAAATCTAGAAATACACAAAAATTATTTTCAGCAGAGTACTGAAAGGTTAACCTTTAACCCATTTACACAGCACTTTGGTTCCAGAAAAATTCCATAAAATTGTCAGAGAGGCTTCTGTGTGAACACATACCTATCCCATAAATGTTCTGGGATCGCTCCCGTAAAGA
The DNA here is from genome assembly GCF_030506205.2 of Paramisgurnus dabryanus. Taxonomy (NCBI): domain Eukaryota; kingdom Metazoa; phylum Chordata; class Actinopteri; order Cypriniformes; family Cobitidae; genus Paramisgurnus; species Paramisgurnus dabryanus. The sequence goes on from NC_133349.1 coordinate 22,243,172, forward strand.
GGACCTAGTAACCTTCACAGAAAGCATTCTGTGTGTACAAGAGGCAGAAACAAAGCCGTTAGGGGCGTGCCGTAGTGGGGACACGCGCATCATCGCAACAACAATAAGTTATGGTTCAGCTCTTCGAGACAGGGATTTAAATGCAGATCAACATTCACAATGAAAATGTTGGCAAAGTGAAGCAGAGATCAGGGAGCTCATCACTATCCAGGCTGAAGCTGAGATCATTCACATGCATGACAGAACACCGCGTCACGCGCTCCTTATGATCTTGTGATAAACAAAAATACACGTGCATGGTTTCTCCAGAGAAAAATCACAGATAATAAGCAAACTTTAGCAAACTATTCTCACTTGGAGTAGGGGTTAGCGTTGGGGTTTGGGTACAGATGTCTAAAAATGTAACAGGAAGTGATTCTAACCCCAACCCCAAGGGACAATGGTAAGAAACTATAGCCTGATCTCACAAAATATGTGAAATAGTCACGCATTATTTTGCTCAGTTTTGCGTGACATTGTCACGTATTTCCACCATTTTACGTGCCCCTGCCACGACTTTCTTTTCCTTGACAGTTTCACGAATTGGTAACTCAACTGTTTTTCCTATTTTCTTACAATAGAGACAGAGCGCAGTTACTGTATGCATATTTGAAAACCACGCCTACCGGGGGGGAAAACAATCCAACCGTCTCCATTGACTTTGTATTGCGAGAAGCCGCCTCCTTGTCATTTCTGGCTTATAACAAAAAACAGAATAATGGCTTAAAGCTGCTGTGTGACAATATGTACAGCTAACAAGCCAAAGAACCCAGAAATAAGTTTTTATAAGCTGTCGAGCCGTAAAACCCAGCCTTTAAGGAGAAAAAAGTGGATCACCGACTACATTTCCCCCTAGTGGACGCAGTTCTACCAATATGAGTACTATGAAAAGTTGCCTGTTTCCAGTTTTGTGTCTCGTTTTTTGAGGTCGACAGCTTATAAAAACTTATTTCTGGGTTGTTTGGCTTGTTAGCTGTACATATTGTCACACAGCAGCTTTTAGGCATTATTCTATTTTTTGTTATAAGCCAGAAATGACAAGGAGGCAGCCTCTCACAATACAAAGTCAATGGAGACGGTTGGATTGTTTCCCCCCCCGGTGGGCGTGGTTTTCAGGTTATGACGCGCCGCGCTCTGTCTCTATTGTCGCTTCGGTTTGGGGTTAAAACAACTTAGATAAGTTACATAAAATTACATCCTTACCCAAACCCAACTCTAACCCTAACATCAGGCAACAAAGGTTTAAAAAGCATACGAAAACCGTACAAACCCATACTTTAAGTGTCATCCTAACGCAAACAGCAAATCTAACCCCAAACCGAATCGACAATTGTTTAAGTAACCAATTGTTTGAGTAAGGAATAAGTGAAACTGTCACGGAAAAGAAAGTCGTGGCAGGGGCACGTAAAATGGTGGAAATACGTGACAATGTCACGCAAAACTGAGCAAAATAATGCGTGACTATTTCACGGAAATTTGTGAGATCAGGTTGTAAAACTATGAGAAAACATAAAATAAAATGAAACGAAAAAGAAAGTTGTGCAACGCATACGTAAAACTATTTATAGAAATTTGTGCGGGTGTTACGAAAAAGACATTTGTACCCAAGGCACAGAAAAAAACGTAATTTTGTGCCATGATGCCTCGTTTGTAAAATGCTGCGTAAAAAACATCCTACATTTGATCTTACGATCATTTATCAAAAGTGCGTACGTGTGATTCATAAACCGAATGTACCCGCAGAAAACGCGCATACCCCTTTTAAATCTATAAATCGCAAATGAACTTGAACTTCATGCTGGGAAGGACGAAAAAAGATATTCGTCTCCAGAGACACAAAAAACTGAGGAAATTCGTGTCATCAAACATGAATAAATGAATTAAAATTTTCGTTTCTATAACACGACTTGCCGTGAGACTGGGTTGCAAATTCGTGCTGGGAAGGACAAAAAAGACATTCGTCTCCAGAGACACAAAAAACTGTGGAAATTCGTGTCATCAAACACAAATAAATTAATTAAAATTTTCGTTACTATAACACGACTTGCCGTGAGACTGGGTTGTTTCGTGAGCTCAATCTGGAAAAAAACTACCAAGTTCAGGACTTTAAAGGGGCCATGGCACAAGACTTTTTTTAAGATGTCAAATAAACTTTGGTGTCCCCAGAGCGCATATGTAAAGTTTTAGCTCAAAATACCATATAAATATTTTATTATAGCATGTTAAAATCGCCAATTTGTAGGTGTGTGCAAAAATTTGCCGTTTTGGGTGTGTCCTTTAAAATGCATATGAGCTGATGAAATTCAAACACTGATCACAATGATGGTGGTATGTTGCAATTAAAACTCAATTGTGCTTTTCTCTGCACTAAATGGCAGTGCTATGGTTGGATAGTGCAGATTAAGGGGTGGTATTATTATAATAAGAGCTCCTTATGACATCATAAGGAGAGCCAATTTTCAACTACCTATTTTTTCATGTGCTTGTAGAGAATGGTTTAACAAAACTAAGTTACTAGGTTGATCTTTTTTAATTTTTTTAGGTTGATAGAAGCACCCAATCATAACACTTAAAGGGGACCCAATAATAACACTTAAACATGGAAAAAGACAGATTTTCATGCCATGGCCCCTTTAAATACGTGATGTGACTTCAAGGGATCTTTACTGTATGTGTGTGAAGGCAGGCACAGATTCCGGGAAATCACTGGCAGTGTGAATGAACCAAAAAATCAAACGGTCCCGGACAAATCCCGGAAGCATTTTCCGTGTATCTGTGTGAAAAGGGCTCTTGTCAGAACGGTGGACCTGGCAAATATGCAGTAGTTCTCCGAAAAGAAGCCCAGAAACATTAAGTAGCGTAGTGATGTTAAACATCTGCCAGTTTTGTTTCTCTCCATGAAACTCCCAGTGATGGAACCCCCATGATCAGATCAACAGCACTTCTACCATGAAACTAAATTCTCAGTGAGTCACAGAAGCATGGGGCCTCCGCTTTAATACATGGAGATCTCCTTTATATTACTCCAAACATGTGTGTTGATTTTTCAGTCTTCTCTGCATGTGGTCGCCTGTGAGATCGGCCAAGTTTTGCCCATGCAACAGCACTGCTCTGTGGTAACTGTTAAGAGAAACCATGAACAGAGCTATCACTGCGTCCCTATCAAAACCACATGTGCTTGCAGTTTGCCCATATGGCTGGTGTTAGAGAGCAGAAGGTATAACCTAGGTAATTTACATACAGGATTTGTTTTTTTCCTTGTAGAGAATGATCTCCAGGTACCTTCAGAAGTCCAGAGGACATGAATTAATATACATTTCCCTTTATATATAAATAAACTTTAGTCGTTCTGCAGCAGACACTATATAGATATCTTTAAATCATTCATTTTTCTGCAATATATGTTTCTGATACAATATAAAGTAGGTTTCTCAGTTGCTGTACCCAGGAACATTCATTAAATATCGTTTTGTCACCAAGTACAGTAATTTAAAACTAACCCATGTTTTAGAAAAACATCTTGGACTTCATCTCCAGGGGCTTGGCATTACCTCAGCGCCTCTTATTTGGTGTCTGGAAGACCTGTGCTTTCTCTTCCCACAAACTTTGACACTTATTTTTGGTACACAGTGAAATTTAAGAGCCAGGTAACAAAAATGGCATTCAAATGAAAGGGGGTGGTTGGGATATTCAAAGCCGGGCCCATAAACCATTTATTTTGCTTCTCAGAAGGTAAAGACTGGCAGATTTCTTTCATACAGTTTTGTGAATAATGATTCAAACCGAGCAAGAATTATGGGCCTCATTATGTATCTCATTAAACAAGCATGTCTTTGGAAATGCATTATATAAATCATTTTATTTATGATAACATGAAGCCTTGTTCTCAGTTCTGGGATTAATTATACAAACATTTAAAGTCACTTTCTCTAATGGTATCTGCTCTTTCTTTGAAGTGATCTGGCTAGGAACCAAAGGTGCCCCTGGATATTAAACAATGGATGACAATTTGCACAAAACTACAAATTCAGAACAGCGTTCCTGACAGGATTTGTCCGTCCTGCTGTTTCTCAGAGATGGTGAGTATAAAAAAATGCACGTATTAAAATGATAAAGGCAGGAGGAGGTCAACTTACAAGATTTTATACAGTACCTGAGATGTCAGGCAGTTTTAAGCCTAATATATCTGACATTAAGACCCAGTCTCTGTGGATATCCCTAGGTTTAATTTACTGTATCTTAAAGCTGGTTATCATGTATAGTTAGTGGCTCTATATGGGAAACAGCCTGAAGGGCCACACATCAAATGCCACTACAGATGTTTTTGTGGTTGCCTGCAGTCTTTGGAGTTCATGTATAGTCTGTATCTCATTCACATTCATCCTTTATTATTTTGTGGGGGTTTCTGTTGAGTAATTGCCAAATGATGCCTCATAGCCGGTTGAATGTTTGGTTATTCCTCCCTATGATAACATCCTCTGCTTTATGAAGTCTATCAGTTTAAAAATCACATAAGGAGGTCCTGGGGTTGACCAGTCACGCATAACTCTTATATTACTGGGACCATTCAGCGTCTGAAAACTTTCCTTCTTGATGACAGATAGGCTTAGATAGTTAGGCTCATGAAGATGTTTTTACTGTCTTGTACAGTATGACGTAAGAGTGTTTACAGGGAAAATATTTAAAGCGATAGTTTACACGAAAATTCTAATTGTGTCATTATATGCAGTTCTAAACCCATGATTTTTCTATAGTAATATATATACAATATTAAAAAACACCAAAGTCACCAAAAAAAATGAAGAACACAATGAACCAAAGTGGTTGTCCTAAAAAAGTTTGATGAAGTTTGTCCTCTTCTTGGTATGTTCATGAATCTTTTCCAGTTTACAAAACCAATGTAATAAATTAATATAAGGCCCCGTGTCCACCAGAGCGATTTTTCTTATGGCAGCGCTTTTAAAGGGATAGTTCGGCCAAAAATGATATTAAACCCATGATTTACTCACCCCCAAGCTGTCCGAGTTGCATATGTCCATCGTTTTTCAGACAAACCCATTTTCGGATATTTTAGAAAATGTTTTAGATCTTTCAGTTGATTAAATGTAATGTTACGGGGTCCACGACCTTCAAGTCCAAAAAAAGTGCGTCCATCCTTCACAAAATAAATCCAAACGTCTCCAGGATGATAAACAAAGGTCTTCTGAGGGTAATCTGCGCAGTACTGTTGTAGAAATATCCATATTTACCTTCCGGTAGCGCCGCCATCTTAGTCGCGTCCACATTCAGGATGAGAGCTTACGAGAGCTTTTTGTCTGAAAAACGATGGACATATGCAACTCGGAGGGGTGAGTAAATCATGGGTTTAATATCATTTTTGGCTGAACTATCCCTTTAAAAAACTTTTTTGCAGGGTTCACACCAGACGCGGTAGAGGCGGCAACAAGAGTGATTTACATGTTCAATGCAAAGACGGTGTTCCGGGCGAATTGAGCCGAGTTGAAAAATCTGAACTTCTACGGATTTCCGTGCCGTGTTAACCAATCAGGACCTTGCTGTAGTAGTGACGTGAATACAGGAAGCGAGCGGAGTCTCAGCGGAGGCGCAGAAGCCCTTCTCATGACGCAAATTTCCACGTGAATGCCTCGAATGATTAGAATTTCACGTGCGAATGAAGCTAGTAAACTCAAATGTTCAAGTGTCCAACTACACGCGATTAGTGCGTTTTTTCCGCCTCTTCCCGTGGCTTGTGTGAAAGCAGCATTTGACTTTCCAACTGGAAGAATGCTCAACTTATTAATGTCACGTTTCACACAGCTGTCCAATCACAGAATTTTAATTTTTGGGCTTTAAACAAGTGCAAGTTAACCACAAGGGACAGCTGTTTAATATGTATTTGCATTTGAACAGTGGCGGCCAGTGACTTCTTTTTTCAAGGGCGCTCGATGCGAAGTTCCTCACAATTTGTATGTAGCCCGTCATGTGTGTGGTTCGAAATTTCAAAATATGTGTTCGGCGTTTCAACTGATCCTATGTGCATCACGTGTCTTGTCAAAATAAGTGCCGGCAGCAGGGTTTATGATAAAAAAGACGCTCGCGTTTGCCAGATACTCGCATAATCTCATGCATAATCAGAGTTTACTGTTTTCGCCCAATATATGGTATGGAAGTAGTCCGTTTCAGACACAGCACAACCAACTGGCGCATTATACAACTGATAAACAAACTAAAAGTATCATAACAACCAAAGCCCTCAGCTAAAGAAATCATTTTCATTCGTGTTGAAATGCTTTGCCTAAGAATCATTCTTGAATTCAACAATTTAATGGTCAAGTCCAAGAGGTTCTTGACTTTAGAGCTCCTTTGAGAAGAGAAGCAGTAAATAAAAGAAAATGATTAAAAAAAATGTGCTTTTTAAGTTTAAAAGGCTTTGACTGTAGTGCACAGGTCTTATGGACATCATTTGCTTATCTTTGTGTGTATACTGCTTTTGCATGCACTGCTAGAGAAAATTGTTTAAAGGGCACGTATTTTATTGCAAAAAAACAACATTATTCAAGTTTTTGCCGGTTTGTGGTTACAAAACATTATTTTCCATACACCGTACATTTTTGTAGCTCCAGATTTCCCTGTCTTCCTGAAACGCATGGGTTTTGTACAAAACTGTCCCTGATTGGTGGTTGGCCAGCTAATCTGTACCTCTGATGTCAGCAGGAAATGTGACGCTTCTTACCATGTTTGAAAGATTCGCTCACAATGCAATGCTAACTGGAGTTAACTTACAGGCTTTGAGTCCGAAGCGGGAGGAATTATGATAATGTCGGTCTTGTCTACATCACCAATCCCAGGAAGTAAACTGTTGCCTACAATCAATGTGTTTGTTGTAGTCCAAGAAAAAAAGATTTACGTTGAAGACGATAACTCACGTCATCATTTACTTTGGGGTTTGTACCTTTTGCATATTGTTAACATGTACTAATACACACTTACAAACCAAAGGTGTGGTTCGATAGAGATATGTACACAAGTGGTACCAATATGTTCGTCTGAGATACCAATATAAACACTTTATGTGCAAAGCTGTACTCTTTGAAAAGGTTCAACACCAGTGACAATTGGGGTACATATTTTGACCATTTTTTTCTGACAGTGTGTGTGTGTGCGTGCGTGTGTTTTGAATGTTCTCCTGTACTTTGTTCCTTGGCGTTCCACATAAGAGAGAAAGTCTGCAACAAAACTGGGCTGTTGAGACTATAACAATTGACACAAGTGTTACTCTGATTGCTCTTACTGACACTGAGCCTAATAAAATCAAAGAGATTCTGGTGGGAGAAAAACTGTTTTGTAGAAGTCCAGGACTAAATTTGATATTTGTTTCTTTGAAACCATCTCCAATTGGGCCAATAAAACAAAAAGACAAGCCAAGAACTGTGCACTGTACCAGAAAACAAAACAAACAACTGTCAAGCAATTTTGTAATCAAACTTCGTTATAAAGTGTTAAAAATATCCCCGCACAAGCACCAGAGGGATCTGTAGAAATATATAAAAATACAATAGGGCCATTTTCATGTCTTTTAGAACTACATGATTTACATTGAATTCATTTTGACTGTGGGAATATGATGCAGGATGTTCTCTTGACATGTTTTAAGAGCCTCCTGAGGAGCTTTCGGGTTTCTCCTCCTCTAAATGACGTCTTGAATTGCTTCCATGAGTCTGGGATAGAGAGTGCCAACATGGCTTGCCAGCAACACAGACGCCCAAGTACCAGACTCAGATTCACAACCTTCTCTCTTTCATTCACTGAGAACGTATCACTCTCTACTGGCCTGTCGAGGCATAACAACCATTACAGGCATTGATAACTAAAAAACTTTAGGTGCAGTACAAAAAAAAACATTTGAGACCCTATCTGTGAAAATCATGCATTTAAGTCACACTTATGCAAGAGTTTTGGCACTTCCAACGATCAAAGACCATTTTGTTTATAATTTACTAGTGATTTTCCAAAAGGCTTAAGGGCCGTTCACATTATTATACCGATAACTACAAAAAATATATAATTTTAAAAATCGTATTATATTATATTAAAGAGAATAGCGGAGTTCAGACCACAACTACGATAAAGATACAATTAACGATCAATCACTTTCGAAGCATTTTTTTTTTTTCAACTAATAAACGATAAACCATTGACAGCCAATCAAATCTATCTGAACTTCAAGTGCACGCGCAGTGCAGTGGAGAAGCTCGTTGCTGAGGTCCATAACATAAAATTACCTCAGGTAACGTACTGTCCAGCGCTGATGCAGTTGCTGTGAAATTCACTTCATAATGTTTTATTTTACTACACTGACTATTACACTAAAAGGTAAGATAATCAATTACACAAACTAGATTCACTGTTCAGAGTTACGTAAAACGCGGTGTGTTGAGGACATCTGCTGGGTATACGCGCTGTGAAAGATTATACATTTAATAATATGTGAACAATAATTATGTTTTTTTAATATGCAATATTAGTTGATGCCATTGAAGGTAAATGATTTGCGCGCATACTGCTCCTCACGAGTGAATTAGTTATCGTCCGGTGGTGTGAAAACTAATATTATAGAGGATTTCATGGGACGCACGTGCGGTGACGTAATTACGCGTCTGGTCCGAACTTTACTTAGGTTTCAGTTGTCTTATGTAGTTTGAATTCAGTATAAAAATAAATAAATATCAAATACCTCGTCGAAAATAACAAATGTTTTGGTTTCATATGTAATCTATGTGTTGTTTATTTTGCTTGTTATATAAATAAACTACTCTAAAAGGACTTTCCCTTTAACTACTAAAATGTTTTCATGTGAGAATTTTTTTTATTTCACACTCACACATTTTTACCTCTTAGATCGCCTTTATTTTGATCTTCGTTCATTAGTATGTCTTCTGTATTATTCTTTATTTATGTTACTTTGTGTGAAAGAGCTGAACAGAAAACCTGATGCTGTATTTTTAATGAAATGAGGACCAAATACCGCCACCTACTGTCTGTGTGCATTTATAAATCTCATCTTCTGTTTCACATCATTTTATTATCTACTGATTGAAGACTTGCTTATCATGTTTACCTCACTGTAGCATTAATAGATCGGTCTTTATTGCAAACATTTGACGTCACGTACAGTAATGAAAAATAAAATGGCAGTCTCAGATAAAAAAAATGTTTTAAGTTGATTAAAACTATGATATTTGTACCGTTTTTATTTATTTTATATATACAATCATATTGTAAATCCCAGGGTACCTTTTAATGAATTTCCTAATGCTCACTAAAACTTTATGCTCGGTAAAGCCATTGTGCTTTAATGTCCCCCAATTTCTGACCCAGGGCATTTAACAAAATCAGTTAATATAAAACATAAACGTGCATTATGTTTTTTGTGCATTACCTTTACAAAAGGTTTTGGGTTCAGAAAGCATGAATTGTATTCATTTAAATAACCGTGTACACCCAAATTCGGCCACTAGAGGGATCAATGCTCATGAAACGACAATTTCCTTTTTTTCAATTAAACTTGAACTTAATTATAAGAATCAGTTTCCATTACATAACCTCAGCATTGCATTTAAAGGTATTTAATAAACATTTTGTATTAAAACAATTTTAAAATGCTAAAATTATATTGATATTATTACATTTTTTCTGTATATTGTTCTACACGCATTTTGAACTATTCAGATTTCATTGTACATTCTGTTCAAAGAACATTACCACTATACAACTGAAACTTGTCTTAACAACTTTATTAAGATTCACACTCAAATCGGTCCAATTCATTGGCCAAGCATCACACATTTGTTTTTTCAATATAAACTGGGAATGTATCAAGTAAAGGTTATGAAAGTGCAAATACCATTTCAAGGATTAGATGCTTAACAATATAAAATCTGTAATGGTTACAAAAGTGCGTCCCCCCTCCCCCCAAACAATAGCCTTGACACTTGAATTGCCTTTTGTCAGGAACACACCATCTATGTTTATTATAATAACTGAATGCACAGCATACCGTCAAATACAGGACAACTTTTTTATTCACTTATATTTGTCACATCCGGTCAGATGTTGAGAATCTACCATACGCTTCATGAAAACAGACATCAGCTTCACCTGCACCTCTGTTGACACATTACTCTAAAGAAATACTGTAATTGATTCAGATGACACATACATACAGCAAAAAAAATGTGTGAAATCTCCTAAATTCAGATGAAACTTCTGGAATGACAAAATCAGCAGCCATATCACCCTGTAGCCCAAGACAGCTTGCCCACTGAAGCTAAGCAGGGCTGAGCCTGGTCAGTACTTGGATGGGAGACCACCTGGGAAAACCAGGTTGCTGCTGGTAGAGGTGTTAGTGAGACCAGCAGGGGGTGCTCACCCTGTGGTCTGTGTGGGTCCCATCCCAGTATAGTGACGGGGACACTATACTGTCAAAAAGCACCGTCCTTCGGATGAGACGTTAAACCGAGGTCCTGACTCTCTGTGGTCATTAAAAAATCCCAGGATGTCCTTCGATAAAGAGTAGGGGTGTGCCCCGGCATCCTGGCCAAACTTGCCCATTGCACTACTAATCATCCCTCATACTAATTGGCTATCACTCTATCTCCTCTCCACTAATAAGCTGGTGTGTGGTGGGCGTTCTGGCGCAATATGGCTGCCGTCGCATCATCCAGGTGGATGCTGCACATTGGTGGTGGTTGAGGAGATTCCCCCATTCATATGTAAAGCGCTTTGAGCACTGGAAAAGCGCTATATAAATGTAACTAATTATTATTAATTAATTATTAAAATACCACTTCAAAAAAAAAAAGCTTTGCCTTCATTTCGCACATTGTAAAGTTTCCACAATGCAATGCAGCAATGCATTAGAAAAGCAGGTCAGATTCAATATACAAGCCCACAGTTAAACACCACGCGCCTGCAAAATCAAACCCACAGCAAGAGGTGCCAAAATACCAGCAAACCCGCATGAACTAAAGTGGGTTATTTCAAGGCTTAAGTGTGAGCTAGTTTTGTGCAATTTTTCTGAAGTGCTTAAGATTCAGTACGAGCTGAACAGACAGTTTCATATGATGAAAAGTTGGCCAGGTGCTTGCAGGAAATTAAAGCAAATAAAAAAGTTGTACAAATTGTTAATTCATTTAAATGGCTTTCACAATTCTTTTTAGCAGTCATTTGTAAGTAATAAGCACATGTTCAAAAGTGGCACTGTGTTTATTACAGGTTTAATATTATACATACAAAATATAGTTATGCTCTTGTCAGTTTGGGTTTTTTAAACATCAACTTTCATTATTATATATTTTTTTTTAAAGTAGGACATTCAATTTCAAATAAATAGAAAATTCATATCCATAATTTATTGTAAATACCACAGTTATATTTAATAGTAAAATAAAAAATTATTATTTGTGAATTATTCGCTCAATCCGTAGAAATGTACCATCAACAACTCCTTACTATCACATAAATGCGATCAAAAGATTATATGAATCAAAAGGGGTGTGACTAAAAAGAAAATGCATGTATTTGAGCATGGTCACATCTATGGATTCTTAGCCGTAATGACATTTTAAAGTGACAGTTCACTCAACAATGAAACATTTAGCCATTATTTACTCAACCTCAAGTTGAAGCAAAAAGACATTTTCTATGCATCGCGTTGCTCTTTTATCTATAATGAAAGCAGATGGTGACCAGAGGCTGGAATGCTCAAAAACATAAGCACCATAAATGTAATCCCACATCCTTATGATTTCAAGTCTTTTGAAGCCATATGACAGCCTTTTGTAAGATAAAGACAGAAATGTAATGTTTTATTTATTTTGAAGCTTGGTTTTGACAGCATTAACATTAAAGCAACCCTACAGCCAAATATCAAAATTACCCCATGATGTACTCATCCTCGAGCAATCCGGGATACACATGTCCATCATCTTTCAGTCGAGCACATTTGGAGTTATTTTAGTAAATGTCTTTGCTTTTCCAAGCTTAAAATGGGATTAACTTCTGACTTTGAAGCCCAAAAAAACGCCATTCTCAAGGTTCACTGCACAACGTACCCATGGACGAAGGAGTGCTTACAATGCTAAAACTCTCGCGTAAATCGCTTGAGTCCAATATGGCGTTGTTACAGAAGCTAGTCATTACATTTTATAAAGTTTAAAATATGGATATTTTTCTTACACAATCGCAACGATTACCAGCAGAAGACCTCTAATTAACCCCTTGTAGATTGCTTCTGTGAAGGATGGATGCACTTTTTTTTTAGAAGTTGTTCCCTGATTCCCGTTTCTACTGTTATACGTTTGGAAAAGCAAGGACATTCATTAAAATAACTTCATATGTGTTTGTCTAAAAGATGATGGACATGTATCTCGAATTGCTTGAGGGTGAGTACATCATTGGGTAATTTTGATATTTGGCTGGAGTAACACCATTTAAAGCTTGGTCACCATTCACTTTCATTTTATGGAAACAACATCAGGAGCATTCTGCTAAACTTCTTTTTTGTTCCAAGGTTAAATGAGGCTAAAAAAAATAATGCCAACTTTTTTTTTTTTAGGTGAACAATACATTTAAATTTTAAATATTTGTTGTTGTTGAAATGTTATCAGCACACTTTCTGGATATATCATCCTGAATACAATGCAAATGACCTCACATTCAATATAAATGGATACAATAATCCATTCTTTTAGTTTTTTTTATAACTGCTTTAAAAAGATTCTCTGGAACGGGATGGGAAACATGCTAACAAGGGCAAATCAACATATATAAAAAAATTTTTTTTTTTAATTTAAGCTCAGTTTACGTAACTGCCACCTGATAATACAACGCCGTCTATCTGAACTTCCCACATTCTGGGCGCCGAGCGCAAGAGAGAGTGGCTATAAATAAAGCGAAGATTCACAGAAAAGGCACTGTGATAAGTTGCAAAGAGAAAACCGAGCCAGTGCGGCGGCGGCACTCCTGAAATGAGCCGAACCTCACCGATACTTTCCATTCGAATTTACCATTGAAGGATTACAGTGATTGCATTTGACCCAAAAAATGAAGAAGTAGAGTGCGACTAAACCGACCGTACTTTTAGTTTCTGTTATGAACGCCAGCACAGAACAGCCCTGCTCTTCTGTATGCGTCTCTTAACACTACAGGTCTAGTTTAAAGGAAGGATAGGGCGACCGAGCCCTTCAGCAGCAGGCACAGTCGGCACACCGTCCACCGGGCGTTAGTGAACTCTGGGTGTGCTAGCCAGTGTTTTTGGCACCTACAGTGTCTTTTACATCCTTACATTTAGGCGGATAAAGACTGGAACTTTACTATACAGTAGATATTTTCTCATCATTACAGATTAAGCCCTACGGCATTGGCTGTTTGCTTAAGATTACCTCACGGACTTCTCTCTTTTTTTTTTCTTACATGGTTCAGTTGCTGACTCTTCAAGAGTGTTTCACACTTTATGATTGGAAAGAGTTTTTAGTGAGCAAAGAACCTCACATTATCGGAGGCTTGTAACACTAGTTAGAGTACTGACCAATCGGCTTCAGTTTCTACATATCTGACAATAGACATGAAAGCTTTTCTCGTTGTGATTAATCTCGCCTTGAGTTTGAACCCCAGCGACTACTTCACATCAAAAAGTGGCTTAGCGTATAAGAAAGATCAGCATTTCATACAAGATGCACTTGACCCTCCCATTCAGAAGAGCTACTGCTAGGCTGGTCAGGGTCAGAGTCGCATTTCGGGGTATCGGAGTGACACGGGTTGGAACCGCTCGGAGTTTCCCCTAACTCGACAGACGAAGGAGGTACTGGAGATACATCGTGACCGACCAGATCGAGCTGCGTCGGCCTGACTGGCTCACGTTCTTCTGTGGCGCCGTACTCGCGCTCTTGCTCTCTATCGCCCCCTGATGTCCACTGCGCATCGGTGCACTCCGAAGCAGTGTATTCTTGATGCGTTGCAGAGGGCACCAAATTGATATTCTGGGGGTTCATGTCATGAAACCAAGCCATGATGTTGCCCAGAAGGTTGGCACTCTCTGTACCAAAGTCGGTAGACTCCAGGCGTCCCGAAAGAGGTTGGTAGGTGCCCTCTGCGGACTCACGAGTCGAATTGCTAAGATTGTCATAACGCAGGGGAACGTTCTGGCCGCTGATATTTCCCAGTTTCTTCAAGCTGTCACCCACCTCCAACAGCTCAGAGCTGCTCAGCGCAGCGCGGGGCACATCTATACCGCCCAGCATCGAATCCAGCCGCGTGGGTAGGGATGTTCCAATTGCCCCTAGAGACGCCTCATTGGCCAATATCTCTTGAGCTTCAACACCAGCACCGCCCAACGGCAGACCGGACTCCTGCAGGGACAGCTGGATGGCCAGGAGAATATTCGGGTCATCCTCATCCAGAGAGCCGTGAGGCTGTAAGGCACAAGATCGGATATTACTATAAGCCGAGGATCTACAGAATAATCCATTTGCGGACGTGCAACGCTTACCATTGGCAAACCTGGTCTCTGACCACCGCCGATTTCCTGTGTGTCTACAAAGGAAAAACATGAAGACAATGGAAAAAGTGATCAATTGTTTCGTTTCCTAGGGTACTTTTGAGTTTTGTATCCTGACTCTAAGGGTGGCAACGCTGTTTACACAACTCATCTGGATTTAGTTACACATACTGAACAGCAAACACGGTTTATGAGCCCGAACACTTTGTGTGGAACTTCCTTCAAGTCTAACCGACATCTTTTCCCCATCAACGAATAAAAATAACACTCTATTATTTTATATAGCTTAATAAAAGCCTGTATCACGAAAAGACAGCGCTAACAGAACGGTTCACATTGCATTTTCTGCTGAGGTCAGCATGCAAAATAAGCTGTGTGAAAGATTCAAAATATCTTTTCTCCACACCTAAAGTGCCGTGGTCATCGGGATCGGGTGTGTTGCTGCGCAGACTGGCCATGTCTCCGCGTCGGCGTTGCCTGTGTCTGCGTCTGTACTGGAACTCGGCATACTCCTACGACACAAAAACACACACAGTACTGTTTCACATCTGCTTCAAATGTGCTATTAGCATTCTCCATGGGCCCTGTAAATAAAAGTCAACATCTCTGAGAAACTCTTCACAGGAACTGCTGTGACACTATCAAAACTAAGGAGGGTTATTTATTGCCTTTGATGTGTCGCAATACCAGACAGATGTTATAAGCTGAAATGTGAGAGAAGTTGCTTGAATCATTTACATATTCAAACAAGCTTATGCTCGGTAATGAACATGATACTGTATGGGCTTCAGTATGTGTGTGTGTGTGTCTGTTTAGTCTGTGTAAAGGATAATGTACAGTCATCCTGTCCATATGGCAACAAAAAATGTTGGTATGATACAAGATAGGGTTGTGCGGATAGTCAATAGTATCATGTATCGACGATCGTCAGACATATCGCCAATGGTGGGCTTTCATGACGATAGTTGGTGATGGTTATTATTATTATCATTATAGTTTCAGATTAACATGCGTATTGAATGCTTTTCCTCACATGAGAGGATTTGTGGGCTTCACTTTGTGCGATAGAGCTTGTAACGCACGCGGATTCCTTCGTCACATGCACCTGGACTTAATACGCACATCTTGGACTCTTGCTCAGACCTGAATGCGTGCGGCTTGGACTCCTCCTGTAATGCGCATGCAATATGGCAAGCCATTTTAACTTTTATTCGTTGAGTTCTTGATATCAACAATTCAATTTTCACTAGTTAAAATTTGAATTCTTAATATCAGATATTACATTTCTACTAGTATCAATGGCAATTCTTGATATAAACAATTACATTCCCACTAGTAACAATGTTAATTCTTGATATCAGCAATTTAATTGTTGATATCAAGAATACAACGAATAAAAGTTAAAACGGCTTGCCATACATGCACATGAGTTTTGAGAAGGTTGCGGTCATGGCAGTGTTGCCCTTGCTTCTTTTTTGTCCATAATTCAAGTGACTTGTTATAAATGAGTAAAAAATGAACAAATAAATAAATGAGTAAACTATTGCCCCATTTCCCGATACTATTGTGTATCGGTGTTTTAACAGGCTGACGATAGGACAATCTTAAAATGGGGCATATCGCCCAACACTAATACAAGAACATTTGGCTTAATGACTGAATTACTGTACATGATCCAGTTATTACAGTGTCACCCCAAAAAGAAAATAATTGGACATATATTAACCTCAAATCGAAGTGTTATGTCAGGAAAAAAAGTGACACCCATGATGCAAGACTTAAAACTAGCAGTGTGGCAATTTAACAGCTTATCGGCCATTATACAAAAATATCTGGGCTTGTTCCCATTACAGATTTGCACAAATCAGTTGCGCTATTTTCAAAATGCCGACAAAAAACTATTTTGAAATGACAGGATGTTTATTAAAAGTGCATTGTGTAACTTTTAGAAGGTTTCTACAGTCGCCCAAACTGTTTTACAGGGCGCATTTCATCCCTACATTGTTGACATGTTTGTCCTGTGGCAGCTACCGTAGCTTTTCATTGCGTTCGAAATTGAGGTTGGCAAATTTGCAAGCTCACTGCTAGATGCCGCTAAAAAAAAAAAACACACTGGACCTTTAACCAATGCAACTAAAACAAGTCATTCCAAAAATCATGGTGAAGGATGTTGTCAGGTTTACGTGTATCGCAGCCACCGCTGATTTGATCAAAAGAGACCCAGGTGTGTTATCAAAGCATTAATGGCAAGAAAAGCCCCTTATGAGCCGCACATGAGCTGTTTCTGGGAAGTTTTAGAAATTCTTTAGAATGTGAAAATCTGTTTCTATTGCAGTTTTGCGATATTGGAGCATTTGCATTGGGCGTATTTTTATTTAAAGGGTAAAGCTAGAAGGATAATTTCATTTTTAAGCATGCACAAGGGTCTATGTACAGTGCGCATGAACCAAATTTTGTCATCAGAATAGTATAATTTGTCCTCGTAGGTCGCATATGCACATACAACAAAATGTAGCATTTAGCCCAGGAGAGGCATTGTATTTTGTTGCAATGTGCACACGTTGAACGTCTGTGTACATATATGAGTCAAATATACTATACTTGTGCATTCGACTGTGCACGCACATTCGCGTTTGTGTAAAAAAAACCTGACCATGTGCAACTAAATGCAACTACCATTGATGACCAATCAGAATTAGTAATTTCATACAGCCATATAATTTCTTTATTTCCTTTAATTTAAAATGCCATGCCAGTTTCTATGGATATGTTTGTTGCGAGAATTGGGTTTTATTATAAAGAATAAAACTAAACAAGATTAAATAAAAACAACAACATCTGGTTTGACTTGGTAAGAGACTTTCTCAAAGTATAAAAAAAACAGAGTTGTATAATAACTACTTCATTTCTGGTTATTGGTCTATACTGAACTTTGATTTTACCACAGATCTTGACTTTACAAAATGATACAATTTTCAGTCTAACCCAGACTAAAGCTGCATGCAAAAGTGGAAGCAAACTAAAAGAAACCGGACATTTAGGAAAAACATTCCTGAGAGGAACAGCTCAAGCATCTTTAATAGAAAACTTGACTTTCTATAAGATGAACTATCATTCATCTTCCCTTGAAGCCATAAAAACTGTGCCATAACCTTCATTAAAGATTACAAAGAGCAGCAACCAGCATAATATTTTGAAACAGTGGCCTGCTTCACCTCAGAAAGTCTCCAATAACACATTATTCGTGACCTCTGCGGTATAGCGAAAGCAAAATAAGTAAGTTGCAACACCAAAGGCATCTTTTAGAGGACCTTCTCCTGAATGACTCTTCAAAGATGGCAAAATGCATCAGAGCTAGAAATCTTTCCTTGGTGTGCAAAGTGTCTTTCTAAAAGACATAAATGCAACAAAAAAGCATGCGGCCAAATAAAAAGTGATGTACATGACAGGTGCTATTCTGCCGTTCTTGAGATGGGGTCTAATGAGGATTCGTTAATACCTGCAGATGGCTTCCTGTATACTGACAGCGCTCTCTCGGATCAATTCCCCCGAGAAAGGCTTGATTCCTCTGGATCTTTAGATTAGAACAAAACAGCGGCACACCGTTTATCTTCACATTTCACATTTTTACAGCTTCACTCAAACTTGTTCAATAGGCCTGGATGGAGGTTCAAACCTTCAGGCGCTGTATGCCAGGTTTACAAACGTTGCCCACAGTATAGATTTATTGAAAAACACTCTACATTAAACCATCCCCAAAGGCTTTTCCATTCGGCTGTTTACCAAACAAAACACCATACCTCTGGAGAGGCGAAACCCAAGTACTCCCAGTCCCATGTCCCACCAGCGAAACTGTAAACATACAAAAATAGTATTACATTACTTAAATCAGATTCCAACAAATAACAACATTTAATGACCCTATTTACTTTAGAAAAAACTATTTGTCGATTAAATGAAATCCATATATACAGTATATGTGTTTCATGGCAGGGGAAAATAATGTTAACCTATATCAAAATATTTATTTAGACATTGCTTTTGGCAACTGTAGCAACACAGCCTTAAAATCCTGCAGATATTTAAAGGGATAGTTTGGCCAAAAATTATATTAAACCCATGATTTACTCACCCCCTAAGCTGTCCGAGTTGCATATGTCCATCGTTTTTCAGACAAAAACATTTTCGGAAATTTTAGAAAATGTTTTAGATCTTTCAGTTGATTAAATTTGAAGTTTAGGGGTCCACGACTTTCAAGTCCAAAAAAAAGTGCGTCCATCCTTCACAAAATAAATCCAAACGGCTCCAGGATGATAAACAAAGGTCTTCTGAGGGTAATCCGCGCGGTGTTGTTGTAGAAATATCCATATTTAAAACTTTATTAACGTAAATAAATACCTACCGGTAGCGCCGCCATCTTAGTCGCGTCTGCATTCAGGATGAGAGCTTACGCAGCCTACGGAGTCTACTCTGCTGCTGCTCTGTGCCCCCGCCCTCCGAATTTGTCATACGTCACTAAGGAAAGTGCGTATACTACACTAATACTCTCTCCTGAATACAGAGGAGTCTAAGATAGCGGCGCTACCGGAAGGTATTTATTTTCGTTTTAAATATGGATATTTCTACAACAACACCGTGCGGATTACCCTCAGAAGACCTTTGTTTATCATCCTGGAGCCGTTTGGATTTAATTTGTGAAGGATGGACGCACTTTTTTTGGACTTGAAGGTCGTGGACCCCGTAACATTACATTTAATCAACTGAAAGATCTAAAACATTTTCTAAAATATCCCGAAAATGTGTTTGTCTGAAAAACGATGGACATATGCTACTCGGACAGCTTGAGGGTTAGTAAATCATGGGTTTAATATAATTTTTGGACGAACTATCCCCTTAACAGTAAATTTTAATGTTGCATTAAAACGTTAATACACCGGCAGGTATCGCAACCTCGGTCCTCGTGAAAGAAAGTGCTAACATCACAAATAAACTCAGCCAATAAACTCATGATGGAGTAAATAAAGTTTCGCACCACAATTTTTTTTCTTATTGCATGTTCTGCCACCCAGAAGTAAAATACATGTTGACTAAACCACAAGCAGCCTGTCATTCAGAAAAAAAGTCTCTTACCTGCGTCGAGGGGCTTCGGGTGAGTCGTTGGGTGCCACGCCTCTCGCCACAGACGCCAGAAACTCCTGCCGTTTCTGCTGCACCAAGCATGCGGCACGGATGATTTTATGACGAGGGGTGCGGAGGTACGGTCTGTTGACCTTCTGCGCAAGGTCTTCAGTCACCATTTCCAAGTCAGTCTAATGGGAGCAAAAGAAGCATCATTGCTAACTCTGAAAAGTCTGGGATAATCACTTCCTTAATCACTATTGGTCCCCGTGTTACCGACCTGCATAAGTTCATATATTTCCTTCTTTGTGCTTTTGGGCTCCAGATAGAACCCGTAAGGGTAAGAGCACTTGAGAATGCGACGGGTCTTGAGTAGTTCATGCACTGCATCTTCAATGAAAGTAGTGTCTGGAGGACCTCCCTCTCCTGCAACAACACAGCAAGACAAATCACAAGTTAACAAAAAATCATTAGCCTCAGGTATAAAGCTATGTACAGTACTACCAGACTATACATTTTAA